>NC_058417.1:28254674-28267951 GCF_002201575.2 Neomonachus schauinslandi
CCATCTGCACACACGGGGTGTGTGTGTGTGTGTGTGTGTGTGTGTGTCCCACCAACATGTGGCTCCTACTGATATATTAAGTTCTAGAGCAGTACAATCCATGTTAGGGAGGACAGGAAATTTACCTGACATGGCTGAGCTTTATTCAATGTCACACTGTTTATGAAAGCAGGGTTGTGCAGTGAGAGGGAAATGCAAAAAGTGGGTGGTACTTCGGGATTCGGGAGCCGTGAGCTCACTTTCCAGCTTCGCTGCTGACTGGCCTGAGATCTTGGGCAAGCAGCCTAACTGCTCTCAGCTTTTTCCACCTGTAAAAGGGGTTCCTGTCTCCTAGGCTGTGGGGAAGCCCAACCAGCTAATGTCTGTGAAGCGTCAGCACAGCGTAAATGGCCCCAAAGCATAGGGCTGGAAAGGAATAGAACTTTCCATGGGAAAAGCAGGAAGAACAATTAACTCATGAAAGAGAACTAGCTTCCAAGGCTTGCAGCCATTGGAATGAAAATACTGGACACACAGTTCACACAGCAAGACTTATCTATCCACTAGAGCAGGCCCTGAGGATGGGATTTGCTAGCCACCAGTTTGCCGGTCAGAGTTGAAGGGACAGCATTTCTTTCTGTTGGTGGAGTAAGGACAGGGTATTCCCCCCCGCCCCCCGCTTTTAACAGTTTTAAAAGATGGCTGTCCTCCACCCGCTGAAAAGCTAACATCCGTAACAGGGAGTGCATCCTACTGGAAAGCTGGTGTCACCGTCATCCGCTGTGACAGCACAGGCCTGAGCAAGAGCCGCCTCACTAGCTCTGTACTGCCACTCAGACGTTCCAGGCCACAGGCGGAGCCCAGTGAGGACAGGTGGCATCCCACTGACCAGAATCCAGGGTGGGCTGGTGTGGTACCCGCAAGTGATGCCTTCTGCCAGAGGATGAACACTCCCTCTGCAGGCTAAGGACCCATGAGAAGAGAAATCTACAGGTCTGGGGGGAGGGGGACCTCAGACCACAGAAGCTCCTAGAACAGGATCCATTTTCTTTTTTTTTTTTTAATTTGAGAGAGTGAACATGAGTGGGGTAGGAGCAGAGGCAGAGGGAGAAGCAGGCTCCCCACTGGGCAGGGAGCCCCATGCAGGGCTCGATCCTGGGACTCTGGGATCATGACCTGAGCCAAAGGCAAACGTTTAACCGACTGAGCCACCCAGGCACCCAACAGGATCCATTACTGAACATCTTGGGATGCCACAGCACTTGGCATGTGATAGGGGCTCACTCACTGTTTACTGGGTGTGTGGATGGAAACCCACAGCTGCCATTTGTTGGACACTCCTATGTATCCGGCTTTTTCTAGACAGGTCCTCAATTAACCTATAGCCGTCACCATCTGAAGTAGTCTCACCCCATCTTTCAGATCAAGGAAACAGGCTCAGCGACACTACGCAGCTTACAGAGAGGGTAAGTGAGAGGAGCCAGAATTCAAATCCAGGCCTGTTGGACTCCAAACCTGCAAACTCAAGCACTGACTAAACCAATCCTCTCTGGCCATCAGTTTCCTTATCTGTGACATGAGGGTACGGCCGTCAGCTGGTGCCTAGGAGGGCAGCTTCCAGGCCTCTGAGATTCTGGTTATGCGGGCCGACCCCGCTCTGGGAAACGGGACACTGCCTGATGAGGGCCAGTGAGGACTGCTCTCCAAGACACAAGCTACCACTTTCTGCGAGCCAGGCCGTGGATCTCCCACCTTGCTGTGCTCCCCACAGCCTCCCGCCTCCCGAGAGCACAGCCTCCTTTCCAGACAGGGGCCCAAGGAGGAGAAAAAGCAGCGGCTGGGCTCATAGATCAGACCGCTTCTCGACTGCAGCTTGGATGGGAGGCCAGGTGGGGGGAAGGGGAGTCTCTGACCCATGGGCTCCAGCACCGTACACGTGGGATTCCCCAGAATCAACCGAACAGAAATGGGTAAGCTGGAGATGGACAACCACAGGCCGGTGAGCGAGAGCTGAGGTTTGTGCAGCATTTGGGACCTGTTCAGGGCTGACATGGGCAAAGCGGCTACAGATACACAGATCTTCCTTGACTTATTTATTTTTTTATTTTTTATTATTTTATTTTTTCTTTTTTTAAAGATTTTATTTATTTATTTGCGAGAGAGAGAATGAGAGACAGAGAGCATGAGAGGGAGGAGGGTCAGAGGGAGAAGCAGACCCCCCGCTGAGCAGGGAGCCCGATGCGGGACTCGATCCCAGGACTCCAGCATCATGACCTGAGCCGAAGGCAGTCGCTTAACCAACTGAGCCACCCAGGCGCCCCATCTCTTTTTTTTTTTATTTAAATATTTTATTTATTCATGAGAGAGAGAGAGAGAGAGAGAGGCAGAGGCAGAGGGAGAAGCAGACTCACCACTGAGCATGGAGCCAGACACAGGGCTCGATCTCACGACCCTGAGATCAGGACCTGAGCCGAAACCAGGAGTCAGACACTTAACTGACTGAGCCACCCAGGTGCCCCAATCTTCCTTGATTTACAGTGGGGTTGTGTCCCACCATAAGTTGAAAATGCATTTAATACAGCTAACCTAACTGAACATCACAGCTTGGCCTAGCCGACCTAGTTTCTAACACTTGCCTCCTCAGAACATTTACATTAGCCTACAGTTGGGCAAAATCATCTAACACAAAGCCTGTTTTATGCCAAAGTGTTGACTAGCTCATGTAATTTACTGAATATTGTACTGACAGTGAAAAGTAGAATAGCTGTACGGGTACAGAATGGTCGTGAGTTATGGGTTGTTTACCCTCACGATCGCAGGGCAGACTGGGAGCTGCATCCCACCGCCCAGCATCACGAGAGAGCATCGTACTGCACATCCGCTAGCCCAGGGAAAAGATCCAAACTCACAATTCACATTCTACTCAATGCTTATGGTTTTCCCACCATTGTAAAGTAAAAAAATTGTAAGTCAGGGACCATCTGTATTATGTTTGAGGCAGATGGGCAAGAACACCAAATGCCCCACCTACTGCTTTGGCAGAGCCCTCTCCAAAGCACCCAGCCCCGCCCCTGCTGGCGTCCTCCCACCTTGGGGCTGTGGTTTCTTCTGGGTCATGGGGTCTCTGCAGCATCACTCGAGAACAGTGTTAGAAAAAGCAGCACCCACACTTGACTCCCTAGACCTGCAGATCGGCCTGGGCAGAGAGTTCTCATTGGGGGCCAAGGCACTGACCTCACCACCACTGGCGTCATCAACTAGGTGGGCGCCGGAAAGTCGTGGTCCCTACCAGCAGGACAGCAACCGCCGCATGGCCCAGGAGGGCCACAGTGGGCCTTCCATCCCCCACATCTCTCCTCCTACCATACTTCCAGTGGGATAAAACTGGCTTGCCTCCTTCCCTGGGTGCCCACGAAACAGAACCCCACAATCTGTCACTTGGCAGAGATCAGGTAAACAAAAACACACCACGAGGCACGCCTATGCTGGAGACAACCACCTCCTTCAGTGAGCTCTGATTGGGCCTGCTAGGAGAGGGATCGTCTGAATGACACCTCGCAAAACCCTAGGGGACAGGTGTTCCCGTTATCCCATTTTACAGAGGAAGAGTCTGAGGCTCAGAGAGGTCATGTCACTTGCCTAAGGTCACTCAGCAGGTGCATGGTTAGAAGATGGGATTTCTGAAGTCAGGCACTGCTATCAGAGTCCCTGCTTCCCAACCATTCTGTTCCCCAAACAGTGGTTTGGAGGTGGTGGGAGGAAGCAGTACAGAAAGAAGAGCTTTGGACACCATCCACAAAGCAGGCCGTGTAAATCCCCGGAAATCCGCAAGGAGTCTGGTGCAGGTCCTCCCCTACCTCCCTGCAGAGTTCCCTGGAAGGGCATGGAACATTACAAGACCCTCCACCCCCAGAGTTTCAGCAGGGGGGCCCAGGACACATGAAGTCTCCTCCTGCTACCCCCAACTCCCACCCCCCAAATATTTTGAAAGAGCAAAATTTCCCTCCGAAGACTCTTGAGAGAAGCCAGCTGGCAAGGCAAAGCTATAAAGATGTCATTATGCAATGAACCCCTTCCACATACCGTCATAGCTCTCCACGTTTGCTGCCGTACCGGGAGGTACCAAGCAGCAATTTTAAAGAGTCTCCTCCACTGCCCCACTTCTAGTCTTCCAGAATCACATGTGTTTCTACTTTGAAATCCATTAACATGGATGTTCAGCGGGCAAATCCAGATGGCTGGGGGCCCTCTGCAAACGCACGTGGCACTTTGCAGAATCCATTTTACGACCCCGCCTTCTCACCTTCCCACCCACCAATCGTGGCCAAGGAGCCAGGCTGAAAAGATGGACCTGCCCAGATCTGAGACCCCGCTCCTGCTTTAGGAAACCTCTGCGGGGACACGGGACAGCCAAGCTCTCTCCAGGCGCCCCTGGGTAGACAGGGGCTGGCACCAAGCAGACCTGGAGGGGTGCTGCCTGAGGCATGGCAACGGGGACAGGCATCCTTTGGACTGTAGGCTGTCATCAGCACACAGTCCCTTCAATTTCCCCTCAGCCCCGGGGCTGCCTTATACTGGTCCTTGGGATTTTCCATTTTTACCACTAGGGTCTATGCGGTCATGGGCAGGGCTGAGGCAAGCTCCTGGACACAGGAGCCAGACTGCCCTGCTTCACATGCCTCATCCTCCACCAAGGCCCTCCCTCCACCTGCAGCCAATCCCCAACCAGAGAAACTCCCATTGCAATGGGGCTGCTGGTCTGGACAGATGAGGTGGGGGGGAACCACCTCATCATCAGGGAGGAGGGGTAGGCAAAGGGTGTGTGCCATCTCCTCCTTGCCTTAGCTTTAATTTTCCAAACACTGTCCTCACAAAGGTGTCTTTCAGCCCAAGCATTCTCTCCAACGTAGGCGGAGCAGAGATCACCCCGTTCCGTAGTTCCGTGGAGATACACGCCTGTTTAGACAGTAAGTAATGTTCCTTCTGTGGTACCAACGTCGACTGGGTATGAATTAAAATGGCATCAAAGAGCCGGCGCGTTCTTGATGCACGTGAGCCAAACCAAAAAGAACCTGGAAGGTTCTGTGACTCAGGAACTCCACAAAGAGACAACAGAATCTAGCAGGCGGGTCTTTGCTCTGGGCAGGGCTGGTGGTTTAGAATTGGTAGAAGGGCGGGTCTGGGGATGGGACAAGTGACTTAACAGTGGCGGCTTTCTGTTATACCACCAGGGAAGATGGGCAGGCAGCTTGAGCCAGCAAGGGCTTGTCCCCACTACTGTGGGGCAGGCTAGGGAGTCTCACCCAAATGCTGGGGGTCTCCAAGACTCACAGTGTGGGGAGGCACCAACACTCCACCCATGGACTCCAGGACATGGAGCCCCAACAAAAGAGCCCAAAGGGGAAACCAACCATCTTTGCTAGTTGCTGGAAAGGTACTATTTATAGCTCCAGATGGTTAAACTGCTGTTTTAAAAAGACTGCTCTCAGGACATTTTTAGAGCACCCGTCTTCCCTCGGCTGGCTGCACGGTGACCAGGAAGAGCAGAGCTGAATCGGTGTAATTAGAGGTGCCTCCTACGCCAAGACCGTAACTCCAGTCTAAGTCTGTCCTTCTCCCCAGAGCCTTTATTTCAATATTTTGTCAGCTCCCCCTGCCAGGAGCAGGCGAGCTCCACCCTGGGCAGCTGGGAAAATGGGCGGGGGGTTATTACGAGAAATGTTCCTCCTGTCCCCTTATTCTTCTTAGCAAAAGAAGTGAAAACCAAAAAGGGGGGTGTGGGAGGGCTAAGTCAGCTGCAGTCCTGGGGGCACCACAGCACCCAAGGAGACCGTGCTTTCTGGAACGCTGACAATCCGCTGACTTAGCTGCCTTGGTTATGGACCTGAACATTTAGAAGAAATATTTGGCACCCAGGAAAATGGCTCTGTTTCACCCCATTAACTCTGACCAAAACTGGGGCTGCTTCTCGCTCATCAACAGCTCGTCAGAATCAGGGACTCTGCACTCTCAAGGGACACTCCGAGACTCCTCCTTTCCCCATCTCAAACAGGGAGTGGTTGCAGACAGACTTAGGCACAGGCAGCCTTGCCTTGTGGTGGGCGGGGGCAGAGGGTACACCCCTGCCCAAGGCTGCGGGGGACCAGCCAACCCCCACCGAGCCTGTCCTTGGCCCCACGCCCTCCCGGGCAGGGTTTTCCTTTAGCAAACCAGACCTCACAGAGTCCACAGGGACAGAAAATGACTGAGAAGTGAAGTGAGCTGGGTGGTGCTGGCATTACTGAATTCATTCCAAACCCATTAAGCATTAGAGTCAGGAGGGAAATGGGGCTTGGCCCTAAGACTGAGCCTTAAGACTCCATCATGACGTCTTGCAAAAAGCCTCCAGCTCCCAAGTGATTCCTTGCTTTTTTTCAGGGACACTCCTGCTCTTACCCTGTTTGGTAGAAGGTGGTGTGACTCTCTTCGTAGTAAACAGGAAGAATACCATGGGCAGCAGAGAGTACAAGTTCCCCGTGCTCCCTGGGCTTTCAGTCAGCCCACCCCAACCCCGAAGGCCTTGTCCACAACGAGGAAGTCTCTCCACTACTGGGGTCCAGTGGGGTACCCCTCAACCTAGTAAGATGTTAGGTGAGGTGATAATCTGGTATGCCATCTGCCATTCCTTTGGCTTATGTCTCCCTTTCACTCCCCAGGAAGGGACAAGGGATGCTATTTAATTAGGGGGGACCCTCACAATCCTAAATCATGCGGTCTATACTCCACCTACGGAACCCTCTTGGACAGGTCTCTCCATCTGTGACACAGGGAAGTCCCGAAACCCATGCACACACTTGAGAAGGTGGCCAGGACAATGAACATTATCGAACACCAACTAAGGGCCAGATGCTGTACGTCTATTAATCTGGGAGGGTCAACGTTGAAGCTATTTCTCCTTCCTGTTATAGTTCTTTTGGAAGGATCCCGAGCTATCAACACTGGACAAGTGAAAATACTTTGCAGATGGCATAACACTTTCAAGATAGGGGCTAAATAGGGCGTCTGGGTGGCTCACTTGGTTAAACATCTGCCTTCAGCTCAGGTCATGATCTCAGGGTCCTGGGATGGAGCTCCTCATCAGGCTCCCTGCTCTGCGGGGAGCCTGCTTCTCCCTCGGCCCCTCCCCCCACTCGTGCACGCTCTCTCTCTTGCTCGCTCACTCTCTCTCTCTCAAATAAAATCCTAAAAAAAAAAATACAGGAGCTAAAGAAACAAAAAGGAAGCTCCGAAGACAAGTGAAAGAACCAAGACAAGTGCTGCCCCCAGGACCGCAGCTGACAAGGTGACATACACCAAGTAGCTATCCTCCCAAGAGTTAGCCAACTGGTCCACCTGGGAGATCAATCATATGACCTTTGCCCCCAGAGGGCCATGTGGGCACTGAGTCCGGGGACCAGGAAGCTGTGGGGCTGTTGCAGGACATCCTGACCTCCTTCCAAATACCCCAGAGACTGATGTGTTGGGACAGACACGTTCTGCCTCACAGGCCCATGGTCCTTGTCTGTCCACCTCAAGGAAGACGTATTCTTGCATTTCTAACTGATGTCTCGGGGAAATAATTAGATGTCACTACTCCCACATTACATTACAACTTCCCTGCAGATCCTGGAGGAAGGGGAAATGAGTTACGGTGAGCAAACCAAGCTAAATACAGTTGGTAATTGAAAAAGTGGCCAAGAAAATCAGGAGGGGAAAAGCAAGCAACTCAGACCTAAACGGATTATCAATCATTTCCTTTTAGGGCAAGCTCCACTGCAACTTAATCAATTGCTATTGCTTCCCAGATTAAATAAGAAAACTGATACTGTAGAGAAGGAGGAGGAGGAAAAAAAAAAAAGTTAAATATTTGTTTACCATCACATTCTTGATGGATACTGAACATCCTATATTCAATTCCAATCCAGTTCCAAGTATATCAGCATAAAAGAAATTTACAAGCGACAAAGCTCAGATAATGTGTCATTTTACGACCAAGGGTGTGAAGTGTCTAAGGCATAGTCTCCAGGCACCTTGGAAACATGGGGTTTAACAGTCACACGAGAAAGTGGTGGTTCTGGGCTACGCAGCCTGCCTGGAGCAGGGGGAGAATTCCAGGTGGGGCCCCGAGGAGGACTGCTTTGTGACCTTGGGACCTCTAAGGTCCCAAGTCACGTGACCTCCAAGGGCTGTGGAGTCTGTTGCCATGGCAACCCGGTAAGGCTAAACACTCTTGCTCCTCTAGTTAACAAACATGTACCGAGTCCCTGTTATGTGTCAGGGACTGGGGACACCAAGAACAGACTCTGGTCTACTAGCAAGGTCCTTACAGTTACTGAGGTGGGGGAGGCGACATAAGCAAACATTGACAGAGGAATGGTCAGAGGGATCTGGAAGGAAGGAGTACGCCCAGGCTGAGTCCTGGAGACCCTCTGGAGTTTGTCAAAGGAAAGGTGGGTGGGAGTTAATAGGTGCAGAAGCAGGGAGAGACCCTGGTGGTCAAGGAATGGCAGGGGCACCGGACATACTAAGCAGATAGCCCAGGCTGGTGGGGAGTAGAGAGGCAGGCAAGGACTGTTCAGGCAGCTGGGAAGCCATCAAACCTGGCATGATCAGAATCCTCATTCAGAAAGATCCCTTCGAATGGGTCAGAGAGGGGCGGGCCTGGAGGCAGGAGTCCCCTGAGAGTCACGGCAGGTGCCAGGGAGAGATGGGACGGGTGCCTGCAGCAGGCATGTCAGTGAACACAGGGGCTGTGCAGAGACCGGCCAGATGTGCAGGAGGGGGGAGTCCAGGGTGAAGCCTCAGGTATGGCTTGAGCAGCCGGGCACTATTACCCAGGAAGGGGGGGGGCAGTCAGGGGGACAGCCTGGGCAGCCCAGGCTAGTGACACACTCCCTTCCCACGTTGCTTGACTTCTTACCCACTGTCCGTAGAACTTAAAAAATACATACAAGAAGCACAAGCTTCTCCAAGTTCAGCATAGTGCCCAAATACCATTGAGGGCGGGAACATGAGAGCAGGTTCCTAGGTTCCCCACGAAGTCTCAGCATGTCTGGATGGCAGATCCCAGCAGGGCTGCGGGAGCTGCTCATGCAGGACTCAGGAACGGAAACTTCAGCGGCCGGCCTGGATGGCTGGGAGTCGGGCTACGAAGCTACAGTCCAGGGGCCGAATGCCCAGGCTATACAGCCACTCTAGGGCTCAAATCTCAGCTCAGCCCCTAGCTGTGTCCCCATGGGCCAGGTCCTTAACCCCCCTGTTTCTTCATCTGAAAAATGGGCACAATAACAGCTAAGCCACACGAGGTAGCCAGCAGGGGCAGGGAGGGATAGCAGGGGAAGCGCAAGGTCCCATGGCCAGGAATAGGGAGCACTTTCTGATAAGAGTTAGCTCTCATCGGTGCTAATAAAGACAACATCCCAGATGTAAGCCAGGTGCAGACCATTTCCCTCAAACCTCTCGCCACCAGAGAAGCAGGAAACAGCTTTTTAACACGTCCCAGGCAAGGGAACACACACAGTGACCCCTCGCCGAGGAGGGGGAGGGAAGGGGTCTCAGATGCCGGCCCCAGGCTCGCCAGAGCCACTGGAAGCAGAAGCTGGTGGCTCTTTGCAGCACTGCTACTCCTGGTACTTAATGCAGGAGGGGGACTTTGAAAGCGACAAGGCACTCTAGTAATGCTCTGGAAAACTATACATTTACTTGGAGAGCACCAAGTCTAATTACCTCGCCAAGACTCTCTGCATTTTTAAGAACCCCCCCTTTTTTCCCCCTCCTTAAACTCTTGATCATAAGGACTCTTGTTAGCAATACTCGGTGTCCTTCTTGTTTCGCCTGTTGCCGTGGCAACAGAGCAGTGTTTACCAGCCTTTCCAAGCTGGTACATCTTTATTAGCACCCGGATCCCATGAGGAGCAGGAAGCAGTGCAGAGGTTTAAAGAGCATTAATCCCCTTAAGCTTTGCAAACCTCTCTAGTTAGGGAGCCCACAAGGGGGGGGGGTGGAATTGGGGTCTCTGCCATTTTCAGGGCCCTACTAGAATCGTTAAGCCTCCATGAAGCACCAGACCGAAAAAAACTTATCTCTCCGGAGCTTTGCTTTAAATTTCTTCCCCTCTTGAAAAAGACAAACTTGTGGACCGCCTGCTTGTGCTTCGCAAGAAAAGTTTGCTCCCCATCCATCAGAGAGGGGAGCCACCTCTCCGACCATATTGTTCTCTCTCGCGATAAACACTGGCCTTCAAAACATGGTTCTCTCTCGGCTGGGAGGAGGGACGGCCACAAAGGCCTACGGGCCGGGCAACCCGTGCACCCCCTCTCTGCAACCCTCCGTGATGAGAACCAACAGACGATTCCGAGGTCAGATAGATTTCCAGCATATTTCAAAAACCCCACCTCTGAAACAGCTCGAGAAAGTGCTCCATCTCAGCCTCTCCAGGAAGGTTTTTCAAAGTCAGCACCAGGGCAGAAGTGGGAAAGGAGGGAGAAGAAAGCGTTTCTTTACATCGTTTAAAGGCAGTTCAATGTCCCAATCCCCCTCCTACCATATAAATGTCTCTTTCATCCTTCATCCCAGCTTAGGAAAAAAAAAAAAAAATCAAACCCAGCTAGGGCTCTAGGAAAACCTGTGGCTGAATTTTGAAAAATTGCACAAGTGAAAGATGATATCAACATTCATTCTGGCTTCCCAAACAGCTTTCAAATGGGTAATTTTGAGCTGGCCGAGCATTGGCATCCTCCACGGCCCCCAGTCCCGTGTTCTGTGCCCACCAGTCCAGTTCAATCAGGGCTGCCCAAATGAAACACAGGGGCCATTAAGAGCTTGGCCTTGGGTGGGTGGGTGGGTGGGTGGGGGTGGGGGGAGCGTACTGCCTGGGGGGCTGACAGAAGGCTGCATTTCCAACCTAGCAATTTCTGATCCCACTTTTGAATCTACTAGGCATCTCCCATTATTCCCAGGGGTGCTCAAAATTCTTAAAACAAAATATTAAGTCACTTGGATCATTTTTTCTTGTTTTGG
Organism: Neomonachus schauinslandi; assembly: GCF_002201575.2. NCBI lineage: Eukaryota > Metazoa > Chordata > Mammalia > Carnivora > Phocidae > Neomonachus > Neomonachus schauinslandi. The sequence continues at coordinate 28,265,691 of NC_058417.1, forward strand.
TGGGATAAAGGGTTCATTCAAAGACTAGTATCACCCTCTCAAAAGACTCCCCAGCCCAAGCTGCATCAGCACAAAAAACTCGGGACAGCCTGGTTCCCAGACTCTACCAATTCTAGGTGGTCCCACAGTCATGTGATTTCAGAGTTATTCATCTGTGACATCCCCTTGGGTTTTCTAAAAGTACTTGAGGTGCCTTAAAATGCTCAAGCACGTACAACAGTGGACAAGAAAAGCATGAATCAAGGCTGTAAAAGGGAGAACGGTCAATCGCGTTGGGGTTCAGAGTGGGCAGCCTGAGGCTCAGGGCCGGAGCAGCCAAAGGACTAGAACTTCTGATAATGGAAAAACTGGAACACCAATTTTCTCTATGAACCCGAGGGAACACTAGAGAGGTGTCACTGGTTAATAGGGCTTAAAACAAACAGTCACAGAGAGCTCAGGAAAGCCCATCAGCCAAGACCTCCAGAGAGAGAGTCAGGACCAGGATGGCGACACCTAGTGTCTGGTCTGATTACTTCAGGCTTGGGGTAGAGAGCACCCCAGAGGCAGAGACCCAGGGTCTGGAGGCAGCAGGATGTCGAGTTAGGGGGACTGGGCTGGGGGTGAGCGGGTGGGAATCTGGCTGGCTTGGGTTCAGTGACACGAAGCCAGCAGAAAGCCAAACCGGGCTTCCTAGGACGCTCTCAGAGAGGGAGTTAGGAATGAATTACAGACCAGTGAGCAGGACTCTGAACTTCGATTAAACCGCAGAAACTCCCCCATGGGTTAATGTGGGTTGCTCCGTGGCATCAGCAGTAAATTCTCATGAATGATGGGTCTTGAGGGTCCAACGAGAAAGTGGGAGGACAGCCCCCCCCCAGTGTGTAACCAGTCCTGGGGCAGGGCGAGGAGAGACCTACTGAAGGTCACATGGCCTGGGTCTAGAGCACTCTGGACAAAACACAGCTTCTCTGTGCAGCAAGTGGAGTAAAGAAGTAATCCTTCCGGAAGCTGAAGGATCTAAGGAAAGTCAGGCTGGTTGGCCTAGTGTGGGTGTTCCAGCCCAATGGTAAGAGAAGGCTGGGGTGGCATAAATCCTGCCTGAACTTCTGTTTTTAGAGGAGCCACCAGTGCCTAAAACCACCTCCCAGCCAACCCTTGTCCCCAGGAGTGGACACCCCTGAGTCCAACTTTGACATCTGTGGTCCCTTTAAATCCTTTCCTTTCTTTTGGAGCCTAGTGAGAAGCCTCTCAAGCAAAGGGCCAACTGGGAAAAGTCTTGTTATTAACCTCCACACCTGCACTTGAAAGCTAAGATTCAGCAGCAGGTGGGGGAAGGGAGGTGGGCTATGGCAGTGCGGGAGGGGACGGTTTGAGAATGCGCCCTGCGCACACGTGTGACCCATGGGTGCATTCAGGGATCGAGAGACTTATGCACCTAATTTCTACCCTTGGCTGAACACCAATTTCCAATCCAACTGCCACCTCGTCCCAGGCAGGCTGCAGCCAGTATGTCTCCTCCGCTGGCCTGGATGCACCGGACGCTCATCACACTGGCCCCCACCCTCCCCGGGGCAGGGGCAAGGGCACGGCTCCTGCCAGGTTAAATCTGGGGGCCGACTGGATTCTCGGGCCCGGGCGAGTCTGAGGAGGGCCTCTCCCTCAACACGCAGGCAAATCAGCAGGAAGAATTCAGAATGTCGCTGCGACTGGCAGGGGAACCCTCGTACACTCAGGTCCAGCCTCAGAGGAGGCTTTATTTAGTCCTCGAGATACTACTGCTCCGTGTGTCCCACTACGGTTTACCTAGGCACCGAAAGCAGAGGACTTCATTCGATCTCAGTCCTGGCCTGCAGAAGCTCACAGCGCTCCGCAGAAGAGAGCCTTTATGCCAGTTCTAAAGCACTCTGGAAAAAAAAAATCCTTAAAAATACAACCACCAAAAAACGACAAGGAGGTGGTCATTCTTTTATACTGATGAAAGAGAGTGGTTATTAGTCACAAATTTTACTTACATCTTCTAAAACCATCTTGTTTCCCTATCAATTCCCACTTTTTGGTTTAATAGGAAAATGGCTTCTGAAAAATTCTGTGAGGTGAGGCCAGGGGTGGAAGACATCTACAATGTGGATTTGATCAGGCAAGAGATGGAAGGTAGGTGTGTGTGTGTACACGTCTACAGTGTGGATTTAATCAGACAAGAGACGGAAGGGTGTGTGTGTGTGTGTGTGTGTGTGTGTGTGTGTGTGAGATCTTGGATGTGTGAACTTGTGTGTGTGTGT
>NC_058417.1:28267961-28344110 GCF_002201575.2 Neomonachus schauinslandi
TGTGTGTGTGTGTGTGTGTGTGTGAGTGATCTTGGATGTGTGAACTTCCACATCCAGCCCTGAGCATTCCTAAAAAAGGGAAAGAAGTCCCCAGTCTCCTCTCCTTCCCAGGCTGAAAAATTCCCAAGTTTTCCAGCCAGGCTTCCAATATATCAGACAGAAAGATGAAAACAAGAGGAGGAAGAATTAAGAAGGGCAGAGAATGAATTTGGATTTCTGCTTAACTTTCAATTCTGTCTCCAGAATTCCTTTTGGAAGAGAAATGGTAAAAAGAGGGGTGGGGGGGAGTAGAGAATAAGAGACATCGTGTTCTTTCCTTATGACCCCCCAAAAAATCCAAACCTTGCTATTTTAAACAAAGAAAAGCACAGTGTGTGAGGAACAGCTTGCATACAGCTGAAGCCGGCATTATTTACCTCGGGTTTCCTATACTAACTCAACTTTTACTTCTTAAGCACTTTTGCAACGAAAGAGAAGAGGAAAAGGCCCAAACAGGCGAATACGGAGATCCGCCAGTGGATCCTGAAGGTTGCCCAGGGCGCTCTCCTGTCCAGGCTGGCCGTGGGGCCTTGCCAGCTACTGTTCCCAGCTGCCAGCCAAGGTCCCCAACCCAGCTCTGACAACAGTCTGCAAAGCTCCCTCCCCAGCACCGCTCACACTTACAAGTGGCACTTGTCTATGGTGTTTATGCTCAATCCTGTTGAGGTTTCTCCTAACTGGCTCAGAAAAGATGGTGTTTTCAGACAGCTGGGGCCAGAGGTGGGGTATGGGGAGGCAGGCCAGCTTCCACCTCATTGGGGGGGTGACCAATGCCAGTAAAGTGGCCCCGGCATCAACCAACTTCTAAACGCTTTGATGCCAGTCTCAACGGACCCACTAAAAGGACTGTCTCCAACCCACTCTACTTTCTCCACTCAGCAGGGCCTCGAGCATCAGCTATAATCTCTTCGCCAACTGCACGTGCCTTGTTCCTGAACGCAAATGCAGCAGGGTGCACCAAGGAGCTACCATGTAACAGGATTCCAGGCTTCAAATCCCACTCTCCACCTCACCCTAGCTGTGTGACCTTAGTCAAGTTACTGAACCTCTCCCATCAGGGAAATGGAGTGGCCAGGGGGTAAAGGGGAATACACCAAGCCTCAGCAGTGCCTCATAATGGACTGTCATCATTCACTCATTTCCTCAAAAACTATTCACCCAGGGGCATCTGGTCAGTAGAGCATGTGACTCTTGATCTCCAGGATGCGAGTTCAAGCCCCATGTTGGGCTCAGTGCCTACTTCCAAAAAAAAAAAAGTAAAGAAAGAAAGAAAAGAAAGGAAAGAAAGAAAGAAAGAAATTCACCTAGGCCTTAATTCTTAAAGGTGACTGGTTTCACAGCTGAGGGTAGGGGTGAAGGGGAGGTGGGAAAGGAGGGCAAAGAGCTACCCCAAAGAGGAAAGCCACGGTGGTGAAGACAATCAGAAGTGAAGGGAAAACAGGATTCCTTATTCATGCGCTGAACCCAGATGTTATCGGCGGATACCGTGGGGTACCATGCAACTAGGCTAAATCAAGAGCTTGAGGTCTACGCATGGTCAGGGAACTCCTGGGGCTGGGGAGGGTACTGGATTATTTTGTTTAAGTAACAAGGAGAAGAGGTGTGAAGAGGCAAACACCAAACTTGCTGAGGGCCTCCAGGTCACTCATTAAAAGCACCTCTTCTCTCAGGGTCACCCTGGATAATGCCTCCAGGCTGGTGAAGGATCACTGACCCAGGAAGCTATATCCCTCTGCCTGGTGCTGCCATGGAGCTTGCGAGCAATCACCCTCCCTCCCCGCCCCCCCACCCCAAACTTATCTGGCCCTACTGTTTACAGCTCACCACACCACAAATCTTTATTTCTTGTCACCCACTGGCCCGAGCTGTCCCCACTCCCTGTTTCTTCCAGACAAGTTAATAAGATGGAAGGCTCCCCAGAGACCCGGAGCCGGCGAACATTATCACTTGGAAGCAAGGCAAAAATCCTGACACATCGGAAATGACTTCAAGCCTATTAATTACCCTTTCTTCTTTGGCAGATCTTTTGAAAGAAAGCTTGACAAACTGAAAGGAAGGCTAGCATTGCCTCCCCGCCCCAATTAGGCCCCCACTCCCACCCCAGTAACACCAATCTGCTACCTGCCTTCTTATTTTAAACAATTTGTCAGAATGGTACCCACACCTCGAGGGGTCCCACCTCTGGTCCGCATTGTCAGGGCCGCAAAAGGCAAGCCCCTCTTTAGGGACTAAGTCTTTGAAATCCGAGAGATCTGGAAGCGGGAAGAAGTAGGGAGTGGGCAGGGCTTAGAACCCCAGGGCCTGTCTTCCAAGGACATTCACAGGGAGCCCAGACCCCAAGTCACATATTCAGGGGAGGAGCGTCCACGCTCTCTCATTCCTGGGGTGACAGATGCAATGATGCTTGGATTCCTGGATGCAGCATCTTTCCTGAAATCCTCTGGATGAATCTCGCCAACAGAGAAGTGTAGGGGAGGGGCTTCTAAAGCTAGAAAGCCTGGTGTGTTGAGGGGCCAAACAATAACTGCATCTTCACGTTTCCCTGTCTACCACACCAACATCTACTCGGGGCTCCCCTGAAACAATCCCTTCCTTAGTGAGGTTTATACAAAAAGGACTAGGTGGATTACTTTAATTTGAGAGCCCTCTTCTTTGGTGTACTTTTTATATATCCATCTATTCAAATCACCAAATGGATTCCAATAGGAATTGCAAACATAACTATTGATTTTCTTACTGAGATGGGTTCCTTCCATCAAAGCGGTCCCCATATTAATGTGAACAGAATCACCATCCCCTCAGCTGCTCCACCCTGAACCTATAATCAGCCCTAATTGAGCCAGCTCTTCATAACCAGCATCCAACAACTGAGAACATCTTGGGTCTCATCTCCAAAAAACTGCCTCTCCCTATCCCCTCTGCTACAGCCCAAGATCTTGGCAGCTCTCATCTTCTGCAATGAACTCCCACTGGCTTTCCTACTGCCCAACGTGCGGCCCTGTCACCCTTCCTCAACTCAGGAGCCAGGAGAATCTTTCCAGAGCAGAAGTCCTGTGCCTCTGCCCTTCTTCCCTCCTTCCAACAGCTGCCCTCCACCTTGCCCTGGCTCACAAACTCTTCATGGTCCAGCCCCTACCTCCCTCCCTCGATCATTGCCTACCACTCTCCCTCTCAGCCATGGCCTTCTGTCCTTCAAACATGCCACGTTCATGCCCACCCCCAGGGCCTTTGCACTCACTGTTGCCTTCTCCTTGGAATACCTCTGCCTCCCAATTCAAATGCCTGCTCCTCGGGGAGGCCACGGCCACCTACCCACCTAAATAGGCCCTAGGCTCCCTCACCAGGATTTTCCTATTTTTGCTTCAGAGCACTTAGCAGTACCTGAATTGATCTATGCTCCTCCCCAAAAGAAGAGGAGCTTGCAAAGAAGGAGAGCTAGGATTAGGCCTGCTTTGTTCCTGTAGTATTGCTAAAACTTGAACAGCTCCTGGAACAGAGGATACCCCAGTACGCAGCAGAGCCCCCAGCACAGGATGGACCTCCGCTGGTACCGTGGGGGGCGCCTTTGCCCCTGGCCAATCTGAGGAAACCCAGAATGAACACATGACTGGATCAGTACAACTCAGCCCCCACCATAGCTCTGGAAATACCAAGGGCTTTAAGCTGGAACGACCCACTGCCTGACCACCCCTGGCAGCTGGGAGAGCCCCCATCACTATCGTCTACGAAGGTCCCACACAGCTTTCCAAGGGCATTCTAGATTTGAATCTCTGCACCTGGGTCTGCTAAAGGCAAGGCCACCCACCCAGGCGCCATTTTTCTGGTGCATTTCCACCGGATCGCACTTTAAACTCAAATGAAAAAATGTTTTAAGCCATTACCTAGGAAATCATCAAATCATTTGTTCATTTTTATTAGTGCCGCTGTAATTAAAGAGAATCATATTTCCGAAATCTTAAGCTGCACTTAACAAAACCCACCCTCCAACCAATCAATTAGTATTACAATAACCACGTTCCCTTGTTGCCGCTGCGATTAGCATTTTGATTGAATGTCTGTTGAAAAGTGACTGGTAACAGAAGATTGTGTTCAGAAAGTAATGTTTCTTTATTCGTCACCACCGAACCTTGTCTGGTTGTCTCCAGTCTCAGCTCAAAAGAGACAAGACAGTTTCCAAAAGCAGTCATTTTGGTGGCGGATTATATTTTCAGGAGGTGGGTGATAAATTAGGCATAATGGCTCTGGCATGGCCAGCTAACACACAGGGGCCTCCCGCTGACTGTGGCCTTGGCACCAGGCAGCTGCACCTCCATGACCAGAGCCCTCGGCGGGGGTGGGGATTATGTGTCCCTGCTGCCGCGGCACCCGCCCCTACCCCAGTAATCTAGGAGAGTAAATGCCAGGTCTTCAGACATAGCACTTCAGAAAACGCAGATATAATAAGGCCTCTGCCAGATAAGCCAGTGACCACCGTGATTCCTACAGAAGATCACCATCACCCGCTACTCTGCCAGGCACTCGGAAAACCCGTTATTCTAGCATAATACGGTCTCCAGTCGTCATAATAATAAAAGTACCAGTCAGTAAAGAGATGGGTTAAGAAGCTTCATTATGGGCAGAGAATGCCTGTCTTCTCCACGTCACAGGAATTAAACACAAGAGTTCATTAAGTCACTGTATTAGAATTTAAATGACACGCTGGTTCAGACAGCTCTATTTATGGATGCCCCCCATCATCAAAGCCTTGTGTGGCTAACTGGAGAGTTCCAGAACAGAGCACAGCCAAACAAACCAAAAAGTTTCCGTTACAGCACATACTTACTCCAGGCAAGTCAGCTTCTCAACTAGAGGAGATTCTGCTTTGACCGGCCTTAGAGTCGGAAAAGGGTACAGGAGTGGGGATGTCGGCAGTGAAGAAGGCCACGTGCTCCAGGACAGAAATGTGGAGGGAGTTAAATGTCATCCATCTGTCCATTCATCAAGTTTCAATCCACAGCAAAGGACGTGCATGAGTTTCACCCACTTCCTGCCCACAGCTCACCATACAATAATAGCAAGGGGCATCGGCAAGTTGTGTTAATGCATCATTAAAAAAAAATACAAAAAACAAAAAGCCAAACTTCTAGGGCGCCTGGGTGGCTCAGTCAGTTAGGCGTCTGCCTTCAGCTCAGGTCATGATCCCAGGGTCCTGGGATGGAGTCCCGCATCGGGCTCCCTGCTCAGTGGGGAGTCTGCTTCTCCCTCCGCCCCTGCCCCGCTCATGATCACTCTCTCGCTCTCTCTCAAAAATATATAAAAATCTTAAAAAAAACAACTTCTAGAATTCAGGGGAAGGGGGGGAAGCGCCATACGGTTCCTTGAAAAATCTTCCTCCTCCAAGCCCCAGTTCGTTTTCCTCCCCCAACTCCAGCTTCTTCCCTGGCTGCCAGACAGGATTTTTCTGTCAGGTAGCAATTTCATTTTTAAAATGCTCTTATCAAGGATTTAGGGTGAAAGATAAAAATCAGCACAGTAAATCATCATAAAGGAGTGTGGTGTGAGGCATAGTATTTTACAAATCAAAACAGTTAACAAAATGAAAATGCAAGGACAGGAAAACAAAGTAAGTTTAAACATCCTCTGAAAGAGGGGGGGGGGGCGGATCAGAGGCCAAATTAAACAGAGAGATCACCCTTCAGATTTCCAAGCCCCTTTGGTAACAGTCTTGGCAGATCTGCTAAGAATTGCATGAACAGTCCAATTTCCACTTTAAAACAGGTTTTTAGAAGGTATATATATTGTCAAACCATTACACACACTTAACTAAGGGGCTTTCATCGAAGTCATCTGACCTGCAAGCATGTGTTGCTAATATCACTGCTTTATTATTTATCAAATCAATTTCTTCATGGAATGACTAATAAGGCAGACACAGCTGCTCTCCTCTTCCCACCCAGCTGCTACCGACCAGGCAACAGCAAGATTTGCTAGGCTACCTGCGGTTTCTTACCCCCACATTTTGCTAAAGAAACTTACAAAAAATAAAAGGGGTTGGGGGGGGTGGGGAGAAGGGATGGACCCAGGAGGTGCCAATTTAGGATTCAAGCCACTTTGTGGAAGCCGTTTATACTACCCAGGAAAAGTTAAGACTGCTAATTGACCAGACCAAGGCATGAGTCTTTGTTTTAGCAAGGGATTTTATTAATCCCATCATAAAGGAACCGCAAACCTAAAATAAAGTAAAAATACATACGGGCACCTACTTTCCTATTTTGATCCTTTGTAACATCTTTGATTCCAGCATTTTTAAAACAAAGGGCCACATCTCATTCAGCTACGCACCATCTCCCACCCCTGGCCCCACAACACACACAAAGTTCCTATACACCCTTAGAATGGCAACTCCTAAAAATAGTCATGAAGACATTTATTCTAACCTTTTTTTTAATTCTAACTTTTTAGTATAAATTTACCAATCTCTTCGGAGGCCTACCTGAAAATTCACAATAAATAAGAACATGCAATTTGGTGAGTTCCCATCTGCCAAGGAATGATTCCATTGTCCATTAAAAGCTACGGTTCTAAAAATACATGAAGGGAAATTATTAGGTATTGTGGATACACATTTCTGTTGTAAAACAGGATCAGTACTATGGGCAAAATACAAAGCTCCTTTTATAAATCTTACCCGTTTTTTAAAAAGGTAAGACAGCATGGGGGAGGGAGCAAATTAAACTATAATTTTCAGGCAATGTTTCCTTATTGTCACTCAGAAAAATTGCCAGGTGTTTCCAGAGTAGTTTATACATAAATATACTAGCTGAATCAGGAAATCTTCCCAGGGCAAATGAATCAACTTAATTAAAAGAAGACTAAGATGCCAAGCCTAGTGATTTGGGAAGTGGGGAGGAAATTCAGAAATCTCTAAGTACACACCTTTCTACCTGGCCTTTGAGAGTGAAGCACGTAAGTGTTTTAAATCCTGGTACGGACCCCTGGCTGAAGTACACCTACCCTTGGCCCACGAGGCTGCACCAGGCATCATAGGTTAGGAGAAGGAATGCAGGACTTTTTTTTTTAATTGAACCAGTATTTTCAGTCTTTCTTCCAGGTCACCTGTAAAAGGCAACTGCAACCCCACCAAAGCCATTTTTTTTTTCCCTTTTAAGAAATACACCCCTCCACCCGCCGTTAGTTTGCTGAATAATTGTTCCTCCGTTAGGCTCTGGAAGAAACAGCAGTGTTCCCGAACCATCTTCAGGTTCAGCCTTTACCAAGCCCTCTCCCGAAAACACCTGCAGCTCTTACACTCTCCTCCAGGCAAGACCACCGCACCTCTTTTTTTGTGAGCGTAGGTCTCCAGTTGTGAGAGGGAAGGCACAGAGCAGAGAAAGTGGAGATGAACCTCTATTTTCAAGCAACGAAGAACAGAGACCACAGTGGGGAGGGCCTGCCCTTTTCCCACCCACCCTCTTGTCCTATATATTCATACCATTTGCCAAATACTGGGGATATAAGGGAAGGAGATGGGGAAGACACAGATAAGAATCAAATAAGTAACACAATCACTAAGAACTGAGAAGTGCAATGAAGGAAAAGGACAAGGAACTGGGATCCCAGGGGACCGATGGAGCTGACCCAGTCTGGGGGTTTGGGGAAGATCTCCCTGAGGAAAGGATATTTAAGACTCCTCCTGAAAAGTGAGTAAGAACTGGCCAGGAGTGGAAGACAGACTGTTCCTGGCCCCCCGAGGAACAGCCTGTGAGGGTGGCCCTGTTAAGGCAATGCGCACGAGGCTGGCATGGCTGCAGAGAGCACGGTATCGGGTGAAGCTGGACAGGAGAAAAGGGCCGGGCAGCAAAGCCTCTGCAGACCAGCGCCAACATCTTAGGCCTTACCCTACCAGGGACAGCAAGCCAGCAATGTATTTTCGGTAGGACGATAACTCGATTCACAACTGGCACAACGGAACGGTAATTGTTCCCACCTCCCACTGCTCGCACGGATCACCGAGCGCCACTCACCTATAGGAGACACCGCCTCCCTCCCAGGGCTTACGCACCAAGGACGGCCCTCCACCCCACGGCCTAGACATGGGTCCGGATCAAAGACCTGGTCAGCAGCCCTGCCTTAGTGAACTTTAAAGCTGGAAGGCCCTTGGAGAGCGTCTGACCCCGGGGTTCCCGGCCCTGACTGCACACTAGCTTTAGCTGGGGGAGCGCTGAAACGCCTCCACGCCGGGGCTCCAGCCTGCAGTCTCACTTAATTGATCTGGGGTGGGCCCCAGGCATCGGTCCGTTTTCAAACTCCCCAGGTGATTCTAATCTGCAACCAGGGTTGAAAGCCGCGGATACGGTCTGAAACCTCGGACGTGAGAGTCATCATTCATCATATGGGCCTCTTAAAGCTGGGCTGTGGGATGCCGTAAGTCACCCCGGTCTTCCCAGCCAACCCTGTCTGTAAGTGAGGAAGCCAAAGTTAGCCGCAGAGAGTTAAGCGACTCTTGGGATTATGAGAAGAATCTAAGTTCCAACTAAAGGAACATGAGTGGACGAGGTGAACTTTGGGGGAAGTCCCCTTCTTGACTACGCAGACTAGAAGGGCATCGAAACCCACTGAGGGCCTTCTCCTAAAGTGACGTTTCCAACAGGCTCCCTGGATCCACCGCCGTTCCCAACCGGGGAACGCACAGCAGCTGGGTGTGAGGCAGGAGGGAGCCCAGGGCTGGTGAGAGACACACAAAACAGGGGCCACTGTTGCTTCTGTGTCTATTCTGGGCCCAGAATGGATGATGTCACCCCCAGCGGCAGTGGAGAGCGGGAGTCATGAATCATCCACGAACCGGCCCAGCCTCTGAGATAATAAATCGGATGTCAGCATTGCGTCCTTTGCGGATCTGGTGCAGAGGCGCCGGCTTTGCCTCGGCTGCCGGAACACAGGCACCGGCACGGGAAACATTCAGACAGAAGGATGTGCTTCCGATTATTTCCTGACAGCAAGACGGGGCAAGTTGAGGAAGAAATTTGGAATTTGTAGGGAGTGCTCAAAGGCGACCAACTCTGATCACTGTAAAATCACGGCTGTTACTTTATGTCCTGCCAGGCTTGCCAACGAAACCTGAGGGTTAAGAGAAGCACATCCACGTGGGTGCCCAGACTATTCATTATTGCAGTGCCCACTTGCGTCCTGTGACTGGGGACCTGTAGGTATTGGCGTCTTGACCCTCAATGGCAATAATTTAGCTCAGAAACTCATTCTAGGATTGCATTTGGCAAACGTTCCTGCCTGGAAGGGTTTCTGGGACAACATAGAGAAATCAAGAAGTCTGGCAGGTTCTGAAGTTCAGCGTTGTCTCGCTGTGTTCGTTTTTATTTTTTCCCAGGGTGGAATTTGGAGCAGGTATGTAAGGAGGGTAGAGTGTGTGTTGTCTCACCCAAGCTCTACCGACTTCCTTCTCTCTTTTCTCTTATTTCCCTAGGCAGCCGAACTGAATGAACCAAGTTGGAAACACCCATCTAATGGGTGGTTTGCATTCTTGAGAGCTGGGGGTCCTGACAACTCCCCAGTGTAACTGGCGTATCCACAACTCTGAAGCGTATTCTTTGGCTTCCAAAGAAATGACCGAGCTCTGAAGATGACTAGATTAAAAATGAAATCTCAGAATTCTTCGAGTGTTTCTACTGAAAAACACATGTAAACACCCAAAGGTCAATTTCACGGTCTTTGACGAAATTCGACCTGGGCAAGCCATGAATGATGTCAGGATTTGGGGGCCGTGTTCTCAGATTTCTCCCGCACGTAGCTTTGCCGAGGGAACAGCATGACGTGACGGGGACGCCCATGGCCACGGCGGCCCTGGAGCAGGGGCACCTGTCCCGCAGAAAGCGGGGCTCTGCCCTGTGTGCGCTCCCCAGGGCGGCTGTAACAGCGTGCCACAAACTGGGGGTGCTGAAAACAACAAAGTTGAGTGTCTCACAGTTCTGGAAGCTAGAAGCCTGACATCAAGATGTTGGTGGGGCCGCATTCTCCTGAAGGCTCCAGGAGAAAATCTGTCCTGAGCCCTTAGCTTGTGGTGTTGCCGGCAATCCTGGGCTGACGGCTGCATCATCCCCAGTCCTGCCCTCGTGGTCCCATGACACTCTCCCCTGTGTGTCTGTCTTCACGTGTCTTCCCTCTTAGAAGGATTCCAGTCATATGGGATGAACCTGACCCAGAATGGCCTCATCTTGATTACCTTTGCAAAGACTCTATTTCCAAGTAAGGTCACATTCTGAACTAGAGGGGTTGAGACTCCCCCTTTGGGGAGGGGGGTACACAATTCAACCCACAATATTCTCCCATCTTGGCAAACCTGATGGGATCTGCACGCAGCACTCTGGAGTGTTAACATTTTCTCTAATCAGCGAGACTTGGTCTTTCTTCCCCAAACAACAGTAACAGTAGTCACAGCAAAATAACAGGAGCCGTTAGACTAATAACGCTAACATTTACAGATGGTCTCCTAAGCATCAGATGTTTCACACAGATGAATTACCTCACTCACACCTCACTAGTCTGTGAGTTAATAACAGTACCCATTTAACAGATGAGAAAACTGAGGGTCAGAGAAGCTTACTAACGTGCCCAAGGTCACACAGCTGACTGGTGGTAGTGCTGAGATTTGGGAACCCAACAGCGTGACTTGAGACCGAAGCTCTCACCCCTTTGCCACGTGGCCCAGACACCTCACCACCTTCATTTCCTAGGTACTTGCTGGGCCTTTTAAGCTATAAGCAACAGGGAGACAAGGGGGATTCTGTATTTGCCATATTATGTAAGATTCCCACATGTTTATTAATCATAACTTGGTTAGGAAAATGCTTTTAACTTTTTTCTTTAACTAAAAAGCACTTTGAGGGGTGCCTAGGTGGCTCCGTTGGTTAAGCATCTGCCTTCGGCTTAGGTCATGATTCCAGGGTCCTGGGATCGAACCCCATGTCAGGCTCCTTGCTCAGTGGGGAGTCTGCTTCTCCATCTCCCACTGCCCCTCTCCCTCGCTTGTGCTTGCTTTCTCTCTCTCTCTCTCTCAAATAAATAAAATCCTTAAGAAATAAAAAGCACTCTGAACTTCTGGAATGGAGGGTCTCCCATTTGACCTCTCTCCCCTCAGGTCTGCGATAAACTCAAGCAAACCATGTTTCTTTGCAGACGGGGACCAGGCTGGCTATTCTATTAATAGCACATTGTCTGGGAGGAGCAGAAACTACTAAGAAAATCTTCATCTATCTATCTGACTCTCTGTTTATGGAAAGAAAAAGGCAAGTCAGAGGTAAAAAGATCCTTGGCTGCATTTAATCAAATGTTGTTGTTCTGGATTAACCTGGCCCATCTCCCTGGCAAGAGAGAAAACTCCGATGAGCCAGGGCCCACACCTCATTCAACCAAGCATGAGATACTGCACGTTGTACCAGCCCCATCATTACAACCAAGTTTTAGAACATGTACGCAAATGTCAGGAACAAGGTAGAAGTGACAACAGTTACCATGTTAGGGAGCTGGGATGAGGTGAATTTTTTTCTTTTGAAAACTCTCTCTCATGTTGTTGTATCACTGCATTTGCAATTCAAATTAGAATGAATTTTAAAAGCTTACACTAAAAAAGTAAATGTTTGAACAGGTAATAAATGCACATGGAACAAAAATTCAAAAGGTAAATAAGTATACAATAAAATGTTTTTCCTTATCTTTGTACCTCTGAGCACTTAATCCTCTTCCCCAGAAGCGAAGGCTGCTTTTTATTTATGTACATTTGCATCCGTGAATATATAGGCCTGTGCATAAAACATACTCAGGTGCTCACTGTGGCCAGAGACTGCTCCAAGTCCCTTACACTAATTAATTGATGTAAGACTCAGGCTAACCCCAGGTCATCATTCCTATTTTACAAATGAGGAGTCTGACTCACAGAGAGGGTAAGTAACTTGCCCAAGGTCACACAGCTATTATGTCGCAGAGCTCGGATTCAAACACCAGCTGCCTGACTCTAGAGCATTTGCTCTTACCCACTATGCCGTTCTAACGCTTTGTGACCAGTTCTGTGGGGATCCTTTCAGAAAGTCTATGCACACGCAAGGGTATGTTTTGTGGGGGAAGGGGAGGGGAAGATTGTTTTAAAGATTAGGGTCTTAAAATTCAAACACAGACTGTAGTCTATTTGCCTCAAAAAGTTAAACCAATGGTCTTCCTTAAGGAGGAAAGGCAAGAAACGAGGCCCGCTCATGGTGGGCACTTAATAACTCGTATGGAGTGAGTGCGTTAGCCCCACCAGGGAGCCAAACGGGGCTCAAAGCTTTTCGGTAACTTGCCCAAGATCACACCTGTGGGAAGCTGGGATGGCCTGCAAAACTCCGGGTCTAGAAATACACCGTGCCCACACAAAGATGCAGATGGCCTAGCGCACAGCCTCTGCTCCGCGAGGCTCCGAACAGAAGCTCAAGTCCAGAGCTGGGAACCTCGAGTCCCCACGGAGGCAGCCACCCCGGCTTCTGGTTCCCGGGCCCCTAGCAGCGCTGTGGTGCTAAGAAGGAGGGTGCTTTTAATCAAGTCGCCACGCTGAAGGCCTCCACACCCTGCCCTCACGGAGATCTTCCAACATGTCGTGAGAGTCTGAGCCCGGGCCTCTATGGGAACAGGGCCCAACAAAAGCCTCATTGTCCCTCTCCACAAAAAACCATTTCTGGGTCAATGAAGTTGCTGACCCTGGGCCCACTCCCTTTCTGCTTCCGTGGGCCTCAGCCAGGAGGGAGGCAGGAAGACCTATTAGCTCACCACCCTTTTCGTGCCAGGGCTTTTATTCCAAAGGAAAGAAGTTTCAGATTTATACTCCAGCTCCAGAAAATGCAGTGCATCCAGGGTGCCAGATCCCCCCGGCGACACAGGCTCCCTCTGGCGTTGGGCACCCCGTCCCCCCAGCCCCGTTGCTAGGGAGTCAAGGGCTTTGTACTCCTCCGCGTCTACAAAGAAAAGCAGGTGAACAGAAACCAAGCTACTGTGTTGATTAATATCTCAAGAGACAGCACCGGAATGGGCGCTTCCGGAACTTAGTTAGCTCTGGGGGAAAAAAAAATTAAAGCACTCTCCTTGCTTTCCTGTCAGAAATAAAATTAAGGTCTCAGATCGATGTTGCCAGGGCTGGGGTATCTACGGGAATCTTTAATGGCCTCCTCTGCATGTTTTCAAATGCGCATTCCCCTTCAACCTTGCCCTTTTAATTGGTTATTTGTGAGGTCATGTTTGCACCAATTTCTCGGGAAGGCTAATGGTGTTTGTTTAAGGAGAAAATAAATGTGCAGACAGCTCCAGGGGCTGGTCTCTGAAAGATGGCTCAGGGTGGGGGCTGCAGCTCTGTACCCCGCTCCCCCCCCCTTCCACCCTCCATTGCTGCACATCCCTGCTAGACTGGAGGAGGTCCTGAGATGGCTCAGATGACAGGTCAGGCCTTGAGGGAAACGTGCTATTGGCTGGGGGTGGGGTGGGGAGTTAATAAAGTGGCACAGCCCCGGGGCAAGGCCCTACAAGGGAGTGAAGACTCTGGGTTGCACCCTTCATGGTGGGTACATAGAAGCCTGCTCACCCCCCCCCTTACACAGCCTGGCTTTAGAATGAGCCCAGTTAGGAGCCCAGCACCCTGGGTTTCGAGCATCTAGTGGAGGGGTACGTGGAGATCCATTTATACCACCGTAGGATTTGGCAGTTCTTCCACATTCTAACTAAAGCGTGCCCAACTTCGAGAATGCACGTAACTGTTTTCCAACAGAGTCTCTCCAAGTACCCAAAGGCAGCAATTAACATCCACATCACAACCACAGCGGTTGCCCTCGCCCCACTCCCCACATCCCTTCTACCTGGGGTGGACAGGAGGAGACAATCATACTGAGTTGCTACCCCATTCTGGACACTCTCTCCTAGAGTCCTGGTTTATCAGTAACTTTCCTAAGCAGTTGTCCCACACTAATATGGTCCATTGTGGGAAGAGAAGATTATCACCTGACCCGATCGAGACCCTTTACTTCATTAAAGAGCCCAAGTGCCATGCTTGGTGGCCACATCATCCCATCATCCTACAGACTGGACTGAAAGTTCTGTGTAGCCAAGACCCTTGGATGGCATTCATGGCCCTATTAAAAGACCGGCTGCAGATGCAGAATTGGGATCAGTACTAATGATGATCAAGCTATTGCTTTATGGTCTCTAACAAACCCCTTGATACATCTCAGACTTGGGGTGGCACACGATGGGTGCCCAATGCCATCGGCAGCGTGCACAGGGGACGAGAGGCAGATTTGAGAGGTGGGGACCATGCAAAGGCATGACTGCAGCAGCTGGACTCCAGTGTAGGCACAGAGGCCCTTGAGCCACATCACCAAGTGTCCTCACCAGCCGTGACTCCAGGAATCCCTGCCGCCCTTCCTACCCCGTCCAACAACCCTCTCCCACCCAGAGGGACTTCTTCCTCCATCCCACAAAGTCCCAGCTATGGGCTGGAGAGTTCCAACCTTCTTTCCCAGGTAAGGTCAGAATGCTAGACTCCCATTAGGAAAAACACACACATACATTATCTTTGACATCCCACACCTACGAAGCAAGCAACGCCTTTTCATTTTTCATTTAGTTTACACCTTTGTGAAACTCCTTTTACATTCCGCACCCCGTGCACCCCCCACCCCCAGCTCTGGTGAGAAGGCCCCGATGAACAAATAATTACAGGGCAATCCTGAATCATGTCTAGCATACATAAAACAGTCAGTCTGGACTTCAGAGGTCAATTTCAAAAGTGACTGGCTGGCAGGTAGTCAGGACATTAAGGGCTCTTTTTCCTCCTTAGAAAAGCATTATCTTCTATCACAGTTTCAGTGACCTCTTACTGGCACCGTTTTAATAAATAAACTGATTACGCAAATTACAGAGACCTTCAACTTCAGCCAACTGCTTTTTGGGACCGAGACGCCGGGCAAGCTTCGAGGGAGAAGCAGAGCTCCGTCAGCCCCACCTCGTGGAGGTGAGCCTGCGGAAAGCTCCTCCCTCTGGCCACACGGGCCCAACAGGTGCCCTTCCAGCCCTGTGGCTCCTGGGAGGGCACAGTCACCCTGGCAGAGGGCCCTCCGCGTAGGGGGCCTGCTGGTGACGGTGCTCTCGGAGGGTCACGAAACCACCCGGGCTGCGGTCAGTTCAGCAGAGGGGCCGGTTGCGGAGCCAATGACTGTCCCAGAACCCCTGGCTCTCTCCAAAGCCATCAGCATTGCACTTAACAAATGACCCTTAACAGTAGTGAGAGGAGTCCTCCAAAACACTGAGCTTTATCGTCCTCTCCCGGTCTCCGTCCCTTTGCCTCTGGCAACGTTCTGGAGTAAACAGGCCTGCTGGGGAATGGAAGCCACGGGAGGTAAGAAGGCCCGTCTCCGAGTCTCTCCTCTGCACGAATTCCCTCTCCAGCTGACCTTCATCAGGCTTGACTCATTCTCCACTGGGCCCCCAGCCACCCAGCTCTCCCCTGATGGGCCAGATGTGGAGGGACCGGCAGTGCGAGGCTCATGAATCTGGAGGCCTGAGGTCAGAGAGAGGGACAGCTGAGCCTCCCCTGGAATGACACTCGCGGTGGGGGCTCCCTTCTCTGACGAGGAGGTGAACATGAGATATATTTCAGCAACCCCCATCCCCACGTTCCTCCACCTTCTCAAGCAGGGCCGATGCAGGGACAGTGGGGACAGATCCAAACCATGCCACCCTCCCTCCCTCTCTCCGGCTCACCCCTCAGCCCTCTGCCTCCCAAAGGGTGAACTGGAAAGGACAGCACTTTGTAGTGTCTTCCCTCCAGCCCCTCCTCACCAGCCCCACTCTGGGATCGATACCTAATGCTGAATTTAAGATCTTATCTGAGTTTTGCAAGGATAAAGCAACAAACTTTCCCCCAGTGATTAAATCCTTTGATGATCAGCCCAATATTTTTCAGACCACCTCTAACAGCTTTTAGAGAGCAAATGAAATGACTCTGAGAAAATTGGAAAGACACCTTCTTTCTCTCCCCTTGGGCACAAAGAATCTCGTGGAAGGCCCCAGCTTTTATCAGCCGCTCAGCTCCTACCTGGCTGCAGGAACCTGCTAAGTGGCCATCCAAATCTCTACATGCCTCGGTTTCTCCATCTCAAATGGAGGTGCATCATAGTCCAGCAAGAAGGGTAGGCGGAGAAGCACCAATAACAAGGAGGTGCTCAAGAGTTAAAATCACCAAATCCCCTGCTTTAAACCACTGCCTTGCAAGTGTGCTTGCAGAGCAGCTGAGAACAAGGGCTCTGGGTCAAACAGGCTGGGTTTACATCCAACTAGGGATTCTGGGCAGCTGGGTTCACCTCTGACCTTCATAAAGATTCAACAGTACGTGTAGGCGCTGTGCTAAGCACGGGGTATAGAACTGCTCAGGAAGCACTGGCTGTTTCTACCAAGAATGTTAACATGGCCTGGGTAACACAGAATCCACTGTACCAACCACAGATCCCCAGATCCCCCCCTTCAGGATCTGCTGGGAGTGCTCTTGGAAGATGGCCCCCAGCTGTCTGTTCCCTCCAGGATGTCCTCAGGGCAAGTCCAAGGTCACAGGTGCTTCCCAGGGTGGGCCGCATCCTGTGACAGATCAACATCAGGTGTAAGGTCAGCCCTTTCACCCCGCTGGGGCCAGCCCTAGCTTCAGAATTCCCAGGGCCTCACAGATCAGCTTCTCCCTCTGCCCGCTGCCCCCTGAGGGCACCCCTGTGTGCTCATCTTCATCTCAGGGGACCCAAAGACAACCCCTCACCTCCCTCTCCTATCTAAAAAAATAAAAATGAAAAAGGACTTAATCTTGGACACTCTCTCAGTTAAAAGGCTAAAAGCCAGAAACATACTTCAGGTCCTGGAGCTCATCAACCCCAGCTCCCCCATTTTGCAGAGAACGAACCTGAGGTGTCAGAGAGGTTAGGAAATGTGCCCCAGTCAGGTATCAAGGGGACAGCAGGAGCTTAGAGGTCTGCTCTAAGCGGAGAGTGGGGGAAGACTCCACACCTCTGTGTGGGTCCCATTCTGAATGACCTTCTTCTTGCTTCCACGGGGGAGGACATATATCCTGGAAGGGCTCATTGTCTCCTGTTCCCCTGGATTCTTTCCCAGGGCGTGAGTGAGGTCCAAGTACAGATGTAAGAGGGAAAGAAATACAGGCTGTCGTTTCTGGGAACAGATGTAACTGAGGGCCACGCTGTCCCTATGGGACTGACGGGGGGCCAGGGGCAGGGCGTAGCCACTGTGGGGCGAGGAGTGGATGCTCAGCCCTGACCTCTGGCTCACGGTGGCTAGAGAAGTCGGAGTGGTCCCGTGAGCCCCGCGGACACGACTCCCCGAATCCCAGGCCCAACCGTGCAGTGTTCCCGGATGACAGCTGTCCCAGCTCCAAGGGCACACAGGTGGTTTTCATAAGGCCCGGAGCTAGGCTGCCTGATGGGGTTGTGCTGGGAGTTAGGTGCGTGGGTGCTGGGCAAGCACCGTGGCGGCACACGGGGTTAACGGTGTGCACCTCTTTAAGAAGAAAGCTGGTGGTTCTGCCAGCCCGAGAGGTGTCTTGAACTTCTGCTACTGCAGCACTTTCTTCTTGATAAGATAATGGGAAACGGGAAGCTTGAGGAGGTGAAGGTAAGGTTGGGGCAAGGTGGCTGCCGGGAGGATTTTCTTTTCTTGTGCTTATCACCTGATTCCAAATGCACATTCCATCAGGCCAGGGATGGGGGACCCACTGTTCCATATGGACGATATGTGCTTCTGTGGTGACATGGTCTTTTTTTTTTTTTTTAAATTCTTTCCCCTCCTAAATGCTCTGAACCACTTAAGCATTACCCCAGCATTAGCACCCAGTTCAAAGAGAAACTCTCAGCTATTCAGGGGGGCTGGAAAAGGGGGGGGGGGGGGGGGGCAAAGCTCCCACCTACACAGAAAGAACACCAGGGAGCAGGTTTCTGTACAGGAGGGAAGGGGAAGGAGGACGTCAGGGCCTCCTTGTTGAAACTTCCTGGCACACTTTCCCTCCTGCCTTCTCTCCCCACACCCCCCGGGCTACACCCACTCAGGCCAGCTCGGCGGGTGGGCGGCCTGCACGGCAGCCCTGGCCCCACGCTCAGAAGGGCTCCACTCTGAGTTCAATGCTCTGCTGTCACCTTGAAATTCTTAACGATTTTTTACTAAGAGGCCCCATTTTTCCCCTTGTTCGGGCTCCACGAATTATTCAAGTCCTACATCCGGGACAGGAATCTTACCCTCTGGCAGGGCAGGAGGGTGCTTGGGCATGCACCCGGGGCTGTGCCCGGCCTCCTTCCTGCCAGTGCCCCCCAGAAGTCCTGACTCGGGCGAGCGAGCAGTGCCATCCTTGGAACCACTCTGAGCTCAGGGCCGTCAAAGGGACCTCCCTCCACCTCACCAGAGGAGTCACAGAAGGATGCTGCCCAGCACCACACCCAGCGCCCTGGAGAAAGGGAAGGGAAGAGGCACCACCCATAGCAGGAAGCCTTTGGGTTAGAAATCAGGGAGAACCTTCCCTGGCCCCCCCTCTGGGGCTATGCCCGGAGGGCCCAACGCCCTCAGTGTGAACCTGCCTGTGTCTGTTACTAGTTGAATAACGTGACACGGAAAGTCACGGGCTCTCTCAGGCCCCCCAGATGACACGCCTCCTTCTAGGCAGGGCTGTGAGGCCTGCACGAGATGATTTTTCATCCCCTCCAATACAGGGCCTGATCTGGAGCAGATCAGAAATCCCTTTATTGGTGGATATTCAAAAAAAGAGTGATAAGGCTACACTGCCTAGAAGCCACTCAGGACTCTTCCAGGAGCATGAATTCTAGCACGGAACACCAATGCCACACTCAGATGGGCCTCGCCCACCCTGAAAACAAATGGATGAGAACGCTCTTCTTAACAAGCCCGTCCCCATGTGAAGACCACAGAGAAGGAGCAGAATTTGAAATCAGCAGTCCTAGGGATGAGCCCCTGCTCTGACCTGGGGTGTGTCCCTTACCCCCTCTGAGCTTCGGTCACCTCAGATGATGACAGTGAAAACAATAATGATAAGAGCTAAACTAGGCACCATTGATATGTGCGGCACTAGACTCTCCAAATAACCCTATAGGGAAGTACTCCTTTATCCCCATTTCACAGATGAATAAACTGAGACCAACAAGATAAACAAGTTAAGTGATTCTCCCGAAGTCACAGGGCTGCTGTGAAGATCAGATCAGATTATGCACAGGAAAGCAGTGCTCGGACACCCCCCCACACACACCCTGTAAGGATGATGGCAGAGAATAATCACGAACTGCCCCTCTCCGCGCCCTGTTCCCCTCCCGCTCTCGGCTCTCAGGATGCTGAGCAACGCAGAGGACAAAGCAATCATTCCACACCCCTAAGCTCTTCTTTTCTTCCCTCTCCTTCCCCTACTCCTTACCCTCCACCCCTCTCCCCATCCCTTCCCAACATATCCCAACATATCCCAACATATCCCAACATCGATGCTCCAGTTTTCCACCCTCCCCTCTGAGGATGCTGTGGATGGACACCCGGGAAGCCGGACTGCCAGGCACACTCAGGACAGCCCCTCCCCCCCTGCCCCCCCCCCCCGACCCTCGTCCTCCCTTTCACTCAGGCTGCCTGCTCCCAACAGGAGAGGCATACAGGCAGTGCTTCTAATCACAGGTGACAGTAAGAATGTAAACAACACAAGAAACATCTAAATGCAATCCAAGTGGCAAGGAAACACCGCTCCCTCTGGCTCCTCTCAAGAATGCTGCTTCCTGCCACCTCCCTTCCGAATCGTGGCTCCTTAGTGCCCCATTCATAGGAGCCCCAGAAACCAGGAGCTTCCGGAGAACAGGAGATGGAACGCCAAGCCATAACCTTGGACTCTACTTCCTCTGGGAGGATTTTCTAGATTCGTCCAATTTTTTGCTTAAAGCAATAATTTCAACGTGTTCCTTTCTTGGGGAGGGGAGGTATGGAGGTCAGAAACCCCTCTGACAATCTGTTCAAAGCTAGGAACATCTCCCAAGAAAACGCAAACATCAAACAGTTTGTGTCATTTCAGGGGTTCACAGACCCCCAAGTTGAGACCTATTTTCTAAAACACGGATAGGACAGGAAGAACACAGGAGAAAAAATGAGTAAGTGCGGAGCCCTCTGAACATTCCAGACGTGCAAACGGGCGCTGCCACGTCTGCAATCCCCGTACACGTCGAATAAACCTACAAGAGGGTATTTTTTTCTTTTCTGACTTGTCAGACTGACAGTGTACTTCTAAACCACCTCCTTCAATGCAAATTGAAAGCTCAGCTGAGTAATTGCTATGAATAATTTTCACTTGGATCCCTTAGTGCTCAGGTCTAGCAAAGACGAAGAAAGCCAGGATCAGAAAGGGATATCAGAACACGAGTTGGGTGTGGCTGATTTTTAACTGTCCAGGATCTGGACTCTTTGTGCTGTGGTGGCCCTCATGAATACAGATGTTCAACAGCTGGGCAACTAACAGAAGGGGCAAGCTTTTTCGGCTGGGTATCTTACCTCTGTGCCTGTTGGTCGTCTTATCAAACATCAGCATTGCGTCCTCCACCTGCAAAACAAACAGAAGGGAGTCTGCTTTAGGAATTTTGACAAAACATACGAAACGCTATATGCTGCTGGGGGAGGGTGGTTTCCACCCTCAAAGTCACAGGTGCTCATTAAAATTTATTTGAAAACACAAAAAATTAGAAAGAAAAATCAGTCTTTCCATCTTCCTGCCCAGAACAACCACAGTTAACATCTGATGTATTTCGCTTTAGGAAACATACACTGTATACCTATTTTAATATAGTTTAAATCATACGGTAATGGAATTTTCCCCTTGTTCTTTTTTTACATAATATTACAATATTGCAAATAATTCCCAGATGAGTACGTCGTGAATATTATCCGGTTTTCTTCCCAATTTTTTTATTATGGTAAAATACACATAACACAAAAATTTCCATCTTCACCGTTCTTAAGTGTAGAGTTCAGTGGTACGGAGTACATTCATAATGTTGAACCACAATCCCCACCCATCCATGTCTGGAACTCTTTTAATCTCATAAAACTGACACTCTACCCCATCAAGTAATAACCCCACCCATCCCCTTCGTCTCCCCAGCCCCTGGCAACCACTATCCTATCTGCTGTCTTTATGACTGTGACTGAGGTCCCCCCATCTCCGGGGCAGACATCCCAAGGCCCCCAGTGGTTGCCTGAAACTTCGGATAGTACTCAACCCAGTAAATACCATGTTTCTTCTTGGACATACATACCTACGATAAAGTTTAATTTATACATTAGGCACGGTTGAAGATTTAGCACTAGTAACAAATAATAAAGTAGAACAATTACAACAATATACTATAATACAAGTTATGTGAATGTGGTCTTTCTCTCTCAAAATATCTCATTGTAAAGTTACTGACAAAGAGAGATGATAAGATGCCTACATGATGAGAGGAAATGAGGTGAATGACGTGGGCAAGTGACACAGCCTTCGGCTGCTACAGATCATCTGATAATCCATCAGAAAGAGGATCACCTGCATTAGGACCACGGTTGCCCGCAGGTAACCGAAGCCATGAATAAGGGGGGACTATGGTATTTCATATAAGTAGACTCACACAGTATTTGTCTTTTTGTGACTGGCTTATTCCGTTTATCATAATGTCCTCAAGATTCATCCATACTCCACTGCACGTATATACCACATTTTGCTTATTCATTGATCCATCGACGGATACTCGGTTTTAGCTATTGTGAATAAACACGAATGTACACATATCTCCTTGTGTCCCTGTTTTCATTTTTTTTGGTGTATACACCCAGAAATGAAATTGCTGGGTCATATGGTAACTTTCCTTTTAATTTTTGGAGGAACTGCCATCCTGTTTTCCACAGTGGCTGTACCATTTTACATTCCCACCAAGAGTGCACAAAGGTTCCAATTTTTCCACATCCTGGCCAACATTTGTTATTTTCTGGAATTTTTTTTTTATAGTAGTTATCCTAATGGGTGTGAGCTATTGTGAATTCTATCTTGACTGCAGCATAATACTTCACAGAGTGAGAAACCATTGCTTACTCAGTTATCCTTCTGTGGATATTTAAACTTTTTCCAGTTATACACAATGGAAATTTAATGCCTTGATTGCTCTGGGCTGAACTGTGCCCCCCTCCAAACTTGGATGTTGGAATCTTAACCCCCAGTATCTGAGAATGTGATTGTATTTGGAGATAGGGTCTTTAAAGAGGTTATTGAGTTAAAATGAGGTCATTAGAGTGGGCCCTGATCCAGTACTGACTGGGGTCCTTATACACAGAGGGAATCTGGATCTGGTCAGGCACAAAGGGAAGACCACGTGAGGACATAGGGAGAAGGTGGCTGTCTGCAAACCAAGGAGAGAGGGTTCAGAAGAAACCAACCCTGCCGATCTTGGACTCCCAGCGTCCACAAGAGTGAGCAAATAAATTTTTGTTGTTTGACCATCCAGTCTGTGGTACTTGGTTATGGCTGCCCCAGCAAACTAATACATTCATATTAGGACCTTTACAAACAGATCAAAGAGTAGAAAGCACCAACTTATCCTCTGTCTCTCTTCCTCTTCCTCCCTCAGTCTTTCTAGGCATCCTGCAACCCTTTTGGATATTTCTAGCGATAAGATTTCAGGATCCACACTCAATTTCCATGCAGATCTCAAGAAAGTCACCCTCACTGAACCAGATTTGGCTTTGAATTCCACTCCTTGTACTTACGATCCAATTCTTTATTCTTCAACAGAACACCAAAATACCCATCTATAGTGCAGGTATTGTCCTAGCCGATCAGCTACTCACCTGGGGAGGGTACTCAGTTTGTCCAGGTGAGCAGCCTGGTCTCTTCATTCATTTTGTGCCCGAGATTGGCAGTAAAACTACAACTCAACCCATGCGGTCCTGGACAGAGCCGCTAGCCAAAGGGCTCTGAGCTTGGAGCAATTTCAGTGTGTGTGTGTGTGTGTGTGTGTGTGTGTGTGTGTGTGTGTGATTGGGAGGGACTGAGCACTGTTCATTGGAGCTCAAAGGCTCACAAATGAGTTTGGGGGCCTGCGCTAAGCCAGCTGAGAAAGGGAATCATAGGCTATTCATTCTTTACTCCTTCCAGACTACAGTCTCTGATGGAGGGGAAGACACTGGGCAAAGCAATAAAACCAGGTTTAAAACGCTGCCTCCAGACAAATCAAATCTATTTTTCTAGATGCTATCAAATAGAACAGGGGGAAAAGAAAAGTCAAGGTAAGAATGGAAGAGGGGGTAGGCAAGCCAGACACAAACCTCGCAAACCTCGAAGGGACTGCCCTAGCTTAAAAATCCCTTCCAGAGTCAGGGCCCCCTTGGTTGCTAAGCAACTGAGTCTGAACAAACAGGCTCCTGGGGCCTTCCCCTTCTGGTCCCCATTTCTAAAGTCAGTCACTGGGAGGAAAATGGCCTTGCACGGTGACTGCTTTGCCAGCAGGGAGCTCCTCTCTCTCGGCCGGGTACCAGGGTGGAGAAGGGGTGCCTTCACCAGACCCCTCTGCAGCCAGGCAGGCTCGACAGTCCCCCCCGGGCACCTGCAGAGGCCACACACACCACAGCCGTCTGCCTCGGTGCACCACTCAAGCAAAACCACCAGAAGATCAACTGGTTTGTTTGCACACAGAGCAGTCACACTCGAGCATATGGTACTACAGACTCAGACCCCAGGGCCTCGATAAGAATTCCAACGCCTGCGGTGCGGGTGGGTGGGTGTCGCGCAGGTAAACGTGACATCTGTTTCACACCCATCTCCACATTTTCCAAGACGTTTGCCAAGTGCTTATTTGGAGCTAAAAATGCCTAACAGTAAGGAAAACAGCCTCCCTTCTGTGTTGGCCATGTTTTGGTACTGAAACTCAGATCCCCTTAGGAAATAAATATTTTTAATTAAAAAAAAAAAAAAAGTATTTTCAATGCCTCCCCACCCCCACCCCTCAACAGGGTGTAATTGGCTCCCTCTTTCCTTTCCAAAGTTTGGATATTTTCTGCCGCTACCCTCCCAACATTCGCTCCACCCTGGGGAGCGACGGGGAGGTTCTGTGTATGTTTTTTAGGGCAACCATTGTCGTAAAGAATAGAGCTCCTTCCTCCACAGTCCACTCGCACAATGGGACTCGCAGAGACCTCCTGAATAGATAAAATGTCAGGGCGAAAGAAAAATTCTATTAACACTTTACAAAATAAAACATCTGAGAAATAGCTAGAGAGGAAAGAGAAAGAAAGAAAAAATCAATATGGATAAGACCCGGTGCTGGGGGGCGGTGGTGGGGAAAAACTTCTCAGCGATTGCAAAACACTTATTAATTCAGAGAAGCCATCAATGCAATGGAAATCTGGCAGAACAGCAAGAGCTGAAACTGGGAGAATTTGAATATACAAAGACTGAATAGAATGAAAAACACGGCCTCACATACGGGGCTGTTTCTCACGGTTCTGTGTGAATCCAAGAGAAGCAGCTTGTGTGAGTCTGCATCATGGGCGAATGAGGAGCACAGTCAAGGTAACCCGTATTCAACCCCAGCGAGAGCAGACTGATGACTGTGTCTCTGTCTGTCCGTCCGTCCATCTGTCTCTCTCTCTCTCACACACACACACACACACACGTGCACACACACACGAAACCCAGGTAGATCAGTTGGCTGTGAGGAGTCATCAACTGCGATGTGAACCCCAGACCTCATTTGAGGGTGCCAGGACACAGAGTTGGGGGCTGGACACAGGAATTTTTCTGACCTCAAGTAGAAAACACCACTAACTCTTGTTAGGTGTCTCCTCAAGACTAGCACTGGTATTTATTTTGTGTTGACAGTGCCCTTACCAGGCTTACATATTTCTTTGTACCAGAGGTGGGGGCCCCTGGGCCTCGTGGTCTTGGGGCAGGGGTGTCCCTGGAGGGATTGAGAAGGAGAGGAGATATCCGAACCTCAGCATACTTTGCCTCACATCCTGGCACACGCTTGGTCTGTTTTGAGAGAAGGAGCTCGCTCCAACCTTGAGACGCACCTTTTAATAACTTAGGGTGGGTTCAAATGCCGCCTGGCATCTTGGTGGTATAACTTTGTGAACGAAAAGGCAAGGTAAAGTAGCTTTTAAATAAGATGGCTGGGGATGCCCGCCTGTTTGTCTCAGAGCCAGCAAGTCCTGACCATGTATTTCTGCCTATCTCCAGGTTCAGACCACACCATAACCTCCTCAGAAGCGTGTATCGCGCACACAGCACATCTGAGAGTCACGAAGCTACGCCATTGGCCATGGGGGTGGGGGCAGGGCTCCTCAGACTTCCTCCACGTCAGGACCACCTGGCTTGTTTTGACACGGGTCCCTCAGACCTCACCCCTGGAGTGTCTGATGCTGTGGCACTTGCATTTCCAAAGAGCTCCTGGGGGACACTTATGCAGTGGCTGGCCTGGGGTCCCCACTTTCTATGAGAAATAAGAACAAAGGTTAAACACACTGGACACAGCTGCTTCTTGCTCTCTGCACACGTCAGTGCTCAGTACATGGAATCAAATTTCTCCTCCAGAGGCAGCTGCCACACTTCGGTGTGATAAGAGTCCTCCCCTCTTTGTTCCTTGTCTCTCATCCATTTATATCCTAAGACCCTGAAAATAATGACAGTAGAACCTATGATGGAAAAGACGACAAGAAGAGGGACATCTTCGTGACAACCAAGCTGTCCCTGCACCCAGTGCAAGAAAAATTTGGATTCTACCAGGGTGATAGAAACCTTCCTTCTAACAGATAAACTCCAGCCAGCCAACTCGATCTTGAATAGAAAACTGAGCTAATGTTAACTTTATTTACTTTTATGTGACATATATTTACCAAGCACTCACTATTTACAGAGCATCGGCCTACGTACAGGTAAGAGGCACACTATACCGGTCCCTGGTAGACTGTTGGCATTAATGGCCCCACACCCTTTATTCTGTAATTTTGCAGTTCCTCTCCCCAAAGAGGCAGAGTCTATCTCTCCATCCCACGTATCTGAACTTGACTTCTTATGGTCAACAAAATGAGGTGGAGGTATGCCTGTTTTGGGTCTGCCCTTGAGAGGGTTTTCGTGTTTCTGCTTGTTCTCTCTTGCACCTCTGCCATCACCAAGAGAAGGGCATGCCCGGGCTAGCCGGCTAGAGGATGAGAGGCACGTGGAGCTGGGCCAAGTCCCCTCAGCTGCCCAAGCCGAGGACAGCCTGGATGAGTGGATAGTTAGTCAACCCCAAAACATGCAAGTGAGCCCAGACAAGATCAGCAGAACCACTCTCAGTGGACCCTACACAGGTGAAATAAACAGCTATTGGGGCACCTGGGTGGCTCAGTCGATTAAGTGTCTGCCTTCAGCTCAGGTCATGATCCAGGGTCCTGGGATCGAGCCCCACGTCGGGTTCCCTGCTCAGTGGGGAGCCTGCTTCTCCCTCTCCCTCTCTCTGCCGCTCTGTCTACTTGTGCTCTCTGTCAAATAAATAAATTAAAAAAAAAAAATCTTAAAAAAAAAAGGGAAGAAACAGCTATTGTCTGCCACTGAGGTTTTGTAGTTGTTCGTTACACAGCATTCTTGTGGCAATAGGTAACTTGTACATGGTCCCTATTTTTTTTTTTAAGATTTTAACCTACTGGAAGATACACAGGCAGTCTCAAAGAATACTAGACAATGAACAAAAGCAAGAAAAGAACTGGAAGGAGGTAAAATGTGGAATATGGGCTGAGTATGAAACTGTCAAGTTACATATTCCAAGTGGAATACAGGTATCAGGGTGGCAAGGGACTACTTCTAAATCTCACCCCAGCAGCAAGGTTGGAGACAGGGACCCTAGAAGTGCCAGGAGAAATTGGCAACATGTACCTCACTAAATGAGCACCATGAAAATCAGCAATAATTAGCACTCAAGTCAGTGGGTGATGCCTCTCTAATCCTAATTCATTTAATGAATGAACGAACCCTCTTTATAGTGAGTCAAAAGGTTCATTGTGAGCCAGGCATTCTTGCTGGGTGAATTTAGAAGTAGCCATTTGGTACTGACCATATCCAGAGGTGGGACTTTAGCCAGCCCAGCCCAACTCATTTGACGGCCAAAGAGGAAACCTTTCAGGTCACAAAGCAAAGAAGCTCCTAGAAAGAGAGGTCAAAAATTCTGTTGGTCAACTCCGTTGGCCAAAGGTTGGGAGCCTAGAGTGTGCCCTCAGACCACTGTTTCTTCTGCCTGCAGCTTTGGTTGCCCAAGTACACAGAAGGGGAGTGATGCTGATTTGGGGACGCAGAAAACTTGTCCCCAGGAGGAACCTAAAGGGAATCGAGTTACTGGTACTAATTCGGCAGATGCTGGGAGGCAGCAGAGTGAGGCAGGCAGCGTGGCACAAAGCATGGGTAGGATCCAGGTTGTAATCCAGCTCCGCTGGGATCTTACGGAGGACAAGTCACCTCCCTTCTGTCCTTAGTTTCTCATCTGTAACAGGAGGAAACTACGAGATAGCCGCCTAAGATCTACTCGTGAAAACTCTCTGCCTAGAATGCTAAAACAGACCACAGAGCCCGCTAGGACAACAGCTAGAAGCATCAAATTCGCCACTGGTCTTTCACAAACTCTGTTCTGTCAGGACGCTCCAGAGCTTTGCTGTGGCCAACACACGTTGAGAAACTTCCCACTCCTCTTGGGATCCAAATACATACACCCACATGCCATACATATCAAGAACAAAGCAGGAAATGGCACTTCAAATGATCCTTAAATTATCTGGTCAGACACAGGAGGGAGAGGAAAGGGAAAAAAAAAAAAAAAGAAACCCAGCTCTTCATACTCCTCCAGAACAAATGCCCTGGAATTTCGCTTCCTGCTCCCACTCAAACACTTCAAGAGTTGGTTTAAATAAACGCCCATAAATGCGACACCATGATACTGTAGTGCGTAGGGCTTAACAGACCTTATTATGCTCTATAAACTCAAGGCACTAAAGTCACAAGAGTGGAGACTCATAGAGGAGGCAGGATTGCCCAGGACAGAGGAGCTGGAGATGGAGGTTGTCCTACTGGGGACCGTTTCAAGACATGGGATGGCAATGCTCTCCACTTCTCCTCCAACCAGCCGGACATAAGCAAAACCTGCCCCTGCCCCCAAGCTCAGCCGCGGTGTCTTCGTTTATTGAAATGAGACTTTTCTGTATGCTCTGGCCTTGCGAAGAGGGAGGTTTGAATCACTCTGAATCTGAATCACTGCCCAAAAGAAAGGATGGAAGAGAAGAAGGCAGGCCGGAAGATCCCATTATGCTGAATTTTAACCTTGACTGCTCCCTAGGATCACCTGAACAACTTTTCTTTCTTTTATCTGACAGAACGAGAGAGCACAAGCAGGGGGAGTGGCAGGCAGAGGGAGAAGCAGGCTCCCCGCTGAGCGGGGGGCCTGATGCGGGACTCGATCCCAGAACCCTGGGATCATGACCCCAGCTGAAGGCAGACGCTCAACCATTTGAGCCACCCAGGCGCGCCCCATACCTGAAGAATTTTTAAAATCCCGGCTGCTGAGGCTACACCCGGCCCTGTTAAATCAGATCTCTAGAAGGGGGAGCCTGGTAGCGGAGTGCTGAAAGCTCCCTAGCCATCCCAGGGGCAGCCAAAGCTGAGAATCCTTGTTCTGAATGGCTAAATACAGCTGAGTTGAGCCTTAATCACAGCCTGTGTGTCACAGAGCAAGCTGGTGGCAGAGGTGGAATGGGGCCAAGGGGTCCCAGAAATAAATGGGCCCTAAGGAAAAGGGGCACCGAACAGAGCTTTGGCTGCTTGTAGACTGGCGGTCTACCCCCTGCCAGAAAAGTCCGGAGCAGGCAGTTTCTTTGTCACGGACTGCTTTCGGGGAGCTCTCCCTGCCCTGTCTTGGGTCTTAGGACAAGAGAGTCAGAGCCCTGTCCTGGAAGAAGCTCAGCATAGCCAAAAACGGAACAGAGGGCTTGAGAAAACCTAATGAAATCGTTGCTCTTCTGCCACCGTCACCCAAGATTTTCACCAATACTCTTACTGCTTTGGTCCTCACCACAATCCCCGGAGACAGGGACTAGCACAGAATCCTCTGTTTCCTCACTGGCTGTCCTGGAGCTGGCAGGGGTTGGGCCCAGGACTCAGCTGCTGGCCTTAGGAGTCCGAAGCTCACCCCACCAGCCTCTGCCTGCCCGCCCGCCTCCGATTCTTGCCACCCCCTTGCTGCAGGCACGCAGGCTTCTTGGCCACCCCTGACCTCTGTGCATTTTCCCCTGCGGGTCTGCCACCATCGAGGCACTCGGGGGTTTGTAGCACGTTTCCCCCCCCATTCCAAGGGTCCAAAAATTCTGGGTTGCATCCACCTGAAATAGTTTAACTCATGGCCACGCCTTTAACTGACTAAGAAGAGAGTCTGCTGAGTGTCTCCTAAACTTTTTTTTTTTTTGGAGTAAAATATACGTAACATAAAATTTGCCATTTAAACCATTTTTTACTGGTACCCAGTTCAGTGCATTAAGTACATTTCCTAAACTCTTCCTAGAGGGCTCCCAAGTTTGGCCAGAAGGTTCTATCCCCATTGGTAAGACTCTTTTTTACCAGCCCTATTTCCCCCTACTTTTACTTCTTTTTATTCTTGTGAGCTCAGTCCATTTTCCCATTTAACTTAGCAAATAAAACACACCGAAGTGTGGATCTGACAGCAGTTACGAATTTAACAAACGAACACTTGCCCATGGGAACTGAAGAATATGGGGCCTCTGAACAGCTCTCCTGGAGATTAGACATTTCCTTTACCTGAAGGCAAAGCCTCCTGCTCAGAGGTTCTCATTGCACAAGTGAACAGCAGACTCTACGTTATGAAATGCCTCCACCTTCCCCCAAGAAACAATGATTATTGTAATAGCTACCATTAATGGCGCTTAATAGGCAAATGCAAAGCTCATTTAATTATCAAAATAGCTCTGAGGGAGATATTATCATACCCATTATACAGGTGAGGAAGTTATGATCAGGTGACCTGCCGAGGATCCTACGAGCAGTCACCAGTGGGGCCAGGATTTAAAACCGCAAGCGTCCCTACATCTTCCCACTGGTCTCCCTTAATGGTGTTCTAGTTTCTGAGTCCCCGGGGCTCAGGGTAGTGTCATGGGCTCCTGAAAGAACACACAAACACTGCCTTAAAGCTCTACCAGAAAGTTTTGTTTGTTTTTTTTTTTAAAGATTTTTTATTTATTTGAGAGAGAGAATGAGAGACAGACAGCACGAGAGGGAAGAGGGCAGAGGGAGAAGCAGACCCCCTGCTGAGCAGGGAGCCCGATGCGGGACTCGATCCCGGGACTCCAGGATCATGACCTGAGCCGAAGGCAGTCGCTTAACCAACTGAGCCACCCAGGCACCCAAAGCTCTACCAGAAAGTTAAGAGGATCGATGAGGTAAACCAGGAAGACAGACACGTGCTCCCTCAGGTGGCCTCAGAAGAGGAGGGAGTGCCGAAGAGGGGTCTGTCCCTCTTAGATGGGCGAACTCGGGAAAGCCTCCAGATCACCGGGCTGTTCCAAGATCACAGAGTAAGCTGGTGGCAGAGCTGGAACTGGCTAAGGGGTCCTGGAGCACAGTTTGGGGCTCAGCCCCTGTGAGTCCCCACGGTGCCTGGGCCCTGAGAACGCTATGTGTCCTGCTTCCCAGGATGGTTACAAAGGCCCCAGTGGTGGCAAGGGAGTACCTAACATGGACACTGCGGACAGCCACTGTCGCTGCCCCACCCCCGGCAAGCCCCTTGCGCACGCACGCAGACGCACACACTCCAACTCTGCAAACAGGTCAGGCCGAGGGACAGCCACTCACGGACCCAGCATGTCCTTGCGAGGGCAGTCCTAGGAGGCCCCCTCTCAAGACCGAGCAGAGAAAGCAAGAGCCTGTGTGAAGCGTGGTTGGGGCGGGGGCCCCACTGGGGCGGAGCAGGTGAAGCCGGGAGTCCAGCACCAGCCGGGAGGGTGGGGCGGGGGGGGGGGGGGGGGGGGTCCAGCCAGGGCTCAAGACAGGAAGCGGCGAAGGGAGGGAGGTGGTGGGAGAGGGACAGCAAGGGAGGCCGGGCACGAGCAGTTGCAGGAGAAGCAGCTGGTTCCGGCAGGCGTGACAGGTGTCCCACGGAAATGGCATCTGGCCCAACGGCCTCTTGTGAGAGGTGCCTTCGAGTGGCGGCGGCTGTGCTCTGGAAATGCACGGCCTGTCTGCAGCACTGGCTGTGCGTGCGTGCGTGCGTGCGTGCCAGTGTGCGCGGGGAGCGGAGCGGAGAGACAGGCGGGCTGCCTAACGCTCCCAGGTCCCCCCGCCTGCCACTCCCCATCAGGCCTCACCTACCGTGAAAAAGGCCCAAACCTGCGAGCTCCGGAGGAGACAGGCAAATCATTAGTGGAGCACTGATGTGCCGGAACACTCTCTTGCATTCCCATTAAACAAATGCTAAACTGCTAATTGCCAAAACAGATCTCCACGACTCGGACCGAACAGGGGAAGGGTTTATAATTACCAAGTGTGAAAATGCACAGCCTGTAAATAACCACCTCATCTGTCCTAATATGGGCTGATATTGATGGGCATGAAATAAACATCAGGACTAAATGGAAAAATCATCCACATCTCCTGTGGCCAATGTAATCTCGAATGGTGACAAGCGTAGCTGTAGCCATACGCTTGGGGAGAGGGGAAAAAGAAGATTTGCAGGCTTGGAAAGCCTACGTCCCAGACCTGCTTTCAGTCCCTTGGGTCATGTGCATCTCCTTTCTGCCTGGAAAACAGGGAGGGTAAATGGCATGGTTTGATAATGGGATGGAGAGCCTGTCTGTACCTAGGAAAGGCCAGGGTCTGGGGCAGGAAACTTGTGAGCGCATGACCCTCTAGGACAGGGCTTCAGAGCCCCTCGGCCTGTCCCCTTTGACAGAATGGCTGGCGAGGATGGAGGGAGACGGAGAGGTTTGCCAAGGTGACACATGTATTCACCAAGCTAGTATTTCCTAAGGCTCTACTGTCTGCCTAGCACAAAGAGTTGCAGAGGACGGATGAAAATAATGTGGGTTTAGGGTGACCCTTGGCCTTTTAGACAACCCATATGCCACAGTGCCTCCTCTCCCCCACGGCCCCCTGCCACTGGGATGGGAGGCAGACGGGTCCAGCAGATTCCAGAGCCCCACCTCTCTCCCTGACTGCACCTGAGGGGGTGAGGCGATGGGCCAGAGGTCACAGGGACGTCACTACAGTGTCCTAAAGCTCAGGCCCTTCTTCTCTGCCGGCTTGTGATTCTGAGGAATTCAGCCAGCCTCGGAGTGGCTGTTGGGAACTGGGGGGGAGGTTCTGTTCCTCTCAGAATCACAGACTCGGGAGTTAGAAGTGACCCAGAGGTCACCTCTCCACTTCCCGCCCAGTGCAGGAATCCCTTCTCCAAGGCTCTTTTGAACCCTTTCTGGAGCTTCAAAGGCTCGGAGCGTCTCTGCCCCACCCCCTCGGTCGGCTGCTCAGGCCTGAATTCAGCGCAGTGGCACTTAGATGCCCGAAATAGCAGCTCCCTCTGATCTGAAGCCCAATTTTGGCAGGCGGCAGAATCCTGTGAACCGCATGGCATCTAGGCACCTGAATCAGAGCACCAAGGACCACCCATCCCAAAGCTTCCCTGTCGGGGCTGAGGCATCTGAAGAAGCTCCTGCTGCTTCCCCACTGGGTAGCCTGAGAGCCAATCTCCTCGGTCCCCCCAGGGTCCCTGAAGTCACCCCCAGGACCAGCCCTGACCCAAAGACTTTATGAAATATAAACAAGTTAAGGAAAGCCTGCGCTACATACTATTTTTAAAGGAACCCTACTTTTGTTAGTTTTAAGTTCCCAAAGTGTCTTCAAATAATGGCTAACCAAAGTTCAAGTGCGGTAACAGGCTACAGGATTCAGTTACTTGGCGAAGTTACTTCTTGTTCAGAGAAGATCATAAAGTGTCTGGAGCTGGAAAAAGCCAAAGACAAAGAGGAGTCCAGCCTGAGCCGGAGTGGTGGAGTAGAAGGAGGCTGGTGTGGCATCCCAAGTCCTGCGTTCAAATCCCGCCCCACCATTTCCACCTACACACAATCTCAGGCAAGGCTTTCCAAGGCGGCTCAGTTTCCTCGTGTGTAAAAGGGGTGATGATCATTACCTGACCCTCAGCCTAACTTGGGATGCAGAAATTATTAACATAATATACAAGGAAGCCCTCAGTGAGTGGTTAAGTGACTGCCCTCTGGTATTACCAGTACACAGTATACGCTGGTGCCCCACAAAGGTCCGTCAGTTGAGGGCTGCGTAACGGGAGAAGAGACTTCGTACCGACGACCAGAAGCTCCGATTTAGAGACACGAGTACAGATGAGCAAGGTTTACCCTCATAAGGGCACCTTGCTTTATGTATTGTGCTGTAACGAGTCGTCTGCAAATACAGCATATTTTAGACAGCGAGGGGGGAACGGAAGAATGAGCCGTGGTGCATCCTACAGTGGGGAACTCCTCGAAATAAAAAGACACAAGCTACTGGGACGCAGCTTGGATGGATCTCAAGGAAATTATGCGGACTGAAAAAAGTCAATCTCAAAGGCTTATTCCATACCGTATGATTCCGTTGCTGTAACGTTCTTGAAATGACAAAATTATAGTTGACGGAGAGAAGAGAGTGGTGGTTGCCAGGGGTTAGGGTGCAGGAATTTCTTTGTGGTGATGGGACACTTCGGCACCCTGATTATGGGCACAGTCACTCCAATCCACACAGGCAATGGAATTTCAAAGAACTGTGCGTGTGCGCATACATCCCCCCCCACCCCACAGGAGTGGCTGTTAAAACTGATGATGTACCAGCATCATTTCCTGGTTTTAACAATGTGCTATGGTTATAGGAGATATTACCATCGTGGGAAGCTGTGTGAAGGGTGCACAAGAGCTCTCTGTACTATTTTTAATACAACTTTCTGTGAGTCCTACACTATTTAAAAATAAAAATTTATAATAATAATTTTTTAAAAACCACAAGGGGGCTCATTATTTCCAGAAATTCACTAGCAGATCAGTTTATAAGGCAAATAAGGATGCCCTAATTTCTCTTCATTTGGATAAAGTAGGCATACAGAAGGTATGCTTATCGCAGAGAGATGGATCCCTTAACCTGTATCTTGTACTTGGCCCTGGCAGAAGCAATCCAAAATATTATTTTGTCACGTGAGCATCTGTATGGATAGTCCCCACTGCCCCTGTCTCATCACCTTCCCCGGTGCCCAGCAAACCCGCAGCACCTACTAGAGCAACTAATACAAAAGTAAGTGTACAGAGGCACCTGGGTGATTCAGTTGGTTGAGCATCTGCCTCTGGCAGGTCATGATCCCAGGGTCCTGGGATCGAGCCCCGCATCGGGCTGCCTGCTCCGCGGGGAGCCTGCTTCTCCCTCTCCCTCTGCCTGCCGCTCCCCCTGCTTGTGCTCTCTCTCTGACAAATAAATAAATAAAATCTCAGGAAAAAAAAAATGAGTGTACTGCAAGTGCTTCCTGATTGAGTTTCAGAAAGATTTTTGCAGGATAAAGGAAAAACCTTCAGACAGAAAAGAGCCTCGTGTCTAGTGGTTTCCAAAGTTCCTTTTTTTAAGCCATCAAGATCCTCTCTTTCATTTTTGAGACACATATTACGGGCCTTGGGATATTTCATACACCAACAAATTATACTTATTACTATGTTTGGGATGTGGGAATGTATTTATCAACACTCCCCATAACTGTAAATTGGGGCTGTTGGCAGCAGGAGGTGATTAGGGACCCAATGAGTTGGGATACATTGTCTAAAACAGGCACACCTGACATTTCAGTTGGGATGGGGTATCCACGATGTCTGATAGATTTTCTTTCTTTTTTTTTTTTAAGGTCCTCCTAGATTTTTTGAAGTACATGCACACCTCATCTTATTGTGCTCCACTTTACTGCACTTCGTAGATACTACAATTTTTACAAATTGGCTTGTGGCAACGCTGTGTACAGTAAGCCTACTGGTGCCTTTTTCCCAGCAGCATTTGCTCATTGCGTGTGTCGGTGTGACCTTTTGGTTAACCCTCGCAATACTTCAAACTTTCCCATATTCTCATATTGGTTATGGTGAGATCTGTGATCAGTGATTAGGCCTTGCCAAAAGCTCAGATGGTGGTCAGCATGTCTTAGCTAGTGTTTCTAAATATTATATTCTTATATTTTATAAATTTTATTTATCTACTAAATGTTAAATACATTTATTAATTTATTAAATACATTTAACTTAACGTACTATATACATTTTATTTACTTGTATCATTTATATGTTTTGAATAGAAAAGTATTTTTTTTAAGTGAGGTATGTACAGTGTTTGGACATAATGTTAATCGCACACTTGAAAGACTGCAGGATAATGTGGCATAGTGTAAGCGTAACTTTTTTTTAAAGATTTTATTTATTTAACAGAGAGAGAGAGAGCACAAGTAGGCAGAGTGGCAGGCAGAGGGAGAGGGAGAAGCAGGCTCTCCACTGAGCAGGGAGCCCGATGCGGGGCTCGATCCCAGGACTCCAGGATCATGACCTGAGCCGAAGGCAAACGCTTAACCGACTGAGCCACCCAGGTGCCCCCATAAGCGTAACTTTTATATGCATCGGAAAACCAAAAAATTCCTTTGACTTGCTTTCCTGCGACCTGCCACATCTCTGAAGTGTGCCTGTAATGAGGTGAACCCAAGGACCCCACATTCTTGCCGCTGACTCCTTCTGGCCTGCTCCCGATGTCCAAGGGATAACTCAGATCTCTGCAAATGAGTATGGACAGAAAATCCAACCCCCCCACCAACTTAATCCCCAAGCCATACAGCTCCTTAAAGGGTGAAAAAGAAGGGAGGGTGAAAACCTTCATCTACCCTTACCAAAAAAAAAAAAAGTACCAATTCAAGCTGCTTCAAGACCCAACAAGCATTTTTTTCTTTCATTTATTTCTACATCAACACTCTGAAGGATAAAGATCTTTCTCATTTCAAGAGCTGTCAATTTGCTTTAGTGCCATGTGTTTCATCTGTTTGAGGTAAAGGGAATTACAAAGCAGGCAAATGAAATAATGCACTGCAATCTAACGTATTTTGGCAATTCAAATTGGGACCAGGGAAAAAGGAAATTAAACAGGGATGACAGGCCACACAGCACACCTGGGCTGTGCCCCACGGGCCCACCCTGCCGCTTCCCTCTGCTTGCTAACTTTGTGATTTGATGAAGTCTTCAGTTCTTTCCTGCGAACTGTACTATTTGCTGCACCCCTAATTCTTCAAATCACTTATACATGTTGCACAACTCATACAATATTTTGCTTTCTGAAGCAGAAAAAAACCTCTTCGCTGCCAGGAAACCGTCAGGTGCTGTTACTTTAAATACCCCTGTGAAAGCCGGCAGCCCCGTTCAGTGGGTTTACTACCCTTCCCCATATAAATGAACAAGGACAAATGCTTGCCACATGCCAGACTGTGAGAAAGCCTTACCCCATCAAGCCCAAGGGGTCCATTACACAACGAACTTAATAAATACAAAGGAAGCCTTAATCTCCTCTTGCGGTCCTCCTCTGCCAATGAGGACACCCCATGAAGATTTTTGGTTAATTCGTTTACATTTTTTTTGTTTTTAATTAAGTTGCTCCTCAACTGCTCAGATCTGTAATTTTCCCCCACTTTAGCTCAGGGCTGGGGACTTTTGAGAGAATGACGGGAATTTCCAGGGCCAAGATGCCTCAGCAGACCTCAGGTGCTCTGTGACACTAAGGAACCTGCCCTTGACCATCCTGTAGGTGAACCACAAGGAGCTGGTCAGAGGCTGTGAGAGCCCAGGGGTTTGGACTCCTTCGAGCTCCCAGCGTAAAAGGATCCCCCCACCCTGCCCCCTACACCTACCACCACTACCAATTTTAAATCAAACAGTCGATGGGACAGTGGACCTGTGGTACTGTCTTTGGCAGAATCCCATCTGACTTGAGGTTTATAAAAGGCATCGCCATTCTTCTGCCAACGATGCAGGTACCCACAAACTGTGTTTATTGAGGTGCCAGGACCTGGGTCCCAGCGCTGCTGAGGAGACAGACGCGTCTCAGCAGTACCGACTAGCAGGAAAGGCCAGATGCTCTGGAGTCAGACTCCCGGGGCTTAGATTCTGGCTCTACCACTCCCTAGCTGTGTGACCTTATGCAGGTTTCTCAGCCTTTCTGTGCCTGTGTCTTCACCTCTAAGTTGGTACCTATGTCATAGTGTTATCAAGAGCATTAAGAGAAGTTCACTCATGTGTAGCCTTCTGGCACACATGAAGAGCTAAAGAGCCATCCCCCATCACGATCAGCTGAGTAAGCGGGTCAGGAGGAGATGTCTAATGTTGCTCATTGTACCTAAGGCACTTCCTATTTCAACCATTAGGCTACTGACGCGAAGTGAAATTAAAACCCGTGGAAAGGGTGGCTTTACCTGAGCAAGCAGTACCAAGGATAAAATGATGTGCTTGAGCTGGCCACGATCTCTACCATCTGTCCGCACCTCTTGCCACAGGGGCTCAGAAGTGTGGAAAACCAGCTGAGAGAGACAGACAGACAGGCTGGGGCTAGCATGCTCATGCGTGGCCACCGCTACTCGCCACCACGTCCTCACTAACACTCTTCAGCTTCTGAGTTCTGTGGTGCAGAGATGAACTCCCCGAGGTCGCTCACCCTCCACACCTGAATCTGATGATCCTCTGGGCCATCCTGCACCTGAGGGGCTGCCCCCGACAGATATCAACAGGTGACGAGAGCTTCAGAGGCCTCACCTTCCACCCTAGGCAGTGACAGCCCTATCAACTGGGCTGGATGAGTGCCCTTCACTCAGTGAATGGGTAGCCCCTAACTCAGAACGAAAGAAGTTTGGCACAGGGGGTGGTGCTACCTTTAAAATTCATTCATTCATTTAAAAAAAAAATCATTTGATCAACACATATTTACTGTGTGTCTACCATACTGAGCACAAAGACTGTAAAATGAGGAAGACCGGACTCCCGCTCTTGAGGTCCAGGGGGACACGACAGTCACTGCTAGATTGGTGACAAATGCTCTAAGGGCCGCCCCCTACAGGACGCACGCAGACATTCTGTAGTCTTTAATCATTCATTCATGGCCTCTGGGGCTCTGGAAACTCAAAGTAAAAATGACACTAACTTAGCTAGAGGAGACAGTTTGTCGTGGACGTGGCGGGAGGGCCTTCTAGGCAAAGACGCCCCAAGGGTTGGAGCAGCAGGTCCGGAGGGACAGTTAGAAGCCCAGGCCACCATCAGTGTGGGGCTGGCTTTTCAGAAAGGAGCCAGAAGGCCCAGAAGAAAGTCAGGGGGCCCACACACAGTCCTTGCCAAAACCAACCTCCCCGAGTGGACTGGGGGGAGATCCAACAGTGCTGGTTGAGGTTCAGGGGTCAGGGGCTTCATCATCTGCTGCCCACACTTACACAATGGGTCAGGGGCAGAGCCTGCGGCTAGCAGATGGCATCGCCCCAGGAAATGGCATCACTGTGAACAATACAACAAGGTGGAAAGGAAGCTGCCTCCTCAAGGCAATGCCAGACCCAAGGAGCGACCCTTGTGGACTAAATGATGGCATTCTGAGCTGATGGCACTGGAGCCCCGTGGCCTGGAATGCTGAGGAGCTGCCATGTCCCGAGGCCCCATCGCAGGCCTTTGGGAAGGAGAGAGAACTCTTTTAGCTCAATGATCTCCCCTGTCTCTGCGTGTGTAGGGGTGGGGTGGGGAAAGCGACTCGATTTATTTGAGTGAGTGGATCACCACTCTACTTTTTATTACCTTTGTTTCTCGTACAAAGTGTGTTAACCTGGATTCCTTGCTCCACGGATCAATACCCTCAGGCCTGTGTTACCAGGGTGTGCTCCTACTGGAGGGCGAGCTCCCTGAGAGCAAGGCCCTCCTGGATCACTCCCTGGACCCTTCCCTGGGGGCTCAGTGTGCCATGCTGGTGGACCCACTTGTGGTGCTAGACCAGGAATCCGTGGAAAGGACAAGTGGCTCCCTCCCTGCCTGTTCGTGGTGGTGACATCCTCCAAAGGGTCAAGGCTGAGCAAGACCCCTGAGTTTCCTGTCCCTGCACAAAAATGGAACAGGGGACCGAAGCATCTGTCTGCTGGAGCCAGTGGCAGGCACACTTCCACCCCACCTCTAGGAGAGTGAGATGGAGAGTGGCCGAAGCAGGATGAGGGCTGACCCTGGGGATTTAAGATGCCT
Organism: Neomonachus schauinslandi; assembly: GCF_002201575.2. Lineage (NCBI taxonomy): Eukaryota > Metazoa > Chordata > Mammalia > Carnivora > Phocidae > Neomonachus > Neomonachus schauinslandi. Next base: position 28,307,385 of record NC_058417.1, read on the forward strand.
GCTCCTAATCCCAGTTTACATGCTGAGGCTAAAGCCAGGGACAAACGCAATGTGCCATAAACCTATTTTTTTTTTTAAAGATTTTATTTATTTATTTGAGAGAGAGAGAATGAGAGAGAGAAAGCACATGAGAGGGGAGAAGGTCAGAGGGAGAAGCAGGCTCCCTGCCGAGCAGGGAGCCCGATGCGGGACTCGATCCAGGGACTCCAGGATCATGACCTGAGCCGAAGGCAGCCGCCCAACCAACTGAGCCACCCAGGCGCCCCATAAACCTATTTTTTTAAAGGTACTTCTGGATGCCCGTACCTGCCCCAGCCAGTTCCAGCAGCAACACAGCTCACATGACTTTTAAAACTGAGAAGGGGGTGGGGAAGCTCAGCGTTATTTATGACTTCACACCAGCGGACTCAGAGCTTGTTAGCATCTTGCTCTAAAGCATCAGGTGGGAAGAAACGGGAGGGCCACGTGGGGAAAGCACCATTCCCAACACCCCCCAACACTGCCTCTTCAAGCACACTCCCCACCCAGGACCATCCACACCAGCCCCCAAGGTGGCCTGCCAGGAACCCCACCACCCAAGAGGCCGCAAGTCCAGGGGGCCTGACTCGGAGACAGTAGAGAGGCCTCAGTTCAAGAACAAATGGACAATCAACGAGCACGGCACCAAGGTACCTTTTCTGCCTCCCACACCCTGGTTGGAGAAGCGAATTGAAAAAGACGTTTAGAATCAAAGGACAAAAACAGTAGCTTATCGTGGCAAAATGAGGTGCTAGAACAAGAACAATGGAGAAATCACCATTTGGCCAAAACCTTCAGGCACGGCTTTCCCAGCAGAAGAGGGAACAGAGCCAGATCTTGAAAGATGGGAAAGTTTTGAAAAGCCAGAGATTTTGGGAAAGCGTTTGCCTGCAGGGGAAGGGGGGCAGGGCGCCGGGGGACAACTGAGTTAATATTGGCGGATGTCATTTGGTTGGAGATGCCTTGGGTCTGGAGTTCAAGGAGGAGCAAAAGAGAGCAGGGCATCCCCAGAGCATCAAAGCTTCCGGGCGTCACCTCCTGTGACTCAATCTCCTTCCCCGCGTGGGCGGGATAAAGCAGGAGATGCATGCTCCCGGAGCACTCCCCCACACTCCTTTCTGCTCAAGAGAAAAATATTTAAGAGAAACACTCTCTAGACAGCTGAAATTTCTCCCTCGCCAGCCCAATTTAGTTATTTATCAGAACACTTCAGTGAGGCTATTTTCAGACTTCCACATGAAATAGTAATACTTAGCACTTCCAATTCATCTCCTGAGCAGGTTTCAAAAGTCGGCTCATTGATGCTCCACACTCGCAAGGAGACAGCTCTCTACCCCATCTCTCAGACTGGAAGACAGAGGCAGGGCTGCCCAGGATCCTCCCCATCGATGTCTGCAATGAAGGACATCATACCAGTCTGACCCAGGTGTACTCTCACTTGGACCCCGCACCGTTTCCAATGAAGAGGACACTGTGCTTAGCATGTAGGCCTCTGTTCTCAAGGGCCCGGGGACACCCCTGTGGCCCCAGAGCCAGCCAGGTGCATGCCTCTCTCACAGGACACTGCTGCCATCAGCAGTGCCCCACGTCCCCCGGGTCCCCACCGTCCCTCACCAGCCCTGCTGGGCACACTAGTGTATCTGCATGAGCCCAATCTCACTTCCCATGTCACTCCAATCCCATCTAGGACGAAAGCATCCCTTTCTGGGACAAGGTATGGGCTTGGGAGGAGGGCTTCTGGACGGGTTTACATCCTGTGGCTTTTCATCTCTCCCTAAAAAGGAAACACCCCCAGACTTCTTCATAGCCAGCATCAAGCCTTTCAAGTCCTACGGAGGACACCACACTGTAGCCCTCAGGTAGATTTTGCATTCATCACTTCAAAATGAGACTGCAGGTTTCTGTCATTTGAGTCCTCCCTTTATTAGTCATTCATGTAGCCAATGGGTTGATTTTCCTGGGGGCAGGACGAGGAAGAATGGGCTGTCCGTGTAGATACCTCATCTCTGTGTACTGCAGGGGCTGGAAGTCTGGGGAGTCCGTGCAGGCGAGGGCAGCAGATAAGGGCCGGTGTGGTCAACGGCGTGCCGCCCAGGTAGTGGTAGACTCTGATCAATGCCAGGGCTGCACACCCGGCCCCCTGGCGTGGCCCTCCCAAAGCTGCCTGCCCATCACTGCCCCGAGGGGAGGCCCTGGCCCGCCGGGTGGCTCTTCCTCCGTCTCAGCCCCTGGTGCTCCCAAATACAGCAGGAGTTCCGAAAGGCCAGCTTCTGTTGTCCCCATGCTGAATCTTCACTGACTCAGATACGACCCTGGCCTTTTACCTAGCGTCAGCTGGCTTGGTCCAGTGTCTAATGTGCAGTAAGGACTCAATAAAATACCACCTCCATCTTGTTGCTTAATAAATGAACACATCAGGATGGATACCAAATGGTCATTGTCCTCTTAAGAGAACTCACAGGGGAGGGCCCTGTCTTCATGCACTAAGACTTCAAATATTTTTGGGGGGACGTGAGGGATTCCCTTCTAGTCAGTTCCCAAGTCATGTAAGACAACTAGTCTTATTATTTTATAGTTCTGCTGCATTTGGGTCCAAAACCAGCATAATCAATCTTGGCCACAAGTCCTTTGGAGCTAAGGCTGGTGACGGTTTCCAAAAATCACATCCACTTTCAAAGGCTAAAGATTTATCACCAGTGAGGATATTCAGAAGAAAATGCCACAGAGTCTGAATATGACTTCACAGTGAAAGCTTTGAAAACGCTCAGAGCAAAGGCGAGATCTTTGGAATAAGTACACAGACTCCCACTTTGAAGAGGACACATTGCATTTGTAGGAAAAAGCCCTGGTCTTAATGCTTCTAGTCACTGTGGGGGAAGAGGGAGGGAAGAGGCGGGAGGCGGGGGTGGGGGCAGGAGGGAGAAAGAGAGAAATACAGATAGACAGAGGGAGACAGAAACCGACAGAGAGAAACACACACACACAGAAATACAGACAGACAGGAGAGACAGACAGACTGAGAAAGACTGATTCATCATGAAAGGCTCTTAGAGGTGAAATAAAAGGAAGTGAAATAAGAAAGGATGTTCCATAGCCTCACACCAAATGAATTATGGATTCAGCTGTAAGAAAACATTCACGGTCTCAATGTACAACAGCATTAGCATCCCCAGGATGTGTTTACGAAGCACCAGGAGGTCTGTGAGTCTGGGCTGGGCCCGCACTTGCTTGCAAATCACTCCACGGATCCCCCACCCCCACCCCAGCCCCAGCACACATCATTTCCATGCACTGCTTAGCTGCCAGAGATCTGCCTTCCCTACCTAGTGGCCCGGACTGACCCTCGTGCCCTGTACCCTGTACACGGAGGAGGACACCGGAAGGTTTCCCCTCAACAGGCATGAGAAACAAGGTCCAGCTTTGCTCCATGGTAATCAAACAGGCTGAACACATCCAGATGTTCCAACAGTTCAAGAAAGCACGGCAGAGCCCCTCAGACCACTCGGCCTGGTCCAGTGGGCAACCTTCTCCCCACTCCCCCGACCCCCACCCCCCCGCCCGGGGCCAGAGGGAATCTTCATGCAGAATGGCTAGTCCTCAGGGCAAGTGAAATGACGCTCATGCCCCCAGGGGACAGGGCACTATGCACAAAGCGGGGGGGGGGGGGGGGGGGTCCCTGCAGCCAACAGAAGAAGGGATATTGATCCACTCTTGAGACATCTGGAACATGAGGGTGGCCACAAGCCATCTTTATCACATCTCGGTGCATACAAATACACAACGGAAAATTACAGATCCCTCTCATCTACCAAATGAGCCACAGGTTTTCCCCAAGTGCTAGGGACACTCCACCTCGTGCGGCTCATCCTGAGAAAGCCTTTCAAAGGGAAGGAACCAGAGCGCTGGAGCTCTGGATGAGGCTAATTGCACTGCCAGGGTCTCACCCCGGACAGACCCAGGTGAGGACGCCTCAAAAGAAAACATCCAACCTCCCCTGGCAACTGAGATATCTAAGGCTCGCCCACTGTCCTTCTGTGCGTGCCTGTTGGGTCCGTGTGCTGATAAGACGCGTATTACATTAGGATGCTTCCTCATGCATGAAAGTCTATTTTAAAGAGAGTCTGGAGGAGGGGGACGAGGCCTGAGGAGGGGAAGTTAAAAGGAAGGCTGCTTTATTTAGAAAAGTCTCAGCTACAGCATAAAACTGTGCTTTACCTGCAAAGGGAAACTCATGAAAGTTTCTCTCTGGTTCCAGAGAAAGAGACCTACACCCACAGAATTCCAGATGCTTTTACTTCCTTATTTACTTTCATCTTGTGCCCCCTCAACCCAACTTACACACTAACTCTTGAATAAATACATACTACCACCCTCCCAAACCCAACCCCCCCTCCAACCCTGGGTAGGGTTGACACCACTCAACCCTACCCAGTAAGTACAAACATTGCTTTATCTTAAATTTCATTCTCTCTGGGCCTGACTTCCCCATGCAAAAGAGTACACATACTACAAAGGTACACAAATTCCTGTTTAAGGAACTCTGGCGAAGCATTCTTTTGGAAAGCAAGGAGTATTTGTCTATATTAAGGAGTGATGATTTACTTTTAATGTGTCCAGAGAAATGTGGAAGGCTCCACCCCCATTCTTATTAAAGAGGGAAACTTAAAGAGTTTACCCCAAATCCCATCCTTCCATGATGCTCACCTACCCACGCTTGCTCCCAGGGTTTCTGGGGACCACGCGTCTTGCTCCTTCCTCTGTAACTTCCCCTGCCTCCTGCTTGCTCTCCCAACCTGTCATCTCCAGCTCGTCACCCACTCTGCCCTATCACCACCCCCACCTCTCCTGTGAGTTCTTCACCCAAGCACGTGGCTTGCACAGACACCCACCTCTCCGGGGTCTCCTCCCATGCCTGTCCCCAGAGTGCTCCCCTCCCTTCTCTGCCTGCCATTGCTTTTTGGCCACATGCACACTCTGGCCCTCAACACCCAACACATCTTCACACGGACAGACCCGCCTTCCTCGCAAACCTCCTCTCCCCCAGCGGGCCCCTACCTCTCCTGGGCCGAAAGCTTTATGCTCTTGTTCACCTTTCCCTCTTCTAAGCCACCCACCCCATTCTGTCATTTCTTCCTTTGATGGGACCTCTGTCCCACCCTTTCCTTGTTTCCCTACACCCCTCATAGTTTTAGGGCCTTGCTGCTGTAGGTCTGGTACTAACATAAGATGACCGACCTCCTGGGACCCCTGACCACTCTTGCTCCCCCGAATCGATTCCACTCGGTACGGCCTGGTTTTCCTGAAGGACCACTTCGAGCCTTCCAAGTGTCCGAGCGCCCACAGGGAAATGTCCAAGCACTCTTGGCCCAGTACCAGCTGGCTTCAGCCTCATGTCTCTCTGTCCCTGACAGATGCCAGTCTCCTGGTTCATCCTCTCTCTGAGGCTCCTCCGGCCCCTTTGATTGTGGGGGATGCGCCTTCGTCCACCCGCCATGGTGTGAAGAACAGAAGAAAGACAATGAGAAAATACAGGAGGAGACCCCCCAGGGAGGCCAGCTCTGGGAGCTGTGTTCTAAGGCCATGATGGCTGGACACACGGGCTGGTGAGCTTTCAACAAGGAGGCTGTCCTGAGGCCACAGGAGGGGAGGGGATTACAGGAAGAAGGACAGAGAAGGCGACCACCCCGCACCTGCTGCTTTTCTAACATCATGCAACAGAAACCAAAGTCTGGGGACTTGCAGAGGTCTGAGTCATGGTCAAGGGAACAGAAGTTTCAATAGAAACTTCTCTCCCCAAACCATCCCCACCTTGTGAATAGGGACTCAATCAAGAACAAGGGCTCATGACTTGTTTTCTGCTGACTGACAGATGAAGGGCAGCTCTGGGGACTGAGCCATGGCCCCGGGACTTTCAAGACCTGGACTCTTGCTGATGTGTGAAGTGACCTTGGACTAGTTGACAAATGTACCGTGCCTAATCTGTTATAAAGAAGGGCTTGCAAAACATTTATTTTTTAATACATGTATTCCATATACATAGCAGAAACTGCCAATGAGCAAAACAGAGGAAAATACGAATCGCCATCATTAACATTCTGGTGTTTAGCTTTCCAGACTTTTTTCTAGCAAAATGTGTACGTGTCTGTGTGTAACATTTTTAATTTAAAAAGGGGGGGGGGAGAACGAGTGAGGAAACAGAGTAAAGAATACTTATTAAAGTTATTTGCCAATGCCTCATTTCCTGAATGATTGAGGTTTCATTCCCAAGTATGTATCACTATTTGGTGGCTGAATATAACAAAACTTCCAGTCAGTTTCTTTCATTCCACAGACTCACATCAGTCTCTAAGCCACCCCTGAACCGTGATTTATATGACAGCTTGGGAAAAGCCAACTGGGGACAATCAGTGGAACAGACGGGAGATAGGCCTGGCGAATGTGCATGAATTAAAAGGAAAACTATTGTAATAGGAACAAGATTCTAATCACTACACCTAATTACAAAGAGGAGTAAATCACTGAAAAAAAAAATTAAGTGTCTCATACAGAACAAACAAAGCAATTAGTCACAAACAGAAGCTCAGGGTTTGGTGAGCGAGCTGGAGCCCAGCCCCAAGCCACCAGCTGCACATCCACTCCTGAGGCCGCATCAGGGCGCAGGTGGGGCTGGGCGGTCAGCGGTGGGGAAGGGCAGGTGACACAGGGCAGGAGCACGCACATAGCCTCCTCAGGACCCTCTGCCAACACCGTTACATCCTTGCAGAGGCCTGAGCCTGGAGCCCAGACTTTCCTGGATGGCAGATTAATGGCTGGTGACTTAATGTAGGACAGAGCCACCTCCTCCATTCTCTGTCCCATCCCTCAGGTTGGTAATAATAACAACCACAATAATAGCAGTTAGTCCTTACTACCCGATTACTACACACCACACACTGTACCAGGCATTTATTTACACAGTGCTCTGCCCCAACGCTCCCAGTCACCCTTTCAGGGAGGGACTATCATCGTGTCCATTTATAAATGCTGAAGCTGAGGTGCAGAGGATCGAGCAGCTTGGCTACATTCGCCCTGTTTAGGAGGACCACTGCCTTGATTTAAACCCCGCAGTGGACTTCAGGGCCCATCTCCTCAAGTCCGCGCCATGTCACTTGTGCAATGGGAAAGGGAGTGCCCGTCCCGCCACACTGCGGTAAGAAGCGAGGTGTCACGCGTGTGTGTCACGAGGCGTCACATGGTGTACACACACTATTCAGTAAACGCTAACTGTTGATTCATAACTGTCTTCCTCTTCACTGTTCTACCCGGCCTTCCCCCTGGGGTCCCTCCCAGCGGGTCCCTGGACAGTTCCCACCGCACGGTAGGCTCCTGCATGCGCCGCACTCCGCAAGAAGGCTCCCTGGAAAACTGCACACTAGCGGTGACTGCCTGAAGGGTAGGCTTTCTTGGGGGGGCTGGAGGGTAAAACCTCCAGGGGTCGTGGCCCTTCTATGTCCATCTCACTGCCAGAAGCCGAACTCGGGCTCATGCAGACAGTAATGCAGGGGAGTGAATGGGCATACGCACACACGTTACGGGTTCACCTGGTCACTAAGGCACCCTTCTGAGCACGCCAGGATCTGTTGTAGACACTGAGAGGCAGGGGGGAGGGGGATTTTGAAAGACCAACGTACCAGGTCTGTGAGCCCAGGCTGAGGGGGGCAGGGGCAGGGCAGCCTGCAGGAGGCTGGCCTAGGGCGGTGGCAGGGAGGGAGGTGGATGGAGAGCAAGCCGGGCCCTTGTTAATGGCGCTTCCTCCCCTCACTCTAAACTAGATGATAACACAAGAGTTTCTGGCTGAGCGTGTGTGGCAGTAAACACATAAAAGCATGTTTGTTTTTGACAAGTCTGGCAAAGATGCTCAGCTCAGCCCAGGCCAGCAAGCACTCCCGTGGATGTCCTCAGCCGGTCCTCCAGACTACGGCTCAGCACCGGCCAACTCAGACACTAGCAGACCAGTCAAGGACCCGGGCCCAGGGTCACAGAGACTTGGCTTCACATCTGACACTCAGGAGCCACACGGTGACCTTAAGCAAGCAACAGAACACGTTACTTGACTCACTGAGCCCCAGTTAATGCAATGTTCTTAAAAGGAGAATGAAATGATATTAAACGAGATGGGACACTGACACCCAGGGAAACACAGAAAAGGGGTTAGCTTCTGCTGCTGCTGTTGTTGTTATCATTATTATGGGTTGATCTTTTTATTTAAAGACCACAGCTGAGCCTCTCCTTAACTGCGTGCACTCGTCATCAGAACTGACAGGTCAGAGCCGTGGGTAAAGCCCAGTCGTCACACATACACTATACAGACCCAGGTGGCTCTTCCTCACCTAACACTGGTGGCCAAACTCTGCCTGCTCTACCAAGAGGGCACCTGCCCACGCTCTCATCAAGAGGTAAGGACTCTATCCCACTCCCCTTTATTCGAGGTGAGCTTGTGACTCGCTCGAGTTCTATGACTTTCAAAGCTAGGTCAGAAAAAGTGAAGCCACTTCTGTCATGCCGGCTGGAACCCTTGTGCTGAAGCCTCAAGCTACTGTATAAAGAGTTCAACAGCCCTGAGGCCGCCATGACGTGAGGAAGCTCAAACGAGCTCACGAAGACAGGCCACAGAGAGAAATCCTGAGACCACATGGAGAGAGAGAGAGATGCTTGGCCAGCCCTCAGCTGTACCAGCCACTGTCTGACTGCAACCCCCCAGCCAGAACCACCCGGATGAGCCCCTCCCAAATTCCTGATCCACACAAACCCTGAGAGAGAATGTAATGATTGTTGTTTTAAGCCAGTAGGCTTTGGGATGATTTGTTATGCACCAACAGATAACTGGAACACCATGCATAGAAAAACATGCTGCAACCTGATGGGTAAATATTAAGAGCTCCTAATGCTATGATAACTTTTATCATTATTTCCTGTTCAAATCTGCCCTTGATTTTGTCTTTGGAAAAAATATGTACGTTGGGGTGGGGAGAAGGCATACAGATTCCTTTTTAGCCCCTGAGGAAAAAAAGCCTGATTGTCACCAAATGAATAGTGTCAATATGCACAATGACATCTCAATTCACCTGGTAGCATCTTTTAGAAACAAGATTCCGTGAACTCATTAAACAGTGACTTGCAACAGCAAGGTTTTCCCCCAACAGCGCCGAACTAACTCTATGCAAAGACCCTCAAGATGGTGAATTGTTGGGGGAGCTGCGCCCCCTTTATGGCGCAAGAGCCCACCTCATTCATCCACAGGCAACGCGGAAACTCGCTGCCACACTGAGTAAGAACGGTGGGTCTGGCCTTCCCCCCCCCCCCCCCCCCTGCACTCTGTAAGAGGTGGGCAAAGATTTCTCCACCAACCACTAAACAAGCGTGCCTGGGGCAGCCAGGTGCCTCACAGCTCTCCTGTTCCCATCACCGTAGTTCCTGGGAGCAAATTGAGATCGTAAGGCCATCAGCGGCCTAGGCGCTCATCATCTTGACAGATACTTAGCTATTCATTTAAAAACAAGCGAGAGAACAAGCGTCAGCTGTATTTTTTAATTACTCCTGGATAGAACTGGGAATGCTTTGGCATAATTGGGGTATTGAGATTTTTTTTCCCTCTTTGAAGGCCTTTTTGCAGCAAGAAAAATACTGTGTTTATTCTAATAAAAACCAAACCTTCTTTAAAATTATCTTAGCAATGGCAAGGCGAAGGGCAACGGACATCTATTTCTCACTGGGCGCAAGGGTCATCATTATCAGGGCTGGCTCTGCCATGAATGTGTGCCCTCGGGCACGGCTCTCTCAAGTCTCTTCTCTCATTTATAAAATAGGGAACATGAAGAAAATTCCACACGTTCCCTTTGCCCTTTGGCTCTAATGTAATGTGAGGTCATCACTCCCACTCATTTCCTGTCACCCCAGCCCAGTGGGGTATAAGGTACCACGGACCAGCACTCCTGGAATAGAGAGTATTTCTGGGCACATGGTGCCCAAACTCATCACTGGCTTCCATGAGAACCTGTCCAACAGAACAATGGTCTTCAACCATCTGTGTGTCCACTGAGCACCCGGTGACCTTGTTAAATGCATAGTCCCGGGCCACTCCTCCAGAGAGCAGGACTCAATCCTTCTAGAGTGGGGCCCAGGAATCTGCATTTTAGATAAATGCAGGTCTAGCTGAAAGCGGCAGAACGACTAAGTCTCGAATCCTGTCCACTTAACCTTGAGCAAGGTACTCCACCTCCCTGAACCTCTCTATTCTGAGGAAACACAGCCTCGCGGCACCGCGGGGGAAAACGGTGCCCCTTTCCCATCCACTTCCTGCCGCACTCCTCCTCTGCCTCACGCAGACCTGCTCCTCTCTCACTCCACAAGTGGGGAACCACAGAGCTACAGCCTCTCGGAAGACCGGCTGGGCAGGAAAAGCCACACTGCAAAGGGCCAATGACAGCGCCTGGACCATGTGAACGGCCACATGGCTCTTAGTTAACAGTACAGGAGGGCGAGAGCTGAAACCCGCCACCGACACAAGTTGTCATCATACACCGGGCAGCTGGAGAATACAAAACACAAAAACAAAGGGGATTATGATCCTCGTAAATAGCATTTCCAAAGCCTCTGGGTGCCCTGCCCTGTTCATTGCAGAGCTGTCATGGTCCCACCGGGCGCCCCTCAGACCCAACTGCACCCCAGAGGACTCTGAATGCCCTGATGGGGCAGCGGAGCCTGGGGAGAAGGGCTGCTCCCCACCCCCCAGGCTCCGTCCTCCGGGAGCAGCTGGGGAAGGAGCTGACCTGCATGCGCCCATTTGCAGCCGGGCACCTGGGCTAGCCACAGCCAGGCTTTGCGACCACATGGCTGACAGAGCGCATTAGCTCACCTCCTCCACTTGTCAAAACAATTAGGTGCTGGAAGGTGGCGGCGGCACTGTGGCCAAGAACACACAATCAGTGTATCAAGCCTGTTCATCAGCCTCGTGGATGGGGCGACAGGGCTGGGAGGGCAGGGGACCCAAATGAGGGACAAGGGACTGGGCTGCTCACCTTGGGACAGGGGAGTCATTAAAACCATCTGCCAGAAACATAAAGCCTGGAAGCATCACACGGCCTCCGATGACAAAAGGTCCCAGTGTCTGTGGATCTACAGGACAAGTGACCAGCCGTGCTCAGGAGAAGGGGAGGGAGTCCGGGCAGTCACCGGGTGATTGACAAGCCGGCCCTCCCGCACTCCTACTCTGCTCCAGTAACTACCCGTATTATGCCGAAATGACACAAGTGACAATAATTAAGCCCAGATCTCTGTGGATCGTTCGCCGTGATAATTCCACCTTTGTAATTCAGCTTCAGATAAACCCCTTTTGTTCTGCCTTATAACACAGATTCTAGTATCATTCAAGTATATTAACTGTAGCCTATTACTGTCACAAAAAATGCTCCCTGAGCCATAGCAAAAGACTCCCCAGACAAAACTTTATGTCATGTTAATCCAAGCTTTAATAACTATGAGGATATATAACTGTATTCTAATTGTGCTCTGCGTTCCCGCATACAAAACCAGAAGATAGCAGAAATGACAGCAGCAGATCTCCTCAAGTAAAAAAGCATCAATTCCCCACTCAGGGGGCCGGGAGGCTGGCGTGAAGGGCTGTGTGTTTATATGGGGGAGAAAGCAATCTGGGGCTTCTGAGCGTAGGGAAGACTCTGGGGCTCGCGGGGGACGGCTAGAAATCAGCACCACCGAAGGCTGAAAAGCAAGGCCTTCAGAGGCCGGGCCGTGGAATATGGCAGCAAGCGGTCACGGCAATATGGGGGTAGGGATGGGAGACTTGTCAAGGGGACAAAGTCAGAGATGTGCAGGGGGAACAAAGAAGCAGAGTGGGACTTTTCCACCGTAGCTACGAGAATCCTGGGTTCTCCGTGTGGTTTGGACACCAACTCAGCGGGTGACCCTGGCCAAGCCATTCCCACTCTGGGCCTCCCTTTCTCTCTCAAAGGAAGGCGTCGGGTCAGATGCATGTGTGGATCTGGCAGGGCTCATTCCCTCGCCTCCTTCAAGCCCCCTCCCTGAGCTCGGCCTGGGACCGACTGGCATACAATCGCAACCCACCCCAGGTGCTCCAGGAACCTCTCACCTCACATTGCCGCTGTTCCTTCTAGATGGTTCTCTCCATTTTCTAACACACTATGTGATTTACTTCCTTCTTCTATTTGCTGTTTACCGTCTGTCTCCCTCTACTTGAGTTCAGCTCTACACACACTGGGATTTGTGTGTGCTCTGTTCACTGATGCGACCCTGGTGTCCAGGGACCGGACCTGGCACACAGCATGTGGCCCAACTCACTGAGCCTCAGTTGCTCAACTGCAGAGAAAGAGTTGGCAAGGGGATTAAGGAGCAGGGACCAGCATGGTGACCAGCACAGTGGGGGCACTCCGAGTATGCTATTTTCTGGGGGAACACAACATTCCCCGTAAGGCTAAAGATGCAATTTTCACTTCTCAGACCAAAGGCAGGTCCTTATTCAAATACTGGTCTCGTCACCGTCACCATCACCACACCCCCCTTCTAGAACCTCCATCTCCTCTACTCCTCTGGCCCCCGACCCTACTCTAGGCACCAGAAAAGGACCACAACAGCACTGGGCTCTTGGGAGGCATTGCTGCATCAAGGAGACTTCTAGGCACTGGCGTGCAGATGGCCAAAAAGAATTTGGGCAAATCATAAATCTCTTGGCCTTGAAGTCACTTTCTCTATAAAGCGAGGAGACTGCGTTTTAATGCCCCCTCTCCTTACTGCAGGCAGCATGGAGGAAACAGAGCAAATGGACAGACTCCGATAAGAATGATTACTCTGGTACTTACCCTCCCTGATCCTCGGTTTCTGTATCTGTAGAAACAGGTATTATAATAACCCTGCCTGCCATATCCCGTGAGGTGCCTGTGAAAACCAGATGTGCTCCTGGAAGCCTCAGACAGCAACCAGAGTAAACGGCAAGGTGCCAGGAGCACAGGACTTGTGGTGGGAGGCTTGGCCCAAAGTGCCAGCTCCCAGGCACATGCAAACCACTAATCTTCTCCAGGAGGCTCGTGTCTTCATCCGCACAGGGGGATTCAGCATGTGGGGCTCCACCTGTCTCGAGGTGCCGGGTGACACTGGGAGAGGTGACACCCACACAGCCTGCCAATCACTTTCACGCCCACATGCACAGGGCATGAGAATGTCCCCAAGGGTAGGAACAGCAGGGCCGACCTGCTCACTGTGGTTTGGGCCGCTGACAAAAAGGTTTCACAAATACCAACGGGCCGATTGGAAGATCCGATAGCTAATACTTTTCCCCCACAAGGAGACAGATCTTCAGTCTGTTCAAGATTATTTCCCGCCTAACTGGGGATCCTGAATGCTGAGAGAGCAAAGGAACAGAAGTCTTATCAAACATGTTATGTCTCGGGGCGCCTGGGTGGCCCAACCGGTTAATCGTCTGCCTTTGGCTCAAGTCATGATCCTGGGGTCCTGGGATAAAGTCCCGCATTGGGCTCCCTGCTCAGTGGGCAGTCTGCTTGTCCCTCTCCCTCTGCCCCTCCTCCCTGCTCATGCTCTCTCTGTCCCTCTGAAATAAATAAATAAAATTTTTTTTTTTAAGATTTATTTATTTATTTATTTGTCAGAGAGAGAGACAGAACACAAGCAGGGGGAGAGGCAGGCAGAGGGAGAAGCAGGCTCCCCGCCAAGCAAGGAGCCCGATGTGGGACTCGATCCCAGGACCCCGGGATCATGACCCGAGCCGAAGGCAGCCGCTTAACCGACTGAGCCACCCAGGCGTCCCAATAAATAAAATCTTAAAAAAACAAAACAAAACACCAAACATATTATGTCTCAAAATGCAGGCAGAGTGACGATGCCCATCCGGGCCAGAGACCTCCTGGGGAGGGTATTTATTGTGTCTCCGGCGTGAATTCTTGACTTCAGCAGAGGTCTGAACGGCCAGCCTCTTTATTGATATTTTTGCTGCACTTAACAATCAAAGAACACAAGAATCAGGAGGTGGCAAGTGAGGACAGTGATTTCATTCATCTCTTTCTTCTGTTTTTCTGTAGATCAACTATGCAACCAGATTTTATCATGAGACAAATCAGAAATCTCCAGGGAAACTGCAATCACTCCTGTCCCCTCTCATCTGACAGATGCAAATGACACAATTGCCCCCCAAATCCTGAAAGACGACAGACAGGCAGGATCTGGAGGAAAAAATGGTTGTTCCCCATGTCTCCACGGTGCCCACCTGGTGGGCTTGCAAACCTGTTGGCCGGCACTCGGAATTCTGGAGGCGTGGCTGGGACAAGGGTCCAAGATTGCGCCTTACGTTTCCCCCTTTGACATGGGACTCTGGGTCTCCTTCACGGCAACAGGGTCCACAGTGGACCTCATTTCTCAACCCACTGGATGCTAGCTCACCTCGTTCTACCTAATTTTCAGCTCCCCAAAGCAGAAAACTGATGGGAAGTAGAAGAATAACAAATAAACTCCGGAAAAGACTGGGAAGCCAAATGGACAGGCCCCTCCCACCCAGGGACTGGCCCGGGGCGTGTCACACCCATGGGGAAGAGGTGCAGCTTTCCCAGCTGCCCCTGTGATTTCTTCGATATCTATCAGAAAGTCCTTTTTCCCCTTGCCCATCCAGCACTGGCTGCCAAAGACATAGATATCAATTTGAGAACCCTCAGTATCGATCAGGTCAAATGCTAAAAGGTTTTTATTTCCTGATTTCTCGATCTTAGAGGGTCCCAGAGGGCCTACCTAATATAGTAATACTACAGTGAAATTAACTGTGGGAAGAAAGAGACTCCGTAATTTACATTGTCCTGATTTTATGTGTCCATCACTCTCAACACTCATGCAGGATGTTGTCTCACAAATCCTTCCCCCGTTTTTCATGGGGATTACGGAGACCCTGACAACAGAGCGGATGCCTCGCTTTGCTACACAAATAGTGTCGGGAAATACAAATGAAGGACTGAAGCAATTCAGAACATTATAAATCAGAAACTATCTTTTCATCTCTGCTAATGTGTGAACTCCAGGTGACAAGCCTGCCTTAAAAAAAAAAAAAGAAGAAGAAAAAGAAAAAGCTTTCATCACAACTGGTTTAGGTGGTATCAGGAGCAAATTACAACACTAATACAGTTCTCAGAGAAAGAAAAATAAGTTTTAAAAGAGCAAAATGATGACTTTCAGAGCAATGTTCATCTTCCTTCTGGCCAGTATTATGAATTCATCATCAAGGGAGAAAAAAATGAGACAAAGCTGCCAAGCCAGAAGGGTGGCAGGAAGAAGGTTTCACACTCCTATCATTAGATCAGTCCTGTGAAAAAGAATCATCATCATCATCATGTTGCTGGCCTTCCTCTGCGAGGATGCTCAGTGATTCCTGAATGGGAAGTCAGGGTTTTGCAAGAGCTGGAACTGTGATCTCAATCCCTCCCTCCTTTCCTTCCCCAGACATGCACCTTCTCTGATAAACTCATGTCTAAGCACACCCCAGCTGACCCCCAGGCTCTCCCAAAGAGCCCCTCCAAGAGGCCAAGACCCGCCCCCCTGGCTGCCGAGTTCTGCACCGGGAGATATGCCGTGCCTACATTCAATTTATCCAGAGTCAATGATCAGCCACAAACATTTAACCCCAGGCTGGCTGCTGGGGTTCTTCTGCCTCAAGTGTTCTCCTGGGCTGCTTTCCAGAACCTCAACCAATCTGAAAGTTACTTTTGATGCCAGGGTCAATGCTCTGCAGAACTGCAGCTACGGAGGATGTGGTATTCTAAGCGCTAACTCCCTAGAATCTCAGGGTTCGTTCATTCATTCACTCCCCAACCTGTCTCTTCAACGGCCCTGCTCAGCTCTGTGCCTGCCTGTGCTCTGAGAGAGGCCTCTGGCCAGGTCTTGTGATAAAGAGAGGAAAGAGGAAGCAGCAGGTTACTCCCCTCCATGGTAGAATCAAAATAATCTGACCAACGCGGGTGCTTGGCAGGAACACCCGAGGTCTGAGGGCAAGCCCTTTATCCTGGCACCAGGGCCACCGCAAGCTGTGAACAAAAAGGCCCACGAGGGGCAGAGTGGCACCTCCCATCTGCCCACCTTCCCACCCCAGAACCCAGGCCAGGTGCCCTGCGGATGCTACCAGTATGCACCTTGGCTCCAAGGAGTCTGAGCCACTCTGAGCTACTGGTTCCAAGTACTAAGCTGCTGCCGCCGGCTAAGAAGAAAAAGACAAAGGGGACAGGACGGGGACAGGGCAGGTGGGGGGACAGGGTGGGGTGGGGGCGGTAGAACACGCAGAGAAAGAAAAAAATCCCCCCAGAAGGCATTTCAGCCACTCAGAACAATTCAGAAGACCAGAGCTGGGAAATGGGACAGACCAAAATGTTTACCCAAGGTTTTTTTTGTAATGTGCCCCACTTTTGCTCTACAGAAACAAAATATCAAGGCATCTCACCAAGATCATGATCACTTCTGGACCGAGGATAAGAGCCATGGCATTTTATTCCCAATGTATCCCCTACAGAAAAGATAATCCATCTGCTCTGGAACCAGGACACACATGTGAACCCAACACAACCACCTCCCCTCTGCCCTCACGGGCCTGTCCTAAAGGCAACCACGAGCCCCTCCTGGATGGCTGAGCGTGGCTTTCAAAGGCAGAGCACCACTACCTTCAGTGTGAGAAGATGTTTAAATAGCCCCCAGTTCTCCAGGCTCTAATTAGAGGGTGCCTGCAGGACTCTTGCCAGAGATCTGAGAAGCTGACAACACGACGCATGCCAGGGGCAAGTGCTTCGGCATGGCGGCCACCCCAAGACACCTGGCAAACTTCATCGGGTTTCAACAAGAGATCTAAACATATCAGGCTTAAGAGAACAAAGCAGAGGGCCCGATGGTGCCTAAGAGGAAAGCCTGTTGCTAACCATTCTAAGCAAGTGAAAGAAAGAAGGAGAGTTTATTGAGTGCTATGCATTTCATGCACACTATTTCATTCACGTGCCTACTACAGCCATTCCAAGAGAGGCTGGACAGGTCCCATTTTGCAGATGGGGAAACTGAGGCTTGGGGCAGTTAAACAGCTTGCCCTGAGAGAGCTCCATGGTCCACGATCTTACTGCTATAGCTTGCTACCATTAAGTACATTCTTGTTTGCCAGAAGTGGAAGAGGGCTTTTCCAAAGAAGTTCTGACATCTTTGAGTCTCCCATTAGATAAACTTGGGGGAATTTAAAGCAAACAAATTCACTGCTAAGGTTCTATCACCAGGACATTCCAACTATCCTCTCTTCAACTCTCTGCTCACCCCAATTCCTTGCCCTTCACATAATATAAAGGGTTACCGTCTGCAGCACCCACCTGGGCTACCACCCCAGACATATTTGGATTTATAAGCAGGTGCATTTGGTGCTTTTGTCTTTCTTCCCAGGTCCAGTTTCTTAGACGTTTTACCATCTGCAGAATGGAGCTGTCACAGGACAGAGATCAACTGCTTTTGGGTGCCAGCTCCAGCGGAGTTAATGGCCCCCAAAGGTAGACACACATTGGAATGGCAGGTGTGGGTGGTAAGCAGGATAAAGACCACCCAGTGGCTGTGGTCACATGCCCAGCACAGCCCCGGGGAACACAGTGGGCTCTTTACTGATGCTGCTGCTGATAAATAATTGAGAAGGAGCCACAGGTGCTCAGGAAGACTTCCTGCAAAGAAGTCCAGAGGATGGAGGAGGGAGCAGAAGAAGAGCGCTAAGTGCTGCCAGGTGCTTGAACCACAGTGCTTCTGGGAAAGCCGCTGGGTGGTACCAGCTGGCCACCCAGGACAGACACATCCAGGGGCTCTGTCCACTGACACGCTGGCTGTGCTGGAACCTCCCTGGCCAACTGGGAACCCCAAGGCTGGTGCTCAGAACCCTAGAGCCATTTGGCTCAAATTCAGGGGCTGCTTCTTCCGTGCCCAGCAGACCCGCCCCTCTGTTGCACACCTCTCTCCCTTCCTCTCCTTCCACATGCACCTGAGGGCATCTATTCCCAGACCCCTGTCACCTCCCACCCTTCCCCTTGCTGCTGCTCACCTCTCCCGGAGCACGTCTCCCTCAAGAAGTTCCATCCATCAGGCCAATCCCACACCTTGGCTTTTTCATAGACTCGTGGAACTGGGAACCTGGAAAGGCCCTCTGAGGTCTCATCCAAATCCCTCCTTTGACAGATGAGGGCTACCTGGGGCCCAGAAGCCACGTGGCTTGCCCAAGGCCACTCAGCCAGCTGGCAGCAGACCTGAGAATGAACCCAAGACTCCTAATGACCCTTAACGACTCCGATGACGCATACATGAGCACAAAGGGGCTGCGTCTCCGGGCAAGAACTGAGAGTGGAGGCCTCGGGCCATTGCCTGGATCCTGGCAGTGTGTTCCTTCTCAGACAGAGTGGCACGCGTGGGAGGGTACGCCGGAGCTCTCTGCCAGGATGTCCAATTTTCTCTCTTGCCATGTTTGCACGCCGCCAGCTCTGATATGCCCTCATTGTGCAGGATCTGAGTACATTTCTAAGCTGTGTTTCTGGCTCTGAAAGGTGCGAGGTCCATACCATTGCACCCCAGGAAACTAAACGCAAGAACAAGAAAGCCCCCAGTCCACAAACGTTAAGGCCAAAAAGCCCCAATGGGTAGGTGGAGAGAGTTAAATAGGATAGTAGGAAAGAAGGATCCGCCCAAGGAGAGGAAATTTCAGCCCATTGCTGATTATCCTTCATTATTCAACTGAGCTGCCGTAGATGCTGGAAGGAGACGGATGTTTAAGATGTATGGAAATATCATTTCCTCCTGGGACAAGGAGGAGGGAGACGGTGTTGTTATATATGAAGGAGTTCCCTCCTGGTTGTTTTCTCCAGGAATCCTACTACCACCCTCTAGAGAAATGAGGCAAAATGAGACCAGCAAGACTGTCCTGGGCTCAAATGGGTCTTCCCTCTCCCACGCTCTAATCGCCTCCGCACACACTTCACAGCGGCTAAACACGGGCCTGGCCCAGAGCTAGGCACTGAGAGGAGCCCACAGTCTAGAGACAGGATGCACAGATCACAAAGTGCACATAAGGGCCACAGAGTGCTATGGGAATGGAGGGACAGAGACACAACCAGATGCACAGGGTCGGGGAGGGAAGGAGGAGACTGGCATGGCCTGCAGGCATCTGTTGGCTGAAGGATGGGTAAACGGGGTGCACAGAAGGAAGAGAGTTCCAAGCAGAGGACACACCCAGTTAAACAGGGGAGACAGAAAGTGTATGTGGTTTGGTGCGGCTGAAGCTGAGCATGCGGGAAGGCAGAGGCAGGGCGTGCGCACCATGAAGAGCCTTGGAGGGCCTCATCTCCCTCACCTAGGAGCTTGGGCTTTGCTTGGTGGTTATTGGGGCCACTGAAGGGAGCTGAGCAGGGGAATGGTGTGGCCAGACCAGCCTTGTAGAACCATCATCTGGCAGCATCTGAAGGATGACCAGAGGCCCCAGCTGAAGGTCAGGAGAAGAGTTCCGGCACTTGAGGAATTGCAGAGTGACCCAAAGACAGAGTAGCTGAAGAGAGGCATCAGTGCAAGCTTCTTTTTAGGACTGGAAAGACTGATGATGGTAGATGTGGGGGGACAGGGAGACAATCCCCAGGGTCCCGACACCACCGACATGGAACCCACAGGAATAGGATGTGGCCACGCCTATCACCTGCTTGGAACACCTGGTGTCTTCCAACCTCACAACCACAACTCCCCAATTTGGCACCAAAGACTAGCTCTGCAGTCTTCCAACCTGGCGCCACAGAGCAGGGTCCTGTTGGCCGCGCCCAGCGCACCTCCTCACAGGCCCTGTGAGCCAGCCTTCATGGGTCCTGCTGCATTTCCCACATCTGTACCTCGGGCCACGTCCCCCCCCCCCCCCCCCCCCCCCGCGCCGCCCCCCCCCCCCCCCCCCCCGCCTGCGGAAATGCAGCCTATCCTTCAAGTCCCGCTCACATGTCAACTCATTCCCTCCCCACCCTCTGGGTTTCTCTCCTGTTCTTTTACTTGGCGTGTACCCAGTATTCTCCTTGGAGGATGTCATCTGTCACTGTCTCACACACTAGACTCTTAAGTTCCTTGCAGGTAAGGACATGGCTGGGTTTCTCTCTACAGCGTTTGTGGAGTGTGGACACACTTGGTACTCAGTGAGTCTGGCAATACACTAAAATAGCAGCAGATAATAAAAAGTCCAGGTAGCAGAGATAAGGGAGCTCTCTCAAATTCTCATTTCCACACTCGGGATGGGCCACTACTTCTATCCTCCCAACTCTGAATGAACCACAGAGCTTGGAATTTATTGCCTGAAAGACAACTTCCCAGAGGAAAAACAAGAAGCCTGTTCACCAGCAAATAAGCTTTCCAAACACACATATGTGGAAGAGGAGTTTGACAAAAGTGGGTGATATAAATTGCATACGTTATTTGCATATAAGGTAAGGAAATCACTTTCAGGTTCTGTGCAAGAGAGAGGTTATATAAACATCACGTCGTTCATGATTCCAATGACCCAAACTATTTCAGAGCCCGCTCTGGGCAGCAAGAAAGCCTTGTTTTTGCTGGGATGGGATTTTGTTTTGTTTTTGCCCTTCCCTATAGAGAGGAGACTCAGCTCATTTGGATTAACTGAAGTGAAAAGAAAGCAGTATCTCTGCTCTAATTCCACAAGGCTGGGAGAGCCCCTTATAAATTCATTTCTGGTTCTCAAATGCTTGTGAACCTGTTGATTAGAGGAAGGGGATTATTTGCATTTGCTAGGAGAAAAAAACAGCACTGTGGTGTTCTTCCTTCACCAACTGGCCAGTGAGAACCCTGTTCCCAGCCACAGGGTCATTTGCACGAGTGGGGGAAACTGATTTCAGAGGCCGCAGAAGCTGGTATTCTGGCACTGCATCCTTGGGAGGGGACGGAGGGCAGGAGTCTGGTTGGAGAAACAGACCCCCAGAGGCCTTCCAGAGCTCTCACTGAGGGCAGTCAAGTCTGGTGTGTTGGAGTGGCCTGAGCAGTCTTGGTCTGCAAGCACGGAGGGGGCTGAAAACATGGGCGCAGGCTTTGGTGCCATGTCCCCCGAGAGCTTTGTCCACCTGGTGATACCCTCCCTTGCACAGATGGAGGAGGAGGGCTGCAAGGTGCAGGCAGCATTAGAAGCGGGTCTTCAAGTCAGGGTAAGAGCTCTGGTGGGGTAGAAATGGAGTGGCAGGAACAACCCAGCAATCCGGGAGCACCTGGACGAAGTCAGAAAAGCCATCAGTAGCCCAAGGGCGCTGGAGAAGCTGCAACTGTGACAGGGAAGGAGGCAGGTTCCTACCACCAACCAGTAAAGGTGCCCTGCTCTCTGGGAGGCTGAGGTTTTGTTCGGGAGGCTTTGTTTGGGCAACTAGCAAGCGTTTCCAAGCAGAGAAATGACATGAACAAAGTTGTTCTTTAAGTCACATTTCTCCAATCGCAGTTTACTGGATAAACCAGGTGGAGGAGCAGTATAGAAAAAAGGCAGTAGATAGGCTCCTGAGCCAGTCTAAGTAAAAAACATACTTAGAATCTGAAATCAGGAGAACGAGCTTTTAAAGCTGATGGCACCAAAGTCAGAGAGAGGACCAGATAGCAGAGGGGAAGGTGATCACATTTTTTATTAATTTGGGAAGGAGGAGGACAAAAAAGGAAAAGAAATATTTGACTTCCGCAGGACATCCCAGAGGAAATGTCCAGTAGATCACTGGACTTCCAAGCTTGGCACCCCAAAATGCAGACCAGGGTAGAGGTACAGATGTGGACCAGCCTTATAACGGTGATGCTGGAGGTGGAGGTGCAGGGGATGGAGCCCTAAGGACACCTACCTTAAGGGCAGGAAAAGAGAAGCAACCACAGAAGCAAACAGAGGCTGAAGACAGTCAGACGGACAAGCATCCTGATAGACAGACTGGCGGGGCGAGGGCGGGGGGGGGGGGATGAGTGTGGGTTCTGGAGCCAAACTCAAATCCCAGCTCTCCCATCTACTGGCTGGGAGACCTTGGGAAAGTTTGTTAATGTCTCAGTGCCTCGGTTTCTCCATCTGTAAAACTGGCTCTCAGCCCCAAACCCACTCATTTATTACACTTGGTTTTGTGGCGAAAGTGGGACCCTGCAAACCACATACATTTTGGCTTTGCCACTGGGTCCCTGTTAGGCTGTGCCAATGGGGGGCGCTAAAGAGAGCCTCTGAGGTTGGAGGAAGATGGGACTTGTCCCTTCCCTTCGGCTTCCTGGGGGCTTCCTGGGGGCTTCCTGTTAGCTTGTGGTTCCTGTGAGCATCATCGCCCCAGCAAGGCTGCTTCATCCTGGTAGCACCAAGTGCCTTCCTGTACGAGCAGCTGAGTCTGCAGTTTCTCCCAGCATGCGCAGAACCAGCAACGTGGCGCGCCTGCCCCTCCCTCCGAGGCATCAGCACTGGAGGCCGAGACCCCCCTCCTCAGTGGTCTGGGGCCCTCCTCCTGCAAACATCCAAGTTTGAATACTTCCAACCTGGTCAGCCACCGGGGTGGTGGCTGCTTCCTGCAGTCGCTACCTCCGGGGTCCCTCAAAGCGGGGTTCTCAAAGTGTGCACCCCCACCAGCATCTTGAAAACTTGTTAGAAATGCGAAATTGGGGGGCCCTACTCCAGACTTACTGAATCAGATACGCTGGAGTGGGGCCCAGTCATCTGTGTTGGGGCACGTGGGTGGCTCAGTCAGTTGAGCGTCCAACTCTTGGTTTCGGATCAGGTCATGATCTCAGGTTCACGAGATTGAGCCCTGCATCAGGCTCTGCACTCAGCAGGGATTGTGCTTGGGATCCTCTCTCGCCCTCTCCTTTTGCCCCTCCCCACCCCCAATCAATCAATCAATCCATCCTACAGGTGTCTGAGGTACCCTGACATCTGAGAACAAATGCCTCAGAATTTTCCTTTTACCTTTTCAGTTAATTTGTTAACTTTATATCCCGTTAACAATTCTTTATTTGAACTCTCTCTGCACAGATAACTGGTGTGGTCTCTCTGTCCCTTGGCTGGACCTCAGCTCAAACAATAGGAATAATAGTAACTACCTCATAATACTAATACTTATTACCATTAGGATAGTAGGTTGCAGGAGCCAAAAGCAGAATGAAGAGATGCTATGGCCAACAGAATCAATGAAAGAATACTGGATTATTATTACTGACCCTTCAGAGCAGAGTTTTAAAATGTGATTTGGGGGGGGGGTTCCCCCTAACATACACACATAGCCAGACTCTCTTAGGAAATACTTCCTTCTTAGTCAATTCCTACAAGGTCATGCAAAACCATTCGGCCCCTCAAGCTAGCAGAATGAAGTGCAGAACCCTTCATAGCTGCTCTCAAACAGAATGCCCACATAATCCGATGCAAGTTGAGGGGGCTGGCCCTAACTTTCTAGACGCAGGCACACCAAGAGGGCCTTG
Source organism: Neomonachus schauinslandi (assembly GCF_002201575.2). Classification (NCBI taxonomy): domain Eukaryota; kingdom Metazoa; phylum Chordata; class Mammalia; order Carnivora; family Phocidae; genus Neomonachus; species Neomonachus schauinslandi. The sequence goes on from NC_058417.1 coordinate 28,330,911, forward strand.
AGAAATCCTCATAAAAGCCTGCTGTTCACAGACAGAGAATCAACACGAGTTGTAGTTACAGTCTCGGGATAATAAGGATGAGGAAGGGGCCACCCAAATGGACCAGCCCAGCCCCCTCAGGCTGCACGTGAGGCAAAGGGACTTGTCTAAGGTCAAACGGCTGCCCAGCCAACACCAGTACCGAGCTTCCCAACTCCCTCCAACTCCATCGAAGATGAGTGACAGGCTTGGCCAAAGCATTCGATTTCCTAAGTACCATCATTTAACAAGCAGCAAGAAACCAAAATGTAAACGGGGAGAGGGGGCTACAAGAACAAGGCCGGGAAGAGCTTAGGAGGGAGCGTGACTGTCAGCAGGCAGTTTTCTTTGCCCATCAAAATAACAAATGAAGTCAGGCATTTACTGTAGCGTGGACGCCAGAGCAACTGTGAGCCCACGGTGTTTTCAACATCTCGGGAGATAGGCAAGTCACTCCAAGACAATGCATTCTTAATGCGTTCTTAAACAGATTCTGACTCAAACCCTGAGACAGTTGGGCCTCTTCCAAGAAACGTTAGCCACTGTGAGATATCTCTTTCAGTTCTCTCCAGTAGATCTCCTTGGAATTTGCCAGATAAAGAGGCAATTTATCATGTGGCCGAAGGTTGTATGTAATGCATTATCTGCCTTCCGCCAGGATTTGTGCATCTGTGTAAGGCCCCTGGTTGGACTGGACGACTGATTCGCCTCCATCTTGAGGAGCCATAGCAACATGAAATCAACAAGGAGAGAACTGTTAAATGAATAATTTACTGATTTCATAAGAACCTGCCTTGCAATTTATAGTTCTATTATCTTTCCTACCCGTGTCTTCACTCCTTTGTATAAAAGCTGCAATCAGGCTGAATAACATTTGAGAATCTAATAAGCACACACAACTGTGTACTTAAGCTGACGGGTATAGATCGGTCCTGGTGGCAGTTATGTCCCTTGGAGGCCAGGTCCTCCCACAGCCACCTCTTCCTCGCCCCTTCTGCAAAGGGGTAAAAGTTAGGGAGCAGACGACCTCCAATAAGCCTTACATTTTCAAATGAAATGTTTTCCTTCCTTGGGTCGTCTGGAGCCAATCATGACAGAGTTGAGTGGCATTCAGAAGTATTATGTGGAAGAAATATCACCAGTTACAATCCACCAATTGTCACTTTAAAAATTCCCCAAAGAGACCTAGTTACTAGCAAAGGAGAGAGAAGGAAAAAAATAAAAAAATTTCTAAAAAGCAGCAAAGTATAGTTTCAATGACAATTGTGGTATTTTAAAAGCTCTTTCAGTATCATCCATGATAGCATTTTAGTGACGGAAGCGCATCTTGTCACTCAGCCTCAATTTAAACGATATTTATGAAGAAAACAATACAATGAAAGCAGACCTATTTGCTGACTTCTTTATTTGGGTGGAATAGGTAACAGATTATTTTGGGTCTGTGCTTTTCAGCAGAACGGATGTGCGCTACCTGCTGCCTGCTTCTCTGCAATCCCCTCCAAAAATCAAAAGGCAACCAATAACTACAGGGAAATGCAGGCTTGAACAGTTTGTCACTGAGAACTCAGCCTTCTTTTCATCCAGAATAGCTCCCAGCCATGGGGAGAGCCCTGCTGAAGTGCAGAATTACCATGAACCCAGAGGAAATGGGCCTCTCAGCCCCCAGTGCCCTGTGCGCTTGACCACTCTTCACGATGAGCCCCTGAAATCCTGCACTGCCATCAGGTAGCTCCCCTACCCATGCCACGCCAGCCTTCGTCCCCTAATTGTCACTGCTGCTTAGCAGGGAGTTCCCTAACGTCTCCGGGACACCGAGGGTGAGGGCTTAAGTCACCTCCTTTGCTGACTGTCGCCTACTATTACGGAGGCACGGTTCTGTGACTGGAGCTCGGGCTGGCGTGGAAATGGACTCGGGCACGTTACTTCTGTAAACTTCACGGCCCCAGGACTAGGACAGCTTGGCCCGAAAGGTAGAATGTGGCAGTTCTGAGAACACAGGATATTTGTGCTCAATCTCTTCCCCTCGTCTATTTATAGCGCACCGTCTCTACAGCGAAGGACTGAAAGCCAGCCAAGCTCAAGCAGAGGTAGGCTTGGTAAGTCCCACTCACGTGATTCAGTCTCAGAATTCTGAATATATGACTCAAGGGCTTAGGGTAAGACAGATACTCTGATGAAGGTGACAAGAAATCTCTCCTCTGGCTTCCAAACTCTCAGGCTGCTGGCTGGAGCCGGAACCTCGGCTACTACCAATATGGGTCCTGTTCGCTGGTTTCAGAGATACTAAGGAAGCTACAGTCTTTTCCAGTTTTATTGTGTTTCTAGTTTTTACTAGTTACATTGACAGATGCTAACACTAAGGTTTCATCTCTTCCCTCTACCAGGCTGATACTCAAAGCAGCCCTGTCCCCTGGAGGCCGGCCCGCGCTGCATCGGTAATGTGAAGTGGGAAGCTTACTGGCATTTCGCTTATCTGACCTGGGCGGAAATGCTGGCCAGAGCTTGAACACCTTACTTGACTCTATAAGCCTCAGTTTCCCCACGTGTAGAACATAGATTCTCACTCCTCAGACCTATCAGAGAGGATCAGATGGGTCATGTATGCAAAAGGCCGCTGACCTAGACCTGCCCCGCACCCCTGCCGCTCCCCTGTGGGGCCTTTCCCCGTATCTCTCAACCCACCAAGCACACGAGCTCTCCTACTTGTTTGGCGGACAGCCCTTCACCAGATGGAAGCTTCCTGCGGCCTGAGGTTTTGTCTGTTTTGTGTAGTGACACGTCCCCAGGGCCTAGGACACGGCACACGCGCCATGACTGGACGCACGAAATGAACAAATTTGGTAGCAAAGCCACCAAGTAGCTACTCTCTCAAAGGGTGGAACGGCCGAGTCCTTGCTTGTTTTCGAAAGAGAAGAAATCTGTATTTCAGTGGTAGGAAGAGGGAACAAAGCAACAGACAGCTTGGTCTCCTGCCCAAGGTCAAAATGGACTGGTTCACACCAGAACCCAATACAGGATCCCTGAATTCATTCGGACTCTGAGAACCACTCTGTGCTTCTCCCAGGGCAGTCTGGGGCCTCCTGGTGGCTTTCCTCCCCATTTCTGGCTCAACAACACGAGAATTCAGAAACCCAGTGACATAAGTGCTGGCCTTGAAGGAATAGAGACACATGAGTAGAAATCGATCTATCTCACTTGGTTCTGGGGGCAGATGGTATTAGAACACATGCTTCAGAGGCCAGGGGCCTTTTCTTTCTTGAGAAAGAAACTAAAATATTCGGAAGTGCATCCTAAAAGCTTTGTGTCCTGTAATCTGAAACAAAACACAAGAATTAAGTAACAAAGGACTTTCCATCAGAGACTGAACTGTGCTTTGTACCGGGAAAATTTCTTGAAGGATGTGAATAGAAGCCAATGGGGTATGGAGGATTCTAGAAGCTGGGGCCCACTAGGCATCATCAGTTTTACTTTCTGATTCTGATAGATGGCTCCTTCTCTTCAACACAGGCCAGCCTCCCCAGAGCTAAAGAGGGGGCCGTGTGGATGGACCCTTGGCTAGCTTCTGGCCTGCAGCCAACGGGCCCATCATGAACGTGCCTGGCATGGTGCACCCCCCGTTACGGGGCTACAGAGCCGGTAAGGAGATGCCAGGGAAAGCCCCTCTGGGGAGCAGGTCCTCACAGGACCAGGCTGGGGGGCGGGGCTGGGGCCCCATGCTCCCCGCACACCAAAGCTCCGCCATGAGCTACAGCCGGCAGCCCTGCCAGAGGAGAAGGCAGCCTGGCTGTGGCCAGTGTGCTCCAGGCCGCTGTGGGAGGGCTTCATTAGATGCACTAACCCAGGGCCATCAGTCTGACAGTCTCGCACTTTCCAGCCTTTCAAACGCCTCCCACTTATAATTGCCACACACTTGCGACCTTTCCACCAGGAATCACTCAGGAGGGACAAGGACAACCAAGTCCCCAACAGCTATGGAAAGAAAGATTTCTCCAAGAACCCTAGCATCTTTGGGGGGCTGTTCTTTCACCAATCCCACCCTCTAGCCCCCCAGCACACAAAGTCGAGCCTCTTCTTGGGGCTCTCCCTGGTTAAGTCAACACCCTTTGGCTGGGTTTACACCCGGGAGCAAGCAAAGCCACATGCAGAGGCTTTGCAGGAATGCGGGGAGCCCTGCGGGGCTAGGGCAGGGGGACAGGTGCGGGGCCCTGGGAGATGCCTAGGGACTGGTGGTGGCTGACCACGTCTCTGCCTAGTCAAGGCCACCTCCACAGCAATGCAGGGCTCAGAAGGAAACCCATTTCCGATCAGCAGTGTCAGGCGCTTGGAGCCGCCCGGCTCATTGGCAGTCGGCTTTCCGCAGAACTGCCAAACTCAGAATCCATTAACGGGCAGTTGTGTCAGGAGAAAGCCCAGCTTGTCAACAGAAACTCCTTCCGTGGAGCCCACATGCTGTGTTTACCTCTCCAGAGTTCAAATGAGCAGCTCCCCCCCTTCCTCACCCTAGAACAAACACGAACACACACACACACACACACACACACCCCTGAGGCCACAGGAGGCCACGGGAGGCTGACCTCCGCCCCAGAGCATGGGAAGGGCCAGGCTGTCTTCTCCCCACCCCACCCTGCCTTTCCAAAGTTAGGCCAGGCACCACTTGCTGGGGTTCCTCTACCACCACCCCCTGATCAAAGTCCCCACAGCAAAGCTGCTAGCTCAGTCAAGACAGCCACAAGGACAGCCACACGGGGATGAGGACTTGGGAAAAGAACTTGTGTTTTCAGGTCTTAGATGGGGAAGAGTGAGAACAGTAAGTCTACTGAAGTGGGTGGCGGGGCGGTGGGGGGGGGGGTCCAGCTTTTCCTTTACTTGGCTCCAGAGCACCCATGTTGCTCCCGTGTGATCCCAGAAAAATGCCTTCATCACCTCAGTTTTCCCACCTGTGAAATGAGAACACTGTCAACTTCTCAAAGCTGCTGTGAGCATTAAATGAGATCGTACAGCTCAAATACTTAGTTCCGCACTGCAACAACGCTGAGGCCCTAAAGGATGGGAAGGCCGTAAGACGGAAGGGAGCTGGAGCCTTGGATCACCAAGTGGAAGGAAAGCCAACCACCAACCTCTGCACTGAACTGCTAAGTGAGCAAGAAATAACCTTCCACGTGTTAAGCTCCGAAATGTGGGGGCTGCATCATTTCAGTGGCTGGTGTTACCCTAATACAGGTAGCAAGAAGGAGCGCTTGTCGTTTGGGATGTCAGCTTAGGTAGGTGACTCGAGATCCTATGCACTTCGCTCCTACAAAATAGTTGAAGCTTCCACCCACACAAGGGACCCATCCTGCACCCCCCTCCTCAACCTGCCGCTGGGCTCAGAGGAAGATGCCAAAAGGTTCTGGATGCTTGGGATGCATTGTGGATGTACAGGAGGGGAGCCTCATCTCCCCCATAGCTTCTGCTCAGGGTCCCCAGGAAACATCTAAGGCCATTAACCAGGGGAGCTGCTGATGCAAATCAACCTGGAGAGCCCTATATGTTGTGAGTGGCAGGCACTAACCGTTTGCATGACAAACCTCCTACAAGATGCTGGCTAAACTGCCCTTTTGTGCCAATTAAAGATTCTCCAGAACACAAAGATTACACACCATTCTCTAGCGCTGACAACAATAAAACAATTTTAAAGGCTATTCCAATCTTCAGTTCACAGCTGACACTGTCGGGAGGGGAGAGTGGCTGGGGCTTTGTTCTTTGCTGTTGTTGCGTCTTCAGACTTCACCAAGGATATCTGGGAGAGGAGTGGAGACTGGCAGACAGGAGGAGTCTGAAACGCATTCTTGGAGTTTTTAAAGACGAAAAATGAACAATCTGATGTTCTTTTCTTGTGGGTGTGTGTACACAACCTTGTACGGGCAAGCGTGCGCACACACACGCACACACACTCTCTTTCTCACCAGCGCCTCTCAGGGGGTCCTCAGAAATGACTCCCAAGGAATCCTGGTCTCTCCAGGGGTCTGACAGACCTGAGATATGAGGTTAGAGGTGGCACTAGTTGCTATTTTTGGCACCAATTAATTGAAACTACAAGGGCAAAGGCCCAGGAGCTATCCCTCATGTGTTTGTTTTAAAGGCAAATTTCCAAAACAGTGAGAGATTAAAAAAAAAAAAGTCTTCGGGTTTTCAGAAATAAGAAATGCATTCAGGTCCTCAGATAAAGCAAGAGGGGGAGTTTAAGTGACAGTCTCTTGCCTAGCAGGTCCTGACGAGGGATGACCGGGAGCACCCCCAACGTCACGTGTGTTTTATTCTTTCCACTCCTGTGTGTGTGCACATGTCTTTGGGGTTCCCCCAACACTCACCCATGGTCCTCACCATCTGCCCATATCTGAGAACTGGAAATCTGCATCTGCTACCCAACAAACTTTTGAGTGTCTCACTCAACTGGATCCTCTGTGAGGACAAGAGCGTCTCCTAGTCTTTTTGATAAATCCTTCAGCTTCTGGGTACAATCAGCAGCTCCGGCCTCTGGTTGCCCTAATACCTCAGTGCCCTGCACACAGCAGATGCTCACTGAGCGGTGACTGTATATTTGCTGAAGACGTATAGGTAAATTTAGATCAGGTACCTCACATGTCCACCAGTCACCTTAGATTCGAAAGGACAGAGAGCCATATTCTCCCCCACAGAGCAGCCGGGCACGGTGCAGGCAATGAGTAGAAGAAAGAACATAGTTTCCAAACAGTGGTTTTCAACCATAGGTAATTTCGCCGCCCAGGGGACTCTGCAAGATCGGGAGACATTTTTATTGTCATGAAGAAGTTGGGCGTGCTCCCGGCATCTAGTAGGTAGAGGCCAGACATACCAATAAATATCAATGCACGGGACAGTCCCCACGACAAAGAATCATCTGGCCCAGAATGTCTGAGGGACTGAGATGGGGAAACCCTGGCTTAGAAGAGCCTGACCTGGGGCGCCTGGGTGGCTCAGTCGTTTAGGTGTCTGCTTTTGACTCGGGTCATGATCCCAGAGTCCTGGGATGGAGCCCTGCATAGGCTCCCTGCTCGGGGCCCCCTGCTCGGTGGGGAGCCTGCTTCTCCCTCTCCCCTGCTTGTGCTCTCTCTCTCTTGCTCTCTATCTCAAATAAATAAAGATCTTTAAAAAAAAAAAAAAGAAGAAGAGCCTGACCTGCCTGAGTCAAAGAGCTCTGCCATGGATAAGATCGGCCACTTTGGGCAGGATATCTGACCACACAGAGACTTGGCTTTCTGATATGTCCAATGGGGACAGTCACAACTACTCTGCAGAAGGATTAAGTAAGATGCCAAATAAATGAATGTGTCTAACACAAATATGCTGACTGCTGTTGTTAACCAGGACACGTCTCGAGCCCTGGGGACACACCACTGTGGGCCCATTTTTCAGGGACAGGAGGGGAAAGACTGTTGCACTGATGGTACCCATCGGCAAATACCCCCAACTTTGCGTGAGAGTCCCTGTGTCTCATCATCTGCCTCCGTCCTGAACTCTGTCCCCTGAAGCAAATTCCCTCATGAGAGAAACATCTTCCCCCTAAGGAAGAAGAGGAAGGAGGAAAAAACAAAACCAAAAAAACAGCCAAATGGTAATAAGTCTGGGGCAGCTCCCTTCAGCTGGTTGTGATTAAAAGTGCATTTCCATTCTGTCTGCCGGGGCTAAACAGAAGGCTTCAGACCTTCTGAGGAATGTGAGCTTCCAGCACCACCGCCCCCAACAAAGAGCTGCTTCCAGAAGGCCAGGGGAAAGGTGCTGCCCAGGCACGGGAGATGGGAGCCATAGTCCAGGAGCACCCAGCCACCCTCCAGTCTCAGGCAACCCCTTCCTCCCATATGGCAATGAGGACAGGAAGGTTCTGGAAGGGAGGCCAGTGCATAGCTTCTGCCCATACTCTCCCCACAGAAACAATTAAAGAGCTCAGGCTGTGGCTGCCAAGTTCCTCCATCCAGTTTGGTAGATATTTTAATAGAGGAGGAGAATTCCCAGAGGGCCCCCCCCAACGGAAATGCCCCATGTCAGGGAGCGTTTGTTTTCATTTCCTTGAGCCGTCAATGAATTCTACTCATGGCAACGGCTGGGGGCTGGATCCGATCCACACAGAAGCTAACCAGAAGCATTTGTTCCCTGAAATAAATCTCTCTTTGGGGAATGAGTTATATATACATCCGTGTGGGGGGGACCTACACACACATACTCACACACGCACATATATTATGCATTACAGACAAAATACACGGGGTGAATCCCCAGACAGGCAGCCTGAGCCTCTGAGAAGAGAAGGCGATGCGCTGGTTAGCTTCAAAGGACATTTAGACAAAAGTAGCTTGGTGGAAAAACTCAATGCTTTGCAGTGCCTTGTGAGCGGGAAAAGGGGTTGCGCATGCAGAGTCCTGTAAGGTACAAGGCGGCACCCTGTAACAGGACAAATAATGACAAGAACCGTGGCCACGTGGTGATGTACCCTCTACCAAGAACTATGCTACATACTCGCATTTATTCACTCATTTCAACCTCACAACAACCCAAAGGAGAGTAAATATCCCTATTATTGCAGACAGACCAAGGATTAGTATACAGAGTGGTGTGGGGTAGAGGAGAGGAAACCCAGGGCAACACAGAAAGCACCAGCCTGGGGGTGAAGGAAGGCTTCCTGGAGGAGGCAGCATCTGAGCTGGGTCCCAGAGGATGAAAAGGCAGGAGACCAGAGGAAAGGGGGAGGTGGGAAGAATGGCAAAATAAGGCTTAGAAAATTAAGGGACTTGGCTCAAGGTCATAAGACCTGAAAGCAGGTGGCAGAGGTAAGATGCAAACCCAGACGTGGCTGGTTCCAAGTCCAGTTCCCAAACTCTGAGACACAGGGATCCCCTTCCCATCACCTTCAGAAGAGGTCAGAAGGTCTCCTCCTCCCCACTGCCTACTGCACACATCCAGGCCACAGTCACCACGTCCTCACCCAGGGAACCTGCAGGGCCTCTCCGCAGATCGGCTATTAGAGAAAGCAAGCAGCCACATTTGCCGTGCTCTTCCTACCGCTCCCCAAGGAGTGGCCTCCCAGAAAAAAAGCAGGTGCTCTTGCCAACCTGTGTGAACCCACCCTTACTATGGACACTCGTGGGTGTGTTTTAAAGACGACTTCTGTGAGAGAATAATCCCCACCGAATTCCTCTTCTGTGGCATTCCACCACTTCAGCTCTCAACCTGAATTAAAGCAAAGCCCCTCGGTGGCAGGAACGAGGAGGAACTCCAAGGCCCTGCTGTGAGGGTCTTCTGCACCCTGCACTGCCTCTCTCCAGGCTCACGACCGCCTTCTGTCTGAGAGGGCAGGCCCACCCAAACTGAGAGAAGCTGCATGTCGGCTCTTCTGTTCCCTCAGCTTCTCAAGATCTGCAGGACAAGCCCCTGGGGGTAGGGGCGAGGCATTTTGTGGCTCAGACATTTCCCTTCCTCTCTCCTGTCCTGCCCTGCCCTGTCCTCGGGATGCTGATGGGTTACCTGGATGCCCACGCTCTTGGGTACGAGGGGACCTTGAAACTTTCTGCAGAGTCAAAGGCTGAGAGGGTATCTGCCCATCTGGACCAGATAAGCAAGGATGCTCAACTGCAAATGCAGGCGTGGTTGTGGGGGCAGGGGGTAGGGACACGTCCAGAGCTACACCCCCTCCTTCAGCTGCATGCCTCAAGCTACTCCCTGGCTCAATGTCGTCATCTGGAAAAAACAAGAATACCAGGCTGACCTAGCTCATAGGATCAGGGGACAGAGCAATGTGTTCTCTTTGGCATTTGTGACAAACACATCTCCTGTGAGTACAGCGCTTCCAAACACAAGGTGCTCCAGGAAGGACTCTGACGGGCCAGCGTCAGCTCGCCTCGAGAATCCCAGACTGAGCTAACGGTCAGCACGGAGGTTACAGGGCCACAGAGACCAGGCAGATGGCACGGATGAGAAAGCAGGACGGTAGGGGTGTGGGGTGACCTGCTCCAAGGGGCAGCCGTCACCCAGAGGGCCAACCGTGTGCGAGCACACCCCACGTGAGGCCCCGACCTCCCCAAGCAGCGGCACCACTAGAGCAGAACCCCACGAAGAATGAGAACAGCCATCACTCCCGTGGCGGCCACACCGTGCCAGGCACTGGGCCGGGCACCGCACGTGGACGGTGGTAATGCATGCTATCATCATTAACAGCTCTATGGACCTGGTACTTTTATTAGTCCCATTCTGCAGATAAGGGAACTGAGGTACAGCCAGTCTGAAGTAACTTGCCCAAGCACAGCGGCGGGGCCTAGTCTCGAACCCAGGCAGTCTGGCTCCCGTGTCTGCCATGCGCCTTCCGCGCTGCTCAACTGCCTTCCCCCCACGGGAGCTCCTGGCAGCCGGGCACACTGCCATTCTGGTCCCGGCTGGGGCCGGCGGGGCTGACCCCGCTGTGGCGCACCGTGCGGGCACGTGTGACACACAATTAGGCAGTCTCTCAGCCTGCCCACCCGCCAAGGCAGGTTTGGGGCCTCATTCATTCATTCTACAAATATTCACTGAGAAGGTGCCACCTGCCAAGAGCCGGGCCCGGCACTGGGACACAAAGGAGACAGTGGCTGCCCTCAAGGAACTTCCACTCTACTGAAGACAGACCAAGGATTAGTATACAGAGTGGTGTGGGGTAGAGGAGAGGAAACGCAGGGCAACACAGAAAGCACCAGCCTGGGGGTGAAGGAAGGCTTCCTGGAGGAGGCAGCATCTGAGCTAGGTCCCAGAGGATGAAAAGGCAGGAGACCAGAGGAAAGGGGGAGGTGCGAAGAATGGCAAGCATGTTCTGGGCAAAGGGCACGATGCAGCACATGAGGTCAGGGAACTGCAAGGGGGTCGGTGTTGGCGGGGCAGAGGTCTAGGTGGGCCCTGCAGGACAGAAGCCCATGGGCCATGCGGGCTGTTTGGATTTTATCCCAGGACCACAAGCATCGGGACACAGAATTAGATGTGCACTACAGGAAGATCCTCAAGGGGCGCCCCCGGGTGGCTTAGTCGGTGGAGCATCCAACTTGGTTTTGGCTCAGGTTGTGATCTCAGAGTCATGATCTCAAGATCATGAGATCAAACCCCGTGTCAGGCTCCCCACTCAGCAGGCAGTCTGCTTAAAGATTCTCTCCCTCTGCCCCTCCCCTACTCGCTCACTCTCTCTCTCTGTCTCTAAAATAAATCTTTAAAAAGAGAGAGAGAGATCCTTAAGCAGAACCGTCTGGAAGATGGGACGGGCTGGGAGAAGAAGACTGGAACTGTACTGGGTCCCACTGGTTGAAAGAAAACTTTGAGCTCTTGTCCCCTCTTGTCCCATCTTCTCTTCCTGAGGCCCCAACCTCCCAGCTCCAGACACAGTAGGGTCACAAGCCAGGGCCTGAAGACTAATACAACTCTGGAGCTCAAGAGGTGACCCCTGGGCAGGAACTGAAATTCCCTGCAAGCCCTACCCCTTTCCTTAGCTCTGACCACGGTCACACACTCCCCATCTACCAGACCCTGCTCAGGGAGACCACTGACTGGGCACCCTCGTCATCTGTGTCTAAATGTAATGAAAAAAATTGACTGTTTGCTTGGTGCAATAGGGCATGACACTGTTTACACAGAAATAATAGCCCAACTGTGATGGATTCTAAATCTCCATTACAGTGAAAGATTTGAAGGAGTAAAGCAGTTAGAAAAATAATTGGTTTTCTTGTTTAGTTTAAAAATCCTTTATGCTTACAGATCATGGATTCGCCCCCTCCCTTCCTGGGGGCTTTAAAATAGAAAAGAACAAGAGCGAGGAGGGCGAGGCAGAAAAGTTCAGAACTTCTGTGTTTCTGGAAGGCTCTGCAGAGCCCACAAGGTCAGGGCTGCTCCGGATCTCAGGGCACAAAGGGGCTCCAATTAGAGCTGGCCCCAGGCCCCGGCGGCTGTTACCACCCTGAGAGCCGCCTCCCGCTAAGGCAGAAAGAGACGCGAGCTGATGTGAGCAGCCTGTCCAGAGTCCAGCTCCAGCAGGTACAGGGAAACAGACCCCGGGGGGAAGCGCTCAGGGCTTTTGCTTTCAAGGGAGGAGAAGCAGTCAGAGGCTCATTTAAGAGAACAAAAGACTGTGACCTCAAGACGGGAGAGGTAGAGCTAAGGAGTCCTCCTGGGCCACCTTCTAGTATCTTCCCAGGCCTCTGGAGCTTCCGCTGTCTGCAGGAGCAGTGACAGAGCCGGGGGATGATGCCCAGATGAGGCGTGAGAGGCCATGTTGTGAGCACTCACTGGGCCAAATGGATCATGTGTCTCCCCCAGCACCTGAGGACATCCCAAGGCACTGGGTTAAGCTGTGTGCCTGAACAGGACACGAGGGGCTGACTGTCAGCACCATCCCCTGCATGGCCTAGGATTCTTCCCGTCTTTTCCTCAGGAGGTGGCAGTGCCCCTCCATAAAAGCAGTACATGCCCCACATATCACGTGGTGCAGGTGCCACGGGCCAGGCCCGGCTTGTTGCAGCACTCTTTGTGCATCTCCTCACAACGCTCTTGGGGAGAGACAATTTCCCCCACTGTACAAGAGAGGAAACTGAGGCTCCAAGAGGTCACCTAACTCACCTCAGGTGGCACCAGGGATGCACACCCCGCTCCATTCTGCTTCTGGAGGCTGAGCTCCCGTCCACTACGACTTATACCCCCGGGCTTGAAGCAACTGCTTTGGATAACAGGTCACAGTGCAAAGGATGTGACGCTTGCTGGCTGGACCTAGAGAGGACACGTCTGGCTCTTTGGCAGGAGGTTGCCAGATACCCCAACCATGAGCCAGACAGTGTCAGTGTGCAGGTCCTGAAGGAAAGGGGTAATGCCAGATGGGGTGGGTGGAGTGTGCGTCCACCACCACCCTCTTAAAGGGAAAGAAACTATGAGAATGGCCTTGGAGGGTCAGCAGTAGCGGCATTCATGAATACTGTAGGAAGACAGCACACTGTATGGATTGCCAGGCACCAGTGTTCTAGATCACTTCTCCCCAGCTTCTAGACACACGCCTGAGGAGTGTCCTCCGGTTGAGCACAGCACGAGTGAACAAATGCTAAAGGGGAAACCAGGTAGCTACCGTCCCTCTAACCTTCCTTCCATCTGTCCATCTATCTACCCTTCATCTGTCCTTCCCTTCATCCATCC
>NC_058417.1:28344120-28459898 GCF_002201575.2 Neomonachus schauinslandi
CTTCTGTTCATGCATCTGTCCTTCCTTCTATCTGTCCATCTATCTACTGTCTGTCCTTCCGTCCTTCATCTGTCCTTCATTCCATCTATCCTTGTTTTCCTTCCTTCCCTTCACCTATTGTCTCCTTCCTTCCTTCCTTCCCCTCCCTCCCTCCCTTCCATCCATCCATCCATCCATCCATCCATCCATCCATCCATCCATCATCCATCCCTCCAATACTGATTATCAAGAAGTACAATAATCTCTCAAGCACAAAAATCCCCACCTGGTCAGCCAGACTCTTGGCTTCAGGACTTCTGGGAGCCCCAGAAATGCATACCCACTTGAGAGTTCTTCCAGGAGGGGCACTGTGTGTCTTCGGCGGGAGGGAAGGGGTGAGGACTGGGCGGATTTGAAGTTTTTCCAACTTGTGCACCCTCACCCCAGTCCAAGTTTCTGGCTAGCCAGAGAAGTGACCGCCTATCTGCCTTCTCAAAGTGAACAGGGAGGGACTAAAGATCCAGTCCTGGATGATTACATTTCTGGAAGAAGATATGCAGCGACTCACTCCCTTCGGCTCACAAGATGAGGGACCTCTTTGAAAAGAGTTAATAGGATGAAAAAAATCACAGCAGCCAAGATTCACTCTGTCCTCTGGTTAAACTAAAGAGCAGAGGGCATAGAACTCAGATGAACGAAACAGACCTTGGGTTGGTCTGACTTGAGACCAGTATCTCAAATATGATTTTCATTTGAAAGTTGGACCTAAATGTTGCCGACAGCTACCTCAAAAAAAAAAAAAAAAAAAAAAAGAAAGAAATTCGATAAAGAAAAGAGGAGATGAGCGGACAGTGAGAAAAATGCAGGCACTTACGAGTTCAAGACCCTGTGGGACACTCCTGAATATTTTAAATATCTTGGGGGAAAAAAATGAAAACAGTTTCTCCCAACTTTAACCAGAGAAGGGAGTCTCTTTCTAGTCTGCAAATCCTTTGAGGCAATTCTTTAAATTATTTACTAGCTTTTTGATTATATTTTACAGTGCAGTGGGTGGCAGGGGAGGAAGAGAGGAAAAAGAGAGCCGGGCAAGAAGTAAGTGGGAGAAAGCTGCTGCTGACATTTTCAATATCTGTCTGGAATATTTTAAAAGCCGCGTGTCTGTTTGAAATAGCACTGTCTCCGGCAACAATGGATTGCTGCCTCCCGTACTTCTTTAGGTCATATTTGCATACAAAAGACCAGCTGCTGAGCAGCTATTATGCTGCGAAGCCACAGTGGGCCTGGGAGAGGCGAGGTTACCAGCAAGTGTAAAGAACCCACAGAGACCCCATTAATTTTTCAGGAATTCTCAGGCCCTGGCCTTTGAAAGGCCAGTGGAGAAATTCCGATCAGAAGTCTCCCCATGGTCTGCTGCCTGTAAATGTTGGGTCCAAATTGAAAAAATGAAGAGTGGCAAGGCTTCTCCCCTAAAATTAGGAGACACGCCCCTTCTTGGCGGCCGTGGGGAGCGGTGTACGCGGAGCTGGGGAGAGGCCGCCATGCGCGCACCCAAGCCTCCCTCCGAGGTCCAATTTCAGGAAATTTATTCCAGTTGTAGGCCATTAGGTGCCAATTTTTCAAATCAGCCTTATGATTCCAAAGCGTGTGCCGCTTAAGAGACCTTCCACGGGACTCAGCTGAACAAACGCTCCCTAAAAGCATCACAATAAAGCCTCGTGTTCTTCCAGATTCTCGGGTCTTAAAAGGAATCGATGCGTACCCCACAAAGGTAGAGAGAAGAGAAGGAGAGGGGGAAAGCAAAGTCTAGAACTCAGGAAAGGATGGCCACTGGGGCTAAGAAGAGCTTGGCGCAGCCCCACCTCCACCTCCTACAAGACACTCCTAGTGTCCTAGCCCGGTGGCCCCTGTAAAAGGGGACAGACATCACCCCCGCTTTGGATAAGTTTTAAATTATGCATGGAGAGCTCTTCGCCCAACAGCCCAGCATACAGCAGACCCTCCGGACACACTGGCTCCTTTCTCCCCTCCGTCGCCCTCCGCCCCACCCCGGGACCCCTACGTCCAGTAGTTGTTGGGATCAAGAGGACTCATTCCTTGGGGAAAAAATCAAAGCAGCTTCAGAAGAAATAGAGACAGGGATCCACCTCGTGTTCCCTGCTTAGTAACAGGAGCCCAGGAAGATCGCTGCCACTGACCGGGGTGCCCACACAGTGGCTCGGGGCTGGCTCCAGGCTAAGCAAAATACCTCCTCCACGCTTCAGTTTAGGTTTCCAGGACAGGTCACCGAATTGTGTTAAACAGAAATATGACAGTAACGAAAAGGATAATCATAATGTCACATGCCTAAAACTACTCTAGGTGGTTCCATCAAAAACATATTTTTTCCCCATCCATGAAAAACATGCCCACGGTCAAGATGGGGGTATTCCCCAGGGAAGGTGTAAGACGGATATTGTCAACAGGGAGCAAAGACACCTCACCATCTAATGGGGAGTCTGCAATACACTTTCCCACGTAGTACCTCATGCCAGGTGGGCACTGTTCACGGGGCTCTGTCCTATCTGGCGAGAGGGACCGTTTCCACCTGAGAACTCTCATCAAGGTCAGGTGTCCTCCTGCCAAACTGAAGCAGGAGGCTCTGCAGGCTGCCCGCTGGACCAATCTGAGGAAAAGAGGGAAGGGTGGGCAGCCTACCAGGATCACTCAGGGCTCTGAAGAGTGCATCAGGGGGCACCAGGGTGGGAGGGTGGCCCACCTGCCCTCATGGTCTCCTTCCAGCTCCAGAGGCTGGCCTCTTTCCTGCTTCCTTCCTCAGAGAAATAGATTTAGCCAGGTTCTGTGTCTCTCTGACTAAAGGCTTGAGATCTGACCACTCCTGGGAAGATGGCCTGTTTCTCACTTCCGCTTCTACTCCCAAGACAACTCTGCTTTGCTACCTCAAGGTCACTTCTTCCCTCCCCTCCTCATTCAACTCCCCACCCTAATCCCAAAAATAGCAACCAAAGAGTTACCATCATTTCAAATCCGGAAAATATTTACTGAACACTGCATGTCTATTACACTGAACCAAACTAAACACGCCCAGGGGCAAGGTGGCGACACCCTGGGGGTGACAAAGATTGAAGGTATTCAGGACAGAACCCATTCTGTATGTACTATTCCATTCTAAGAATCGAGTAGGTCTCCAAAAAATGACGAAAAAAACCAGCCAACCTGTTTGGATAATATGGCTGGTGAGTGAACAGAACCAACACTGAAGAGTGGGTCAAGTCTGACCAGATGGGGGGGGGGGCCCCGCAGACTGCGCCAATCAGACAGGTCCCAACGTCCCAAGGCAGGGGGGGGGGAGGAGAAGGGAGAAGTAGTTGGACTAGCCCAGGAGTAAGAGAATACACTGGAAATCCCGTGGAGGTCATGTTTGTGGAGAGGCAGAGAGCATCTGCAAGGTGAGGAGAGCAAACCCGCCCCCGGAGGCTGGTGGGTGACGAGGCTCTCGACCAGAGGCAACCTCAGTGGGAACAAAGAGACCTGGACTGGGGGGAGGGAGATCTCACAGACAGGACCGGGAGACCTTTCTCAAAACCTTGAGAATCCGCTAGGTTTTACTCATGTTGGAAATTCCCCAAGACCCAATTTTTCTGAGTCATTTCAAAACTATTGGTGCTCCTCCGACAAAGGCCCTCCCCACTGCACTGCGCCGGCCACCGGCACCCCTACATACACAATACGGGGGCGGGGGGGGCTGACACTCCAGAGAGAAAACAACCCGTCCCGGGGAACTGAGTGGGGCCAGGGTTCCAGCAGAAGGGAGAGAGCAGGTGGAGCTAGGTGTCTGCCCAGGCCTGGGGTCCACCAACATGCAAGTAGGCCAAGGGGTGCTCACTGCTCAGAAACCACAGCTCCTCCATCCAAGACCCGTGCTGGGAGGGACCCGATGGCACCCACTGAGATGCACCCGGGGTGTCACCCGGCTACCTCCGGCCTCCGCCATCCACATGGGTACAACGCAGGATGTGTGCGTGTGTGCTGGTGGGTATGACACTGGATGGAACGGGGTAAGACTGTGACATCCCTGCCATTAACAAGGAAGGAAGGAACTCCAGCTACCCAGAGGCCGCTGCTCCATTACGGACTTAATGGCCCATAATGCTTTGGGGGCCCACATGCCCCTCTTGTCGAATTTCAACACCGCTCGCTCTGCATTTTGCCTAAATTGATTGCCTTGGAGGAGGAAATGCTTTACATGATAAGGCTCGTTCAGGGGATGTCCTTGCCTTGTGCTGGAATATTTTTTTTGATCAACAGAAGGAAATTCTCTCTCTCAAAGGCAGGCTCACGGTGTCTGCCTTTTTTTCTGCCCCCAACCCACATAACTGCCCTTCTTGGAACCGAACCCTGGACGGGGGACTTCTTCAACCTCCTGGAAGAAAAAAAAAGTCTCAGAATGGCAGGGGAAGCTGGCGACTGCGGGCTGAGATGTTCTGGGCTCACATGGGCACAGCACCCACCACGGCAGGCGGCAGGGGAGGAAGTCCTGGTGGGGGCAGGCATAGCGGAGGGCCTCCACTCATCGCTGACGGGTGTTTGTGGCCTCAATAATAAGGTGAATCATGCGGGGCTGAGGCAGGGGAGGTGGCAATGCGGAGACGCAGAGCGAAAGAGAAAGAACAAGGGAGTGGAGAGTTCAAGAGAACCAGAGGGTGCTGGGGCAGAAAGAAAAAGCGTTATGAGAGGGGAGAGGGAAAGAATGCGTTGCAGGTTGAATCATGTCCCCCTAAACCCCTAAAATGGGCACATTGAAGTCCTAACCCCAGCACGTCAGAATGTGACCTTATTTGGAGGCAGGGTCCTTGCAGATGTGATAGTAGGGTGGGCCCCTAATCCAATACAACAAGCGTCCTTATAAAAAGGGGAAATCTGGACACAGACTGGCATGGATGCAGAACGCCCTGAGCGTGAAGACAGGTAGCAGGGTGATGTGCCCACAAGCCGAGGAATGTGAAGCACTGCCTGCAGACCACCGGAACCGCCAGCCTCCTTCACGCCTGCAGGAGGGAGCAAGCCTGCCGGCATCTCGACCTTGGACCTCCAAAACTGTAAGGCAATACGTGCCTGTGGTTGAAGGCATTCAGTTTGAACACTCAATAGGAGCTGCTGCAGCTCCTAGGAAACCAGTACCTAGGGAAAGGAAAGAAGGAAAAGAGAACGTCTGTGCAGCACTAACACCCCCTTAAAATCAGGCGGGACTGTGTGCAGGGCTCAGGCTGTGCCCTGCTGTTCCTGCTGCAGCAGGGGGCCGAGAGGGGGAGGGTCCCATGCCCTCTGAGCCCTCCAAGTGCGGCAGCCCCTCTGCTTGGCCTCGGCTGGAGCTACCTCTTAGGAGGATTAATTTTTAATAAATCAGCACTCCTGTTTTTCTGTACTTATTAAAATTTAAGACAATGAGTCATGGAACCTGCAAGGCTTGGGTTGACTAATTACCATGGAACAGCTGCCTGGGATGACCGTGTGGCCCTCGGGGAGCCGGCGGAATGCCGTCGTGTGCGGCACGGAGAGCAGGCTGGGGGACGGCTCGGTGGCTGCGGGATCTGTGCCCCGCCCTCTGCGGCCGGGTCAAGGGCAGGGCTATCTGCGGGCCCTGTGGGCACGTGCTCAGCCACCTCAAGAGTTATCACCAATCCCAACGTGTCACAGGAGACTGGGCACGGAGACGAGGGGAGGCTTCAGCCCTGTCCCTGGCCCACAAGCTGTGCGAATCTAACTTTGCACTCAAGTGCTCAAAAAGAGGGTGCAGCCTCTGCAGACGGCCTCAGCACTAAGCCCTGGCAGTAAGTGTGGTGCAGAAGACACACAGCTTCCCGCCTCACCTCTGTCATTCAGCCAAGAACATGCCCTGCACTGGCCGGAGACCGTCGCCCTCCCCGGTGCCTACCCTGCTGACCCCACCCTCAGCCCCAAATGCCCTTCTCTCGAGGCTCCTCCCCACCCCCTTCCTCAGCTTCCCTTCCCTCCTGGACAAAGGACAAGTTTCACCCTCCAATAGCATCCCTGCGACCTGGTCTGGCCCCTCAGGCCCCAATGCCACCCGTGCTTAGCTCCCTTCTGTGGGTTATGCAGGCTCTCGGCATTAGCAAACTGCAGCTGGTCCTCCGAACTCCTATGCGGTGTGACCCCTCAAGGCCCTTGCAGGAGCAGCTCCTTCCACCTGGAGTCCTCGCCAGCCCCCCTCTACCTGGGGAACCTGATTTGTCCTTCCAACCCCTGCGGCTCAAGCCTCATGCCCTGCAGTGCTCTCTCCGGATGAACCCCTGGTCCTGTGCCTGATGTGGCTGCCCCCCACACAGTTTCATCATGGCACACTTCACACTATAGTTTACCTACTTGTTCTGCACGACTCTTGCTTACCAGATGTCCCCAGGGGTACAGACTGTGTCTCCCATCTCTAGTACCTAGCATATGTCTGACCCCTGTCCACACCTCCAGACCTGCTGGGATACGTGAATAAACTCTCTCTCTCTCTCTCTCTCTCTCTCATGCACTCGCAAAAGCGTTTACTAAAAACCGCTCTAATCCAGTCTTGGGGTTCCAGCCTAACAAGCTGGGAATGTGGGAGATTCACGAACTTGGAGCCAAGGGTCCAAGGTTCAGGGCCTCACATCATTCTGACGCCAGAGAAGCAGAAGCCACAGGAGAGGATTCAAATCTCTCCCTTCCTGTCACTGGGCCACTTGATGCCCTTTTCTGGAAAAGTCTGACCGCAGGCAAACGCCCCGCCCTGTGCCCCTATGTCCTGCCTTGCTTCTCTCCCTTCACCCCTGTCCCCACTCCTGCCCCCCTCTAGAATAAAGCAGGGAGCACCTCATAAGAAAGTTGACAAAGACCAAGTTCAACACAAAGGCAGTACTTAAAAAATGTCACAGGGATGTTTGTGAGAAACAGTTAGCCCAAGTCCCCAAACACAGCAAACGGTTTAACTTCTGTGCCCCATCAATACTCTGAAACTCAACTTGTACTCATTGCTTGTTAAACGGGAAAACAAACGTTAAACGGCGTGGGCCCGTCTCGGCTGAGCTTCTGTGCGGCTCCTACAAAGAGGCAGCTATTCCTCGGAGCGAAGCAGCCGAACAGCCAGTACTGCGGCTGGGCTGGAGTTATTTGGTGCCAATTAGGAGCTGCCATAGCTACCCAGAGCAAACAACCCAACACACTTGCCAGGTGCCCGGCAACCGCAAAGCAGACGTGGGCAAGGGAATTCTCAAATTATCCTCCTGTGGCCTGCAAGGGCACCCTCCCCACACACCAGGCCTGCTTCAAGACATGGGATTAGGAGTAATTAAGGGCTCAATTATTTTCTGAGGATCCAGAGTGGCCCGCCCGAGTTATGGGCTGGGCAGCCAGGCTTCTCAGTGATCACTCAGAGGCAAGGAACATGGAGAGTATCAGGGCTAGAGTGGGGTTCCCCATCCACTTATCCAGGGGCTCCCAGAGTCCTTGTATTTCGAGAGATGGTATTGACAGTGAAGCTTGCCCACCTCTAAGAGTCAATCAGAAATTGCACAGACTCAAAGCGTCAAAAGGCATGATAACAGTACAGTAGTTGATCTGCAACTCTGATGGCCATTGAGAGATTATATTTATATGTGAATATATATTATATTTGTATATGCTTACACTTATTATACTTATAAATTATAACAGCATTATTATATGTAACATTATATATTATAAATCACAATAAGTCATTACATAAAATATACATATATAATATATATTACATATAAAAGTAAATGTTTATGTGCACATGCATATATACATATAAATATGTATGTATATAGAAAATATATTGGGTGCCTGGGTGGCTCAGTTGGTTAAGCGACTGCCTTCGGCTCAGGTCATGATCCTGGAGTCCCTGGATCGAGTCCCGCATCGGGCTCCCTGCTCGGCAGGGAGTCTGCTTCTCCCTCTGACCCTCCCCCCTTTCATGTGCTCTCTCTCAAATAAATAAATAAAATCTTAAAAAAAAAAAGATATTAAGTTGATACATATTTACTTAAATATCCTTTTTTCAATTTGGTTGATCCTTAAACAATGTGGGGGGTAGGGGCGCCAATCCCCTGCACAGTCAAAAATCTGAGTGCAACTTTTCACTCCCTAAAAACTTAATGACTAATAGCCTACTGTTGACCAGAAGCCTTGCCAATAACATAAACAGTCAATTAACACATATTTTATATGTTATATGTATCATATACTGTACTCTCACAGTGAAGTAAGCTGGATAAAATAAAATATTAAGAAAATCACAAGGAAGCAAAAATATATTTATAATACTATACTGTATTTATGGGAAAAAGTCTGCATATAAGTGGATCCGTGTTGAACTGTGTTATTACCAAGGCCAACTGTATATGTAATATATCTGATAGCTATATCTGTATCAACTTGATATATAAATTTATACCTGACTTAAATTATCAAGTCAAAATTCATCTACTTTCCAATATTAACTGATTGAGTCAATAGGAGAAAAAAAATTTGAAAAGAAGTGAAGATGTTAGAGAACACTCTAGTAAGTCCTATCATTTCACAGCCTTAAAGGAGGAAGTGACTTTAGAAAGTTTCTCAAGGAATGCTCCAAGAGACATTAGCCCCATGAGATTCTCTTTAAAGTAAGTTCAGTGGCCAAATAAGTTCAGGAAATACTATCTACCTAACCTGATCTTAGAAAATGATAACACTTGTTAGCAAAGTAAAGGCACTGAGAAGTCCTGCATGGGGGTGTGTGTGTGTGTGTGTGTGTGTGTGTGTGTGTGTGTGTGTGAATGTTTATTCAGCAGTTGCTAAATTTATTTATAAATACATTTATTTGGCCACAGAGTCCTTATGTCTCCTAACATTTCACAATGCCTTGAGGAAAATGTCCAGTCTTCTACCTAGAGTACAATTCTGCCCAGAGAAGTGGTGAACTTGGCAGGGGTGGTCAGTCTGACTACGCATTAAAACTTTAGGCCTTGGAACATGACACTGCCAAACCTCTCATTCCCCTCCCCTCCCAATAGCCAGGAACTTTCCAAACAAGATGCCAATAAAAACACAGGGCCCAGGGTGCATGGAGATTGGGTAGAGAAATACCATGCCTTGTTCCCATCTCAAAGAGCCTTGAAAGGTTCAGGTAAGTCTCCTGCCAAGGATACTTAAATGGTTGAGAATGACCTAGAAGGCAATCATTTGCCTAAAATAAACGAAGATGATGCAGCCCCGGGAACTACATCAACATTTTGCAGTAAAGATTTGCTGACCCACAGGCAGCAGGGCTAGGATTTAGCCCCAATTTTGCTCCTGACCATGACCCTTGAGCAAGACTATGACTCCGCACACCCATCTTCAAAACGGGGAAGTCAGCTCTGGTGCCCTCCACCCCCTCTTTGAGACACTGTGAGGTGGGAGGAGTCTCTCCGGTCTCTCCCCCTGCACCACGAGCTCCTGCCAAGGGCAGGCATTGTTCTTCAACACCTTCACATTCCCAGGGATGAGCTCAAGAGACGCTGATCGTTCTTCCTGTGAAATGGTGGTTGTTGTTGGGTTTATTCTTCTGCCTAGAAATCCCTCACTTCTTAGCACCTGCTTTGGGTGAGTTCCAGGAGGGTGGTCTCCATTAGGGCCGCTGGTCCATCTCCCTGTGCCATATATAAGGCCCATCATGTTTCTTCCCCATCTCTCCCCCAATTAATCTTTAGATAAGCTTTGTCCAAAGAGCCCAGAGCCTTTTCAGACAGCAGCTTGTGCGTGACACCTGCAAATGGGCACAGGCCGGGATGGGGTGTATGTGTGCACGTCCACGTGAGGAAATGAGGGTGTATGTGTTTGTGAGTGTTGGGTGGGGAGCAAATCCAACGTTTTCCCAGGGTCACAGAGCAAATCGGCATGCGGCGAGTTCTGCAGAGCACTCCACGATGCCCTAGTTCTCAGAATACAAATGGGAGGACAACACTGCAAACTGCATCCTCCCCCCACCCCAACTCCCAGGGCCGCCCTCGTTCCCCTGCCGGCTCAGGGCCCTGCTCACCACATCCCTCAAGTACATCTCTGTTTGTTTTGGACTCACTCTACACATAAACTTCAACACTGCGGGGGCACGGAGATAGGGAACCAAGCCTGTTTGAAGACGATCTCTTTCTAACGGCTGTCATCTTTAATTCATAACCGTCCCATGAACCAGGCAAACAGTGCATGAGGGCCGAGGGCCACCCCCTCCCCCCCGCTTCCTAGGGTTTTTAAACGCAAGTGGCTGCACAGGAAGTCGGTTTTCACAAAAGCAAAAGAGAAAAACATGCTAATGTACAAGCAATGGCTTCAAGCCCCCCATTTCAAGTCTTGTTTTTGTTGCCAAGTGGTTGGCCCGTGACCGCAGCAGCCTGTGTCTGAGCCAAGGGGCAGGGGCCTCGCTGCATTATTCAAGAGTGAGTGACCACAAAACCATCTTTTGCACAGAGTTACCACAGACAGTTTCAGATACAAGAGGCTGGACACTGAAAGAAAAGGAAGTTCTAACACAGGCCTTGGAGCCACAAGAAGAGTCCTGAGGAGGGAAGTGACAGTCACCGGGCATCTCTGATGGGCCCCAACCCGTGCTAGGGGCTTAACAGGACCTTAGAGGGGAGGCGGGGAAACCCGGGCTCTCGGAAGTGACTTAACCGTCTCAAGGGCGTGAAACTAATGATGGCAGAAGCAGGGGTCCTGCCGGGGCAGACAGGACCCGTCCGGAGGGAGGGGCTGCAACCCCCGGAGTGGAGCCACGCCCACACCCCCCGCTTCCCGGACCGGGGGCGGACTAGTCACTCTGCAGGCTTTAACCCGGTGAAGAGTTTAGTGCCACACGGGCCACGTGGCTAAGAACTGTTCCATTCCACAGCCACCGTCCAAAGTCAGGGCGAAGCACGTCTCCAAAAAATGGGCCACTGACGGCCATACGGAGAAGGAGAGGCAGGCCGGAACTACTCGTGGCCGCCACACACCAGCAGCATCACCTTGACTCTCCGAAGCTCCGGGGCATCTCAGGGACCTGGCAAAGACATCCTCCTACTCATCGCCAGGCTGGAGGCTCCCTCGGTTCATTAACACTCTCAGGGGATGTGCTCAACACAGAACCGGTAGGGGGAGACGGTCCTTTCCACTCAGCCCTCGGGGGGCTGCCCATTTCACTGAGGGTTATGTCTAGGCAGTCAACTGGGTAACAGAACCCAGTCCTTCAGGCCTGGCCGGGACTCAACCCACCAGGGGTGTTTGAGGAGGAAGATAAAGGTAGGAACCCTGGGGTCAGACAGTTTGGATCCTGGCTCTGCCAGTTCCCAGCTGTGTAACATCGAACAAGTCGCTTAACCTCTCTGTCCTGCATTTCCTCATGCCTAAAGCGGGAAGAACAGCAGTACCTCCCACAAAGATGGTGGTGAGGATCAAGTGAGTCCTGAGCCGTGCGTGGCACGGGGTGCGTGCTCTGCACAAGGAAATGCTTGTGTCCGCTCTTCTGATGCTGGAATTAAGTTTCCTGCTTTGCCCCTCTACGACACCGTGTGAGCAAATGACATCAACTACCCCATGAGACCACTGACTACTCAACACACAGCAAGTTTCAGAGACATGGCTCAACCCCAAATTATCAGGTTACAATCACCTAGAAAAGGGACAGCAAGCCTCACAGATGGTCACAAGGCGCCCTGAAAATTAGGAAGGTGACATCACCGTGATGATGTGCAGGGGTGAGAAGCCCCTCACCCAGGTCTGGCCAGGCGGTTCTGGTCTGCGTCTGCCACGTGGAAGGCCCTCCTGGCTGAGCTTAGACCCTGCATCCAAATCCCAGCTCCCCACCTCTCACCAGTATCACCTGGGGGCAGGACGAGAACCTGTCTCCAGGTCATCTGTAACACAGGGATGATGACAGGACCACCTGCAGGGTGGCTGGGCAGGGGAAACAGGTAAGATGGGACCAGACAGTGCCTGGCTAGCACACTGTAGGTAATGAGTAAATGGGAGCTAGTCTCACCGCAAAAATGAAAGAAATCAGGTCTTCCCTCTGCAGATTAGAACCCTCTTAGAGACCAGCCTTTTCAGTCCACATTTAATGATCTTAATCTATACAGAACAAAAGTGAGCAAATGGATTGGGAAGACTGCCACAACAACTTGCATGCCCCTCAGAAGTCTGGGGTCTCTGGCCTAGAGGGGGGCACACACAAGCAGGAGGTGGAGGTCTGGCTTCCAGTCTTAGTTTCGGTACTGGCAGGCGAGTCCTGGGCAAGCTGCTTCCCCTCTGCGAAGATGCACACGGGTCCCCAGGGGCCCTTCCAGCTGGCCCTGTGCAACCTGCTCCCCATATGGAGGAGAGGGCCCCTACCCTCCCGGTCAAGAGGAAGGATGGCCGCATGGTCCCTGGCCCAGAGCCAAGGTGAGGATGGCTGGAACCTCCCAGCCACATCTGTCCAGGACCCCAGCTGGACAAACCTCCATGGAGCACCCAGTCGCCAAACTGGTTTTTAAGGTACCAAAGGTGAAACCTGATGAATATGTCATCTTACTGGAGCCTGATGAATAAGGGTGTGGTCAGAGGTGCCCATCTTGAGGTCAGACGAATGTGAGCACATGGGAGAGCTAGTCTCCAGGAAAGACAAAAAAGGAGCATCACTCATGGTCACAGTCAGCAAAGCTTGGAAGGGTCAAGGTTTCGTTTTCCTAATTCCCTGATCCCTTGACGCTCTTCTTCCACCAGGCTTCACTGCAGGGACCAGAGCCGGCTGACGGAGGTGACAGATCGTACCTGTCCCTTCCCCCTTTCTGAAAAGCCCAAAGTGCCCCTGCCGGGCAGGGCTGCAGAGACTTTTAAAGACAAGCGCTGCTGGGAGGTGAGGAGGAAAACGGGCCAGGCTGGACAGCTGCACCAATTTCACTGTCATTCCCAAATCACACATCTGCCTTCCTAGGGCTCTGCATCCTCAACTTCCCACCTTAAATCTCAGAAAGCAGCAAAGCACCAAAGCAATTTTCTCTGCTGGCCTCAGAGCAGAGGTACAAGCAGGCGAGAATGAGATTAGGGACCCACTCTCTGTGAAGATCCAGCAACGGCTACGGGGCCTCCGCTCTTGGAAAAAGGGCGAAGCGTCTCACTGTCCAGAAATGTGAGGCCCCAGGCTGGTGCCTCAGCTGCAGAAATGTCACAGGAAGGACGGGATGAAGGGAACTACTTTCAGAAGGTGCTACGAAGTCTACAATGGGCAGATCAACCCACTGTTTCATAAACAGCAACTAGTTCTTTGATGGTGCCTTCCCCAAACACCACCACTATATCTAGGGACGTATTTAGCTAGGGATCTCATTTGTGCATTCCAGCACAAGATTATCTGCCAAGGAGGTGGAGGCTTCTCCACAATACCCCCACCTTACATGTGCACCCACACACACGCAACACCCATGCTCTCACATGTTTACATGCTCAAAACCACACAACGGATACTAGCGTCTGGCAGGCATTTCAAGCAGTCCTGATTCAGAAGAATGTCAGGTTGTACATGAAGGCGAAGGACACTCAAGCCTAAATACCTGGCCCTTGATAAACCCCCAGAATTTTGCTCCTTCTGGACACTTATCTGCATCTTCCAACCATCCACCTTCTCAATCTTAACCCAGACTATTAACGACTGAGGAAACATCCTGAAGCCCAAGGAGAACTAAGAGCACAGAAACACCACCACTATCCGCCAGGCCATCCAACCCTTACACCGGCCTATCCAACCTCGCTCTTCCCCCCAGCTAAGTCTCAGGAAAGGACAGGGAAAAGGTGAGAAGTTTTGGGAAAGTGGAAAGCCTGCAAAGACAAAATAATACTCTATTTTCCTCTCAGTATATACGAACGTATATAAATGTACAGAAGGGGTGCCACTTGAATATTCACCGAAATGAGAAGAGCAAGTTGGGGGGGCGGGAGGACAGGGAGGAAGAGTGAATTGTCCAAAGGGACTTCGCCTTTTCTGTAGGTTTTCATTTTTTCCAAGGAGACGCTCCTCCTGAATTACTTTATGTAATTTAACAAAGCTTTTTTCTTTTTTTTAAACCCAGGAATGCCATTTCTAGTTGCTGCTCTAGCCACAGAAGGAAATAAATCTTTTCCCTTCCTCTCATTTCTCGTTTTGAAGAAGGCAAAGAAAACCATGTTCCCCTCCTATGCTGAATTTGCTGAAGGTCAAATTCTAGTGCCTATAAACTTTGATAATGTCTCCATAATTTACTATTTTTTACAGGCTCTATAGCTTTTAAGAGCAAAAGCGAGTCATTTTTCACTGTTCATTTGTGGCACGGGAAGAGAAAAAAGTCTGTCATGTCTGATGTGTCTGCGCTAAAACACTTCATTTTCCTTTCTAGTTAGTAAGTGAACTAAAAATTACTTCTTGCAAATAGATGCATAGGTCTATAATGGACACACAATGTATGTGTCTATGAGCAAGGCTGTGAAAGAGCGAGACAAGAATCGCTACCCCAAGAGAATGCACAGCAACATCCATTAACAGAGGTTTGCTTTATTAAATGTATCTAGGTTTGAGAAACTGCTGGTCTACAAGGTCAAAGATTTCTTGGGTCATCAACCAATTAGAAAAAAAAATCTTAGCAAACCCAGTCTCTCATATATATGTGAAGACAATGCCAAGATGGGGAAGATCAGTTACTCTGGGTCTATAAAGCAGGACGTGGATGGAGAAGGGGTGGATTTGAGACCAGGAGGAAGCACGGCAGCCCCATCCCTCTGAGTAGGTCGAGTGAGGGCATTTCGGTGCTCACACCGGCCATTATGTGTGCATTCTGGTCACTCAAGACCTGTGATGGGGGATGCACAGGGTGGGCCAGTAGGTGTCACCACATCATGAGAAGGGCATTGGCCTAGGGGGTAGAGATGTGGGTTTCACCCCTAGCTCGGCCTTCAGTCAACAACCCAACAATGAAGTCCTTGATGATGACCAAGACCAGTTAACATTTACTAAGCACTGACTACCTAGGTGTCAGGGATCACACAAAGCACTCTGCATGCATGATCTTGGGTGACCTTCACTCCAGTCTCCCCCCACCTACTTCTATCTGTTATCCCCATTTCGCAGATTAGGAAGCTGAGTCTCAGGGTACTTAGGCAGAGGCCAACCCAAGGTCTGCGCTAGTAAATGGCTAATGACACCATCACAGTACCACCTTGTCCTCTCAAGGCTTCCTCTTCCACTCCTCACCTGCTTTGGAGGCTCCCAGAGCCAACCCAAACTAAAGTCCTTATAGAAATGACCAAATGTTACCCAGGAGGGAGGAGGGAACTCCCTTCCTCGACCCAGGAACCCTTGGAGGTGAGGTCCAGGGACAAGCATACCTCTGTCCCAAAGACCTCAAAGCCAAACAGGTCCCAGACAGCTTTCCTGGACCCCACAGATCTGTCCCTCACACCTCCCCATACCCTGTTCCCACCCTGGCTTCCAGAAACTGGGAGTCTATATGGAATTTGTCATTAAAGGTTTCGCCAGCCGAGATCCACGCCCTCCGCCGTTGTTAGCTCTAACAGGGGTGAGGGGTGTGGGAGGAGAAACCTGCTCCACATACCCACGGGCAGGCTCCCTGCCAAAATCCTCCACACACCATCTTCCTGTTCATTTTGCCCCATGGATGATTTTTAAAGCTTTTTAATTGTCCTTAATAAATTACCTACATGTACATGGTTGTTACAATAGTTTCATTAATTTTTCTCGGTGCATCTAAGCTGTTTATCACAGAAGTGTTAATAGAAAAGAAAAACATGTCAGGCAGGTTCCTGCTCACACACTCTGGGCTTGGGCAAGTTAATGCTTATGGGATTGCTTTCCCGCACCACAAACAATTAGGGGCATATTTATTTCATACGAGCAAACCATCTTTCAGCAAAGCCAGAAAGAGTGTGCCCACCAGGGAGCCCGGCAACGGCTGGCTGTGGATGGGGCCCACAGATGCCTGCCTCATATTCGGTGCCGGGTAACTTCATCTCTGCTCTCCTTCGGCTGAAATCTCAACCGACAGTCTTAGATGTGTACAACTTGCCCCACACTGACGGCGAGAGACATGTCAGGGGTATTTCAGATGATGTGCTTCTTGGTGTTTGAGGCTTTCAACCAGAAGTAAATCACACCGATGGCCAGAAGTGACACTG
Organism: Neomonachus schauinslandi; assembly: GCF_002201575.2. NCBI lineage: Eukaryota > Metazoa > Chordata > Mammalia > Carnivora > Phocidae > Neomonachus > Neomonachus schauinslandi. The sequence goes on from NC_058417.1 coordinate 28,360,300, forward strand.
GGAGAGCCAGGCAGGTGGCTCCACAGCAACAGGAGCAGAGAATGCAGGCGATCGACAGGGGACTGCTTGTCTGGCTTCCCAGGATCCAGAGGAAAAGGGTAAAGGGGCTGTGGGGAGCGTGGCTATAAACCTTGAGCCTGCCGGTCGTTCCACACACGTACCGTCTGACCAAGAGCTGGACGCGACAGCAGGGTCGGCTGGGTCTTACTCGGGTGACAGCAGGAGCTCTGGGCTGAGACAAAACATACACAGGGCCCTCCACAACTGGGCCAGGGGTCCCCCCCCTTCCTGAGCAGGGGATTTTAAAAATTTAAACTGTCACAAGCTAGCTTCAGAGTTGTTAAGGGTGATGGTCTATCTTCTCAGAGCAAATGAATTTTTTGGACTTTTGATTTATGAATCAACCTGGCATCAAAATATATGTGATTGCAGCTATCCAGATAGAGGGCAAAGCTTCAAGGCCTGCCCCAAGCTGACCCCAGCTCTTCTTCCCAAAAGGCTCATTTCTTGCCACACCAAATTATTTCATGTTTCCCTAATGCACTTTTGCCCCAGTGGGTTCTCCTTGCCAGAAAAGTTCTCTTCATCTGTCCTATCAAACTCCTATTCACCCTTCAGAGCCCATGCTTCTCCCTCCCCTCCCCAGATGGAACCGTTTCAGCACCAATGGTGCTCCCATTGCACATGGATGCATTTCTTTTCCAGCCTAGGGGTCGCTAGAAGAATATTCCCTGAGTTGAATGGATGGTCAACCTCTTCTCTAATTCGTGCTCTTCATGGCATTGATGCTCCACTAACTGACTGGATCCTGAAGGAGGAGCCCCCACCGAGAGCACCTCTGCTGAGGCCTAAAAGGCTCACCTCTGGGGAAAAGCCCTCTTCTGGGTACTTGGCACCTTTGAGGCTGAGACCATGGGGCAGAGAGTTGCAAAGGGGACCCCCTGGGCAGGTACAGAACACATACTGCAAATCCCTTTGCTTCTCCCTTGCCAGCGCACTGAGAACGTTTCCGAACCCCCTAACCCCCCGACAGTGCCCCACCCAACTCTCCAACTCATCTCTCATCACTGGCTCCTTTGCTCACCTGCCTTCCAGCCCCAGCACCCTTCCCTCTGTTCCCTGAACTCGCAAAGCTCACCTCACCTTGGACACTACACGGGCCATTCCATCTGCCCGGAGAGCCCTGTCCTTGGACAGTCCCATGGCCTCAGAGAAGTCTCTCTGCCCACTCTGCCTAAAGGAGCACCCTTACACCCTTGCCCCGCTCCCTAGTCCCTCCCCAGCCAAATGCACTGTTCCACTTCCTCTCTGTCATGATCGGTATCTGTAAGTAGTGTGCTCACTTATTCATTCTCGAATCTGCAGTCTGAGTCCCCAGTAGCTTATAAGTTCCCGAGAGCAAAGGGCCTGCTGTCTCACTCACATCCATGTCCCCAATGCCCAGGACAGTGCCTGCCACTTGGTAGGCACTCCCAACCATCTGTCTCACGAATGAGTGAAACTCATCTTGTTGTTGAACAAAGTTTGCTCTCCAAAGCCCCTTATAGAAAAACTTTGTATTCTGGAAAATGGCCTGGTTCAACGGCCAGTCCAGGAAGCACAGAGGAACGAGGAATACTCTGGAATTCAGGGACATACCTCGGGGAGCACTGGTAAACACACAGCATGAATTCACAAAACTAGTCGCATGTTAATATATGCTGCCTCCTCCTTAAACAGCTTATGAACACTATAATTTTCTTCACTAAAACACTGTCTAACAGAACCAACTCCCCTAATTACAGACGTTTGTATGCATTATAATCTTTATACAATTAAACCTACTTGAAAGAATAAATGATTAAATGCCCCCCTTGCCCTGTCACTAACCCATCCCTCCTCTAACTACCACCACCAAAAAACAAACAAAACACAAACCACACAACAACTAAACACAGAGGTGCTGAGAACATCAAGTTGCAGACAGACAGAAATCCCAGGAAATTGAAATTCGGGCTGACATAGAACTTTTGTTAGCTACAGGGGGGAAAGTCAACTTTCAACTTCAAACCCAGGATCCGACAGCTCAGCATCTGACTGCAGTGTCAAATTAAAGGCTTGTGTGTATTGTACAAAATGTCTTATTTCAGGAGCAAACATCTTCCCTTGCACAACTCACCTCCAGACACAAACACATGGTTTGGTGACTGGCAGAGGCTTTTCTGGGATCATCTCTTAAAAATTTCACAAACGCATTCCTGGCCCGAGGGTGTTTACCAGGAAGTCGGTGGTGACTCCTCTGGAGTCAGGCAGGTTTAACTGATAAATCTCTCTTTGGGACACGGCTGTACACCCTGGGGGAAACATCCAGCACGGAATCTCTATGAAAAAGGCCCAGATGTCAGCTACCCGTCCGATGCGAACACCCTACTTTTGTAAAATTCAGCATCGTGGGGAGAAAAAGAGGCATCCTGAGAGTCAAAACAGATCCTCCTGTTTCGAGTACTGAAAGGGCCCTGAGCACAAAGCTGTGTTATCTGAACCCCTGAAAAGCTAGTGCTTGAAAAGATCAGGCAGGGAGGTTTAATTACAGCCACGGCACAGACCCGGCCCTGCAGGGCCCTCTCATCTGCTCCAGAAATGCCCTGAAAAGCTCTCTTTTCTGCCTGGGCCACGTTCAACACCAGGCTAGCCAGATGTGCAATCCAGAGGTCTTGGGACAATCAGAGTCATTTTCCTGTCCCTCCAGGGGACAACTCTGCCGGCACAGGAGCTGGACGGCGGGATAGCTGGGTGGAAAGATCTGGGTCATCCCGTGGATCTGCAGCAACTGCCACTGGACAAGGCACACTGGTCCACTCTGAGCCTCTGTGTTCTTATCCGTAAACTGGAGGTGTTAGCAAAATCTGCCTCCTAGGGCTGCTGATGGTGTCCTGGAGAAGCCCCATGAGTATCTGGTTATCAGGCAAGGGATGCCTGGCCATTTGTCAGGAATTTTGTACGGTCACTCGTGCGCCTCTAGTCCCTTCCACGACTTGAATGTGAAGAGGCTCGGGGTGTGCCCAAAGGGGCAGGAATCAGCAAGCACTTAGTTCTCCTGTTCTTCCCCCCCCACACCCCCCAAACCCCCACCCCGTCTCCTCCCCTGGCTCTGCACCTTGCCCATCCTCCCCCCAAGACTAAGTGGGTGGCAGCTGCCTTTCTGGAGCATCCACCAGGGCGCCACTGGATTTACGGGCAGACATGTCTCAGCCCCGTTTTTCAACGAGGTAGAGAGGAAAGTGGCAGTGCTCGGTATGCTACCCTGGGCTCTCATTCTGCCCTCTCAACAAGCCTCTCAGGTACGATCATTATCCATCTGGCCTCCGAGGATGCTGAAGCTCAGAGAGATGAAGTGATTTGCACAAGGACACAGAGCTATTGAGCAATAGTGTCCAGGCCGGGACACAGAGAGAGACAAACCCCAGGACAGGGCTGCCTCACAAAGGTGGAGCAGCCTAATGCAGAGGGCAGAAGGGAGACGTGGTCTGAAGTGTCAGCTTAGCCCCCAGCTTGCCCTCCGACCTCAGACACCCTCCCAGCACCATGCTGTCTCCTCCACACAAGGGAGGTTGGCCCTTGCAACATTGTTCCGTGGCTCCATGAGTCACCGACTTGCAGGCCTTCCTCATGCGAGCAGCCTCTCTCTGCAGCTCAGCCCACGGGCACCGATCTCAGGCCCTCCTCGCGTGCTTGGGGTAGGGTGGGCAGTGAGGACAGGCGGTCCCTGCCGGGGCCAAGTGTGCCCAAGGCAGCTTACAGGAAATCTCATTAGTCAGCACCAACAGCTGCCCCAGAACACGTGGCACCGATGGGACCCACCCGAGACCCTGCTCAACCTTGGGGGTGGCTGGAGAGCAGGAAAAAGGGATTCCAGAACCTCCCCGGGGCTACATGTGGTGTGGGCTCTCCCCTCATCCACAGCAAACCCCCCTCCCCCGCGCCCAAAACGCACTTCTCTCAGCCCCAGCTATGGGCTTGGTTGGCTTTTCTAGTCAGAAATGTCCCCTGGCGTCGTCAGCCAGGAGGACAGAGAGGGCACTGGAGATAGGCAAAGCGTCTCCGAGGGTTCTGAAACCCCAGCCACCAGGCTGTTTCCCGGGGCTGGGAAGGAGCCAGTCAGTCAAGTGGGAGGAGGTGACTCCTACCACTCTGTGGCTGATCTGAAAGACTATGAGTCTCCTCCATCACCTCCTTTCCTCACCCCCTCAAATCTTGACCAGGGCAATTTTTGTAGGCATTCCAGTGCTCTCCTGTCCCCAGGAAGAGTCCGAGCATCAAATTTCCAGCACTGTCTGCCAGAGATATGCCAGGCCCACTGGTTGCCGGCAGGAGATGCCATTCTATACACCTGTCAGGAATAAAGGAAGGGGAAGATGGCACTGGGCCAGAGCCACCTTCCCCGGCCCCACCTCATCCTGGGCTCTGAGCCTTCCAAAGTCTTTTCAACATCCTCTCTCAATTTTCAGCCACGCTCATCTTGGGCAACCTGGCCTGGGGGTTGTTTCCCACAAGAAGGAGCACACTGAGAGGCCAGGGGAGAACAAAACACTGGATTCTTCTGGGGAGAAGGGGGGCGACAATGTGGACAGGCCGTATAAAACCCTACAGAAGTCAACAAGCCTCATGTTGCTTAAGCAAAATAAACACTCAAGCAAAAACCTCTCCAAGTTCTGAATCTTATAGCAACTCCCCTTCAGGGAAGTGAAGTTATTCATGCTTGAAAAGCAAGAAGGTAAATGTCTCCAAAAGGCTCATCACAATTGGCGGTGCAGATGTACAAGCCCACGAATGTGACACGGATCCCAGTTTAAAAGTGGAGACTTCCAGGGACGCCTGCGTGGCTCACTTGGTTGAGCAGCTGACTCTCACTTTCGGCTCAAGTCATGATCTCAGGGTCCTGGGATCGAGCCCCGTGTCGGGCTCCGTGCTCAGTGGGCAGTCTGCCTGAGATTCTCTCTCCCTCTCCTTCTGCCCCTCCCTCTGCTCATGCTCTCTCTCTCTCTAAAATAAATAAAATCTTTTTTAAAAAATAAAGTGGAGGGCGCCTGGGTGGCTCAGTTGGTTAAGTGACTGCCTTCGGCTCAGGTCATGATCCCGGAGTCCCGGGATCGATTCCCACATTGGGCTCCCTGCTCAGCAGGGAGTCTGCTTCTCTCTCTGACCCTCTCTCCTCTCATGCTCTCTCTCACTCTCTCTCTCAAATAAATAAAATCTTTAAAAAAAAAATAAATAAATAAAAAATAAAGTGGAGCCTTCCAGGGCCATGCGGGGGAAGGGAAGAGATGCCTCACTTAGATCCCTCTACCCTGGTGCCCTTCCCCTAAAGCCGATGAGCAATCGTGAAATAATAAAAAAGGAGACCCTGCAGGCACCCCCTTTCCCAAGGCAATGATAGAAACAATGGTTACTGCTGTCTGTAGACCTGCTGTGTGCCAGGCAACCTGCTGAGGCCTTCTCACACCCCAAGTGACCAATAATGTCCCTGACAGAAGGGAGATTACATGAGTAAGCTTAAATAACAACCAATAACAAAGAAAATAATAGCATCAGGCTGCGATAAGGAGAAAGAGCAATCCTGAACACACGTGCCCTCTGTGCCCCACGCAGGGCCTGTCTTACAGAATCCTCCTCTACTGAAGAGGAGACGGGCTCTGAGAAGTTCACGGACATACAAAACTGAACCCTGCAGCTGAGATTCGAACCCAGTTCCATCCGAGGGCAGAGGTCTGTCTACAAGCTGGTGATACCTTTATGATTCTCTAAAAAAACCCCTCTTCTCTACAGTAATCACCAACCAGTCCAGTGCAGGCTGCAGGGGGAGTGACAACTGTTGCGGGCTTCTGCAGGGTGGGGGGGGCTGGGGAATGCTTCCCAATAGGGTTTGGACTCTAGAAGAGGCTGGTAAGACCAGACTTTACCAATACCCAAGAGCTACAGGGTCAAAAACTCATGCTGAACGTCTTAAGTGTCCGCCTTGGGGGTGGGCAGCTCTCTTCTAACGCAGCCCCACCAGGTGAGAAGCCCGTGCATGAGCGCACCCATCCTCCGAGTGGCAAGAGGCCCCCCAGGGCCGTGGAACCCCCTCCCTCTCTCTCTCCTCGGTCAGCCGTCTTGTGCACATAAATCACCAGGACCAGGCAAGGGTGTGGCTGGTTCTGCGAACCCGTCCCTGTCCCTGGCAACAAAATACAAAGACTCCATCCTCCCATTCGTGAACTACCTGCGTCACCAGCTCCCGCACAGGGCCGCGTGAGGGTGAGGAGCCCGCGCAGGCGGTCTTCAGGGCTCTGAGGTCCCTGCAGCCCCAGCGGAACAGCATGGGGCAGTGCTGTCAGGAGCAAGCTGGCCAGAGCAGCTGCCCATGCTGTCCCGCTGGGGCTGCAGGGACCAGCTGCAGCAGCAGCCCCCGCCCGGGGGGCCCTGACCGGAGCCTGATGGCAGCCCTAGGCACCTCTCTGAGCTGCCGCTGCCTCAGGAGTAAAGACAGACTGCCCAGGCCCACTCCCTCGCAGGTTTCTCCGCTCGCCCCAAACTTGCAGGTGTCAGCTGTGGCCTCCTTCCCGCAGAGCCTGGACCCCCAAGTGCCTCACTGCTCACCCCGGGCGACTGGGGAGTCACGTCCACACCCACGGCACTGAGGCACATAAACGAACAAACACACACCGAGATTCAGAACACAAAGTGTGCGCGCCCACGCAGACCGCCATTCATTAAAGGCCTGGGGCAGCCAGCCAAATTATAAATAGACCGGCTCATTTTTAAGATGACCAGCTCTTCAGCAAAGTTCTCTGGCCTTTAGCAGTGGTGTGAGCCCAGCCTCCTCTTAACCTCTTAGCTAAATGCTCGAACAGACAGCCCAGTTCTGACCCAGCCAAGCTAGCAAAGCATCATCATGTCACACACACATACACACACACACACACACACCCATAACAAACCCTGGCCACGACTATCTGATAAGCAGGATCTGATTGATGCTAAGCCCAGAGATACAGGGTCCAAAGAGGTCTCCAAGTCACAGGAATGACAAACACAAAGCAGTTTAAAAAGGAATGAGGGGCACGGCTTCTTACGCCCCAGCAAATGCTCGGCGGCGAGACTCAGCTGGCGATCAGGCTCATTTCTCAGACCTCCATTAGCGCACGGTGTACCCATCACCACCTCTTCAGCTCACAGCTCAGAACAATCCCTGCCTCCCCAGCCTTCCAAGCAGAGTTCAAACTGCCTCGCATGGCTTCTAGGTCGAGAACGCCAAGGGGTGATAGGAGGTTCAAATAACCACCTCACTCTGGGGAGACCATAGCTATGGGCAAACAGCTCGCCCTCAGCACAAGCCATTACAAGGAGGTCCTCCTGGTACTGCATCTCGGCCAGACCAGAACCCCCCCACCAGCCCCACCCTAAGCACAATGGGCACAGGTCTGCAAAGCAGCTCGAAGGACAGGAGGTGCACACAGTGATCTTCATTCACCCACATTTATGGTAGCAACAGCATCTGACCAACATTATATTCCAAGAAACCACACATGCTAGGGTGCCTTTACCTGCTCTCTTAGTATTATGGACTAAATGCGTATGTCCCCTCGACGTCCTATGTTGTAGCCCTACCCCCCAAAGGGATGGTATCTGGAGGTGGGGCCCTGGCAGGTCATCAGGTCTAGATGAGGCCATGAGGGTGGAGCTCCTGTGATGGAACTAGTGCCCGTGTAAGAACAGGAAGAGACAGCAGTTCTCTCTCCACGATGTGAGGGCACATCAAACAGGTAGCTGTCTGCAAGCCAGAAAGAGGTTTCTCACCAGAACCCGACTACGCACCCTGATCTCAAACTTCCAGTCTTCAGAACTGTGAGAAATACATTTCCGTTGGTTAAGCCACCAGCCTATGGTATTTTGTTATGGCAACAAAATACCAAGCTAAGACAGGGAGAGAGCTCCAATTTTTCTTTGTTTTTTCAAATTCTCTCTCTCTGGCCCTCAAACACTAACCCAGACTTCGGCCATCCCCTAAGAATCCTGGAAATACATTGACTCATCAGATTCTTAGGAAATGCCCCAAATCTGGGCCTTCTCCTACACAGTGAACTCCTTCAGGAAAGGCAGGAAAAGAACCATCTCCCCCATGCCTGGTACACAACCTGGAAAAGTCACCTCGTCAGGGTCAGTCTTTGTGGTCCCAATGAAAAAGGCTTAGGTTGGCTTAACTCTTTCCCCTAAAATGTCCAATCTGTATCATCAGCCAACGAGGTGCTTCCGCAGGACCTCCCCACGTCCTGAGTCAGGCTAGGCCGGGGCTAGACTAGAAAATCCCACAAACCACACTGAGTGCAAATCCTCATCCAGATCTACAAACACCTCTCGCCTCCACTCTGTAAAATCCCATATACCACACAGGCTTGGGCAGAGCAATCACACGTTGCTGGAAAAGTTGGGACCCGTCCAGCATCGGCAACAGGACAAGGGCTGCGCCTAAAATTGCATGTCAGGTAACGGACCCCTAATGTCAGCTAATGGACCCCTAATGTCAGCTAATCGACACTGACCACTAATGGACACCTACTGTCTACTTCAAAAAGCCTCTAGTGGCTCGGCTACACAGACTTACAACCCAATTCTCTCTCATGGAAAAGCTAAAATTCTCAGGCCTGAGGGTCCCCGGCAGCCTGGGCTTTTCCTGGTGGCAACTTGCCTCTGTTCTCCCCGGTCCTCTGATTAAACCCCTCACCTCAACCCTAAAATGCTGTCATTTTTAATTCCTTAGGGGTAGCATTTTGTTTTCTTAACTGAACTGTAGCTTTCAAAATAGTGCTGACCTTCCTGTTCCCCACCCCCGTCACCGAGCAACAGAAATTAAATTGATTCCCGCTATCAGTGCCCTGCATCTAAGTGATTATGCCCAGCCACCAGAAAAGTCCGCTTTCTGCTCCATCCCATGAACAGGAACCCTGTTGCTAAATCCAACCCCACAGGCTCAGGAAGGAGGCAATGGAGGAAGAGGGGGTAACCAAGTGGCACAGGTAACAATTTATGGCCCCCTAGTCACTGTGGTCTTATCTCTGCGGCCAGCCCCTTCTGAGAAATGGCGCCCGTTACCAAACCCCCCGGGGGGGCTGCCTCCCTCCCTCCTCTGGGGTCTCAGCCGTTTGGGACAGGTGGCCCAGCCGGGGAGCGGGGAGCGGAAAGCTTGCTGTGGAGAGCCCATCCTGCCCTTGGCCAGATCCTCCTCTCCTCAGCATGGTGCCACGCAGGCAAGCCGGCTCCAACTGCCTCTCCCAGCTAACAAGCAGGGGAGGTCGAGGCTGCAGTGAAGAAGTGAAGGCCCACAGCCTCAGAGAGGTCCTCCTGTGACCACCCACTCCAGAGGAGGCCCCCCTCTCTTCTCAGAGGAGACACCGTGCTCTCTCTGCAAAGGACCCATGGCAATTCATAGCTGTGTCTGTTTAATGTCACTGTGCCCCACTCGATTGGCCCCATGAGGGCCAGACCATGATGACTGCCTTCTTCTCCACAGTATCAGGCACTCAATAAATATTTATTGAATAAATAAGTAGGAAAAAAAACCCCACTTTACTGCAGGCTACGAGAAACAGGATACTAACTTATTTTTGGTGGGGCCTCTCTGAGAGTTGTTTGGTCCACACTGCCACGCAGAGGGTAGACTATACAAACTTACAGGGATCTTTTGCTTTTTTTCCCTTTCCTCATACCTCTCATTATTTTTGCCTAGGTCACATGCCAGAAAAATGTTTCCCTGCCCCATACCAAAAAGAAGACAGAGCCAAGGACAAGAGTTTCAAAGTTTCACCGCAGTGAACGCTGGAATTCTACCTGGCAGGCCATGAAAACATCCTCTCCTTCCTCTCCCCAGTCCCTTGTGCACCTTCCCCCCAACCCAAGTTCAATTCCCAGTTCATTCCACTTCCCTACCACGATCACTAGGAATGGCAGTCCAACTGCTGAGCCCCTCCCAGAGCTGGAATTCCTGACTCAAGTCTGTTATTGGCTTATAACAGGTTCAGCTCATCGAATCATCTTTCTGATGTCCGAGGAGCAGAAGCCAAGAAGCTTCATTTATTTATCTCTACCTCATTTTGTTCCAAAAGGGACAGACTGGAGGTATCCTACCAAAATATCTATAGCACGATCAAAATAAATGAAGCACTGAGTGAAGAGGAGAAATAAAATAAATCTAGAAGTAAGATGACTGCCCAAAAGTAGACATCATAATTGATCAAGGCATTCCCGAAACATGAGATGTGAAAGCCTCCTTTCCCGAGTCACATCCTCGCCAGGAAGATGGGAAATATTTGCGCAGATATTCAACAGACACTTTATCCACCCCGCGAGTGTCTGTGCTCGGCCTTGGGGACTCATCAACAATACACACACCAGGCTCCAGGCTGCAAGTGTCTCTCACGTCCTTGAGTCCCGTGTCAAGCGCTCGCAGTTGGGGAGAGGAGAGTTGCTGGAGTCAACCCAGGCGAAGAGACAGAAAGGGAGGGGAAACGTTTCCTTCTAAAACCTGGGCATGTCAGCACTCATCCCCGCTTGCAAAATAAACCTTCTCTGACCTTGGACAGGACTCGATGATCTCCTTGGCCCTTCCAATTCTAAAACTTTTACGATCTTATGATTCATGGTTGTCATACTCCCAGGAATGGTTTTGTTGGAACACCCACGGCACTCAGTAATCTCTCACTTCCATGCAAGCCTGAGCTCAGATGCCAATCCTGTGTGCTCTCATTCCTGTGCCTCCCAGTTACGGGGGGCTGCCCAGACGCAGGGGCTCCTCTGTCCCAGTCTCTTGAATCTCTCAACTTTCATTCCCACACCTGCCAACCCGCAGCTTAACAGGGCAAAGCCCATGCTGGACGTCCCCCAACAACCCCCAGAGTGGGGCATCCAGTGTTCTTTCATCCATACATTTCAGAGAACCCAACACACCCAGAACACAAGTGCAACAGTTTTTCTCAGAAAATCTGTGAACATACATTCCTCCTTCTTCAATAATCTGTTCCGAGTCCTTGTCATAACAGGAAATATTCACTGAGTACATATTCTGTGCTGAGCCCTCTCCTGAATTCTCTCATTTAATCCTTATAACACCCTAGCAAGGCAGTTAACTATTATTCTTCCCATCTTAATGTACAGGTCAGCACGCTGAGACTCAGTGAGGTCAAGGTGCCTGCTCAAGGCCACACCAGGATTCTGTACCTGGTTCATCTCATTCCAAAGCTCTTAACCACACTGCATTGCAGAGTGGCACCTGCTTTTACAATCTATTAGGAATTTCCCCAATTTCAATTGCTTCATCACTCAGTTACACAGTTTTCAGACATGCATTCATTTCAAGAGCTACACTCCCACATGCAGTGCTATGGTGCAGGAAAGCAGATGTGGATTTCGTGGTCCTGCAGACCTGGGCTTCAATCCTGATTCAAGGTCCCCCAACCTCCCAGAGTTCCAGTTTCCCCTGCATAGAGTGGAGCTAACAGTCCCCCAGGTCTTCTCAGGTCATAACCTGGTTATCACAGGAGCGTGGCAATTCCTGGATTGATAAACATTTTTCTAAGAGGAATGAATGTACCCCCTGCACTTCTGAAAATCCACAGAAAACACAGATCAATCACTCAGTCCCATCTGAAGAGCAATGAATCCATCACCCATGCCACAGGGCATTCCAAAGGAGCTGTAGGGGAGACAGCATAGCCCTTGGGCTCTCCCTGGCTAGGGAGGCCCCTTCAACACGTGGGAACGATTTTCTAATTAAGTGGTGTATTGACTTCAAGTGCAACAACAGCTCAGGTGAAGAAGACAGTGAATTCGAGGTCCACAAAGAAAGAATTGCATGGGGCCATCAAGACCAGATCACCTTTGGTGCTCCTAGATCCTCACTATCCACAGTCTGAGTGACATTTAAAAATGCGGATCATGTCATCTATCTGCTTAAAAGCTCTCAAAGGCTTTCCATGACTCTTCGAATGAAATTCACACTTTACATGGCTCACAAGGCTCTGTATCATCTCCCTGCTTTTTCTCCCACTCTCCGGACTCCATCACACCTCAGCCCTGTCACAGGGTCTTTGCACTGCTACTTCTCTCCGCCAAGACCATCTTCCTCCAGATCTGCACACATCGGCTCCTTCTTTCATACAGGTCTCGGCTTCAAAGCCAGCTTCTGAGAGAATCCTTCCCTGACCGCTCCACCAAAAATAACCCTGAGCACACTCTCTTGCACGATCCAATATTATTTTCTTCATAGCAAAGGGCACTACCTGATAATCCTGTTGTTTATTTGCATGTCCTCTGAAGGCTTTCCCTCCGACCTTCCACTGAAATGTACATCTGATGAAAGCAAGAACCTTGTCCATCTTACAAGGGCCAGTGCCGAACACAGCACCTGGCATATTGCAGACTCTCAATAAAACTTTATTCGGAGAGGAGGAGGAGGGGACGGCAGTACAGGCAAAGGACAGGAGTGCAGATGAGCAGGACACATGATGAAGACACGCCTTCATTGTGACCTTCCTGCCTTGAAGAATGAATCCCTCCAAGGCCCAGCCTTCCTAAAACTGGCACAGACTTGCAGCCTGGGGGCCCAGCCTGCACATGAGGGGTCAGCCCTTTCTTCCCTCCTGACGCTCCGAGCCAGGCTCCTCCTGAGCACCGAAATCGGAGTGCTGTGGTTGGAAATGGCCACCGTGGAGGATTTGGCCTGGCACCTGCTACGTACGGCTGAGCCGGCAGCCTGGCCAGGGCAGCTCCTTAGTGAAGTGGGTCACAGGTGGCCTCATCCCCTGAGTACTGCATTGTGGGTGTCACATCTGCCTTCAAATTGACAGGTAGAGGCAGCTGCGGGGGCAGGAGGCCAGGCTTGGGGGCCTTGAAGCCAGGTGTGGCTTTCGTGCACCCTCTGCTGGGTTACTGGAGGCCAGAAGCACCTGTGGTCCAGGAGTGAGGCTCTCCCTAACACGAGGAGGCAGAGATGCCAAAAGAACCCCATGCTGTTTCTGGAGCAGTTTTTCAGAGCTCAGCCATCCCCTCTCCTTGGCTGACCAATCCCATTTCTTCTCTGACATTTACTACCTTCTGAAAGACTTGATTGCAGTGGAAAGATGATGGGACCACAGGTCAGAGTGGGCCTCATTCTGGATCTGTGGCAAACAGGCTCTGATTTGTTAGGGAGGCTGCTGGGAGGGACTCCACTTGGCACTCTGCCCCCAGTAGTGTCCTGCGGTACCTGGGTGAATTTGCCAGGTAATTCTGCACACAGGGCCCTCCATTTGGAGCACAGACTCCACAGGGCCCTGGGCTGGGGTGTAGAATATGGAGAGAAGACTTCACCCAGTCCGTGTGAGTGACTTGCCATGTCCCGTGGAGCACAACCGTGTTTCCTCAAAGCCATGCCTTTCTCCCCTCAACACATTCAGCCTTTAATTGTAACTATTAATCACCCTGAGCTGTGTCGCACTTCATAACCCTTCCATTAAATAGTAAGGTTTTTTTTTTAATTGAGCTTTCTTAATTGAATTATTGAATTACCAGGCACTTGATGTGGCTCTGGTGGATGACAGTTGTGGAGTTCCAGCATCGAGAGGGATCTTAGTTTCCTTATCAGGGACAGAGAGGGTGTGTGGGGTGGCAGCAGGCTCGACCCTTCTTCCCCTGCCCTGCCCTCTTCCCTGCGCTGTTCCTGGGACATAGCCCCTCTCCGGTGGCCGTCTGTGTTTTCCTGGTTGTTCCTAGCAATAGGGTCGGGTTCAGGTGGAGATAGTCACATCCAGGGGTTGGGAGCACTGCTCCCGTCTGGAATCAGGCAGTCTGTCCTTGGGACAAGATGCTCACTGGGCCTCATCCTTGCCCTCGGCCCCGTCTCCCACACTGCTCATCCCTCAACCTCTTTGTGCCCATGGCCTCAGCTGCCATCCCTCTCCCCCCCCAGTTTCTACCTGCAGCTGCAGCCCAGCCCTCTCCCCACCTGACCCTCCAGCACCCCTCCTGTCAGACACCCCCATTCGAATGTTTCAGTTCCATCTTATGCTCCACCCTCCTCAGACTGACCTCACCCACTCCAATCTCGTCTCCTGTTCTGAATTCCTGTCTGGGAGAACAGTGGTGTTACTGACGGCTCTTCCTGACTCATTCTTGAGGCTGATGTTTATCTGCTAAGTGTGTCCACCCCTCGTTCCCCGCCCCTCCCGCCTTCTGTCCCCGTCCAGGCAAGGCCGAACCACGTCTGCTTCTTGTCGCCTCATTCCTTCCTGCTCTAATCTGTCTTGTGCTCGCCTTCCTTAAATCCTGTTTTCACTGGACCGTCTGATCCCCAGCTTGCAGTGGCCCCCTGCTTCCGGCCACAGTGACCTGCTGTCCTCTTAGCTCCGCTGCTGTGGACGGATCCTTCCAACGGGCACCGTGACCGAGGCCCCCACCTCCCTCAGGGTGGATCTGAGACCAGTGGGGGAATGATGGGGAAAGGGAGGTTCGGATGCCTTGGTGGCTTCTCCAAGGTCACACCTTGAGTTGGTGGGTGTGCTGGGTTGAATGGTGCCTCCTCCAGAATTCATGTCCACCTAAAACCTCAGAATGAGACCTTATTTGGAAATAGGGTCTTTGAAGATGTAATTAGTTAATGTGAGATCCTACTGGATCAGAGGGGTTCCTAATGCAGTGACTGATAGCCTTATAAGAAGAGGGTGATTTAGACGCAGAGGATACACACAGGGAGAACACCATGGGAAGCCAAAGAGAGGTTGGCGTGATGTTTCTATAAGCCAGGGAACACCAAGGATTACTGACCACCAGAAGCTTAGAGGGAGCACAGGACAGATTCTCCCTAGAGCCTCAGAAGGAGCCAACCCGCTGACATTGTGATATTAGACTTTGGCCTCCAGAGCTGTGAGAGAATACATTTCTCGGGTGTGGAGCCCTCCCACCCCCCGTTTCCAGTGCTTTGTTATGGCAGCCCCCGGAAACTAATAAAAGAAATGGGTTGGAGACACTTGAACTAGGAAGTAGTAACAAGTTGCTTATGTAAGTATTAGTATGAACGTGTCTTCCCCTTCTGAACTGATCAGAGACTGACTTCCCCTTCTGACTGACAGTTCTTTGGTGCACCCATCTGGGGCCCACTTGGGACAACATGCTGATCAGAAACCGAAGGTCTGCAGCTGCAAGATGCCCATGGTCAAGGAAGAGGCCCAGTGGAAAACGGGGTGGACAAAAGGATAAATGTCATCTGGCATTTGGAATCTCATGGACTTCAGTCTTTTGCCCTTCCATTAACGAAGACTGGACACATTATGGTATCATGGAGGGCAATTGTATCGGGTAAGGGGGCACAGCCTTCATGCTCTAGTTGAACCAAAGTTAGCTGGAACTTTCCATAAAGGTATGGCCTTTCCATAAAGCTATAAGGCATGCTAAAATACTCCCATGAGGGCTTGATGAGAAATCAACATCTACTGAGCATCTACCCTGTACCAAGAGCTGTGACGGATTTTGTATAAATTCTCTCTTTTGAGTCTGACCACTGCCATTATCCTCACTTTTCAAAGGGAGGCACCTAACTTCAAAGGAGTCAGGTAACTCGGTCCCACACACCGCAAGTACTGGGTCCCAAACCCAGTCTGTTGACTTTGGTGTGAGTTCTAAGAGGGCTGAGGTAGAGAATAAAGCAACCCAGGCCCAGGACAGCCGAAAGTGATGTGCCTGAGTTGACATTCCCCACCCCACCCCCCTACCCGCTTGGTGGTGGCACTTCTACCAGGCCTTCCAGCTTACCATCCTCCCGTTAACCAACAGGGGAGAGGACAGTTATCAGTCACCATTCACTGTGGAATTGCTTTCAGCAACTGGGAGCCTTTTATCTCTAATAGTAGAAAAACACGGATGGTTTTCAGTTAAAGGCTTTACAGAAAAAGGCACAGCAAATAGTTTCCTTTTGTTCGTGGTTCTCGAAGGAGCATCCTCCATGCTCTTGAAATGATAACCACAGCCAAATTCAGGAAGGAGAGGGAAGCAGGACAGTCAAGCCAGACCCTTAAACTGCTAATGCCCCTTCACCTTCGTGACCAGAGAACCAGGGCCGCCTCCCGCTCTCTACTCTGACCCCTCTGTCCGGCCGCCACCGTGGCCCTGTCCCACTTCCTCCATTTGCCCCCTGGGTCAAAGGATGAGCCACAGTCTCGACCCTCAGGGCCCTCAGCACGTAGGCCACGGAAAGGTGGTGAATGGGTGCTCGGCGCCCTTCAGCCCTGAGGGGCAGACAGACAGATGGATTCTGTTGAGTGCAGCCCAGAGTCTCTCAGATGGCCAGATTTGGCGGGGGGGAGGCAGGGGGTAAGAGCTGGAATACGAAAAATCAATCCAATGGAAACGCCATTGCCTTGAAGGGTGTATGTGTTACGTGAAGACTTCTCAGGGAATGAATGAACGGACAGTTGTCCTGGATCGCTAACACATTTTCAACTCCAGTGTGCCAGACAGGTGGGGTACAAAGAAGAAACCACCACAGCTGCCCTTGAGGCGCATGCCCATGGGGGCAGCATCAACACTGTCACTACTAAGACTATGGAGAACCACACGAGAAGAGAAAGACAGTGAGCTTGGATTTGGCTGAAAAAAATATTTAAAAGCAATACTAATTAATTATAATCACTGATGTGAACTGTTTGCCATTCATGCCTAATTACTGTGCAGCAAAATGATGGTGTTTACTATTAAAAGCACATCACGTTAACTTTGGGCTGAGTTTTCTTTGGTGGCAACAGAATTTCCAATGAATGGGCAAATGTGTAGATGCTTTTATTCATGGGCGTCTGCCAACCACCTCCAGACACTGGAAAGAGTCCTGTTCTTATAAACAATAATGCAAGTATGATTTAAATTAACATTGTCCTGAGCAGCCTGCGTGTGAGGTCCTCTACAGAGGACCTCTCTCCTTTAAGACTCCCAATCCTATAATAAGAAAGGAGTTCTACTATATGTATCACCATTTTATAGAGAAAGTCACTTGCCCCAGGTCACACAGTAGGGAAGTGATGGGGTCAAGAACTGGCAGCCAGGTCTGCCGGCCTCCAGTACCCACGTTCGTCACCAAACGACAACTGCAGAGCAAATGTGCAGAAAACAAGTTCCGAAGAGTGCTTGCTCCAAAATGCTAATAGCCAGTTCTCAGTGATGAGACTATCAATTCCTCCTTGTGCTTAGCTGTATCTGCGTAATTAAAAAAAAAAAATCCATAATGAATTACTGGGGGGGCTCACCACTTGGTTGGTTGGTTGATTAAGGACTACAGCCCCACTGGCTACAACCGTCCCTCTCCAGAAGCCAAATCAGTGGTGGGGAGATGGGAGTCCAGCTACGCAGGGCATGCAAAACCCTTGCTGGTCAGCTAGACCAACCTTCCATGTGCTGCAGACGCCCTTGCTAGCTGGCCCTAACAGATGGTCCTTCACTTCATCACAGCTTCCCCGGATGCCAGATGCATGGATGGAAGCTTCAGAAAACATCCAGCCAGGAAGGACAGTGGCAACAGGATCAGCACCAAGAATACCCTGCGAGAATGCCCTTTCCCAGAGTCTGACAATGCACTATCAGCCTTTCTTCCTCTTATTAGGAGGATACAACCACTGAAGTTCATCTCTGAGACATGGAAGAGCAAAAAGCTTCCAAAATTGGAGCCAGCCTCTTTCCCCAGTGATTTGAGAGCAACGCTGTGTATCTACCGACAGTGACATAGACTAAAATGCAGGGCTAATTCCGACCAGCCCAGGTGCCAACTAGAAGGTCCCACCCAACTGCAGCCAGGTCGGTCAAGGTCTGCCCTGGTTAGACAGAGAACACTTCCCAGATCCGGGAAGGGCTGCTCCCCACCTTAGGAAGAGCCAGATACGTGAAGAAAGATCTGGATGACGTCACAGGCAGGAGCTCTGTCTAAGGCACTGTGTTGAGGTTGGGAGTTTCCCCTTCCGGACACCGAGGCTCCAGTGCCGGCTCTGTGTCCCGCCCACAGAATGCACCATGACTGACTTGCAAATGCATCCTGAATGGCAAACGCGTTCTTACCTAGGAGAGTGGAAGCACTGATGTCACCGGGGATGTCTGCCTTGGGAAACAGGTGCTGTGGGGGTGGTGGGGGTGGTGGAGGACAAACGGACCTCATCATTGTGCTGACACAACTATGTTTCGGGACACAGCTGGTAAGACAGGACATTCAAAATTAGGAGGCCTTGGTCGGAGATCCTGCTATTTGCCACCCAATTAATTTCCGTGTGCTCCTCGAAGAGTGAGTGAGTACCCTTCTTCTAAATACGGGAACAGGTAACCAATGATTCCAACCCTAGCTGCGCATTAGGGCTTTTAAAAACAGATGCCCAGCCCCCACCCCAATCCTATCATCTAATCCCCAGAGACGAGTCCATGAATTCCTATTTCTTTAAAAGTTCTTTTAGTAACTCTGATACACAGTCAAATGTGAGACCCATTGACATATATAGATAGCAGGCCAATGACATATATATACATACTATTACATATATAAAAATATACCTATATTTATAACTCTATCTATAAATATTGAAACATCATTCAAAATACATTACATGAACATTTTTTCTGATACAGAGCTCAAAAAGCCAAAATAAGGAACTATGTGCTCACCAAGTGGGGAAGCAGATTTTTACTCCTGGAAAGTTCTTCCTTAAAACATTAAAAACCAGTCTAAAATGGAAGTTGATGCCTTGGGAGGTTGCGAGAGGTATCTAATAAATTTGCCAGGAAAATTGCAGAAGAGGTTCCCATATGGATTGAATGGATGGGCTGGACCAAATCACTTTTTGATTCAATGCATTAAAAATTAATGATACCATAACATTTATTTACCCCCACTTTGTGTCGGGCACTTTACTTACATTGTCTCACTTAATCCTTAGAACCACACGATGAGGAAGGTGGTTATATACCTTTCACCCATCAGTAGGAGAGAAAGCTGGGTCCCCATCACACCCTCCCCTACCCCCGCCAGGCTGGTTTCCTCACGTCCAGGGAGGTCCTCATATCATCTCCTTGCCTTGCTCATGCCAGTCCCACTGAAGAGAAGAAAACCAGAGCTTCTCTCAATCAGAACCCTGCAAAGCAATCACAGTACCTTTCCTTGGATTCCCCACCTCTGCCCTGGTTGAGCTGTGTAAGCACAGACTTTAGAATTCAGGAGCCCTGGGCCCTGGGGACATCTAGTGCTGCTTGCTTTCCCGTTGGATGGAAAACGTCAGCTTCCTCTTAACCCTTTCCCCAAACACTAATCCACCAGGCCATGCTTAACCTTCACTCCGGGACGGAAGAGCACACACCTGTACTGAAATAAGGGTTCTGTGGACTCTGAGCCTTTCTCTGCAAGTTTTATCAAATGCAGATATAAAAGGTAACGAGATGGGATATGCGGTGTGTGCCCCAGGCCTGCACTCCTCAGCCCCTTTACGGCCCTTCTGAGGCTGTCCCAAATCCCCTTCTGCTCTGTCTGCGGCTCCCATGAGGGCAGGGACCCTGTCACAGTGCAGTCACCTCCGCACCCGGTATGTCAAAAGCGTCTGACAACTATTCATTGAACAAAAGAAATAAAATAGGCAATCAATCAAAAACATGCCTACAACAGGGGAAAACTGGACTTTCAGAGACCTGCAAATGTTAAAACTTTGTGATTAAAGGAAAGTCACAAAATACACACTGGGCGTCTACTGGGTGCAAGGCACTGTACCCAGGCCATGGGGACACACACAAAAGCAGCAGTGTGCAGTCCCCGCTGAGCTGGAAGGAAAAGATAAACAGGTAACAAGCTGAATCTTTATCTTAAAGACCAATGCAGCATTTAAATAACAATGGGAATGCTTTCACAAAGCAGGATGTAATTGCCAAATGTATTATACGAAGGAAAAAAGTCCCCATTTGTCTTCAGTTATATCCTTTCTAGGACAAAACAGGTATGAGCCTAGGAATGATCAAAAATCCACTGAAAATCACAACTGAACATACCCCACTGGAAAACATTTTCTCTGCCGCCATTTTTAAAAGTTTCAAGATGACAACCTGAAACATCACCTCCACCCCGGGTCTGTCCTGAACCCCTCTCCATGTATCACCCCAGGGCCCAGGGCTCCACAAGAAGAGTTGGGAGTCAGCTGCTGGGATCATTAGTGAGGCAAGTGCAACACTTTGCACCGAATTGGGTGATATGTAAATGAAGGAAATTTATTTTTAACACTGTTATGATTTTGTTTAAAAACAAAAGGCATATGGGCGCCTGGGTGGCTCAGTTGGTTAAGTGACTGCCTTCGGCTCAGGTCATGATCCTGGAGTCCCAGGATCGAGTCCCGCATCGGGCTCCCTGCTCAGCAGGGAGTCTGCTTCTCCCTCTGACCCTCACCCCTCTCATGCTCTCTCTCTCATTCTCTCTCTCAAATAAATAAATAAAATCTTTAAAAAAAAAAAAAAAGGCATACTAGAAGAAATTAAATATAGGAGTGAACAAAGAACTAAAGACTCCTTTCATATTTCATTGCCCTGAGATAACCCACAGTAATGTTTTGGTGCAACTTTCCAGAACACCTCCTTGTGATCCAACTATAACCCCAGCTCCCCCTCTTCAGGATGCGGAATGGGATTGGATATGAGGGTCATGCAACTCCTCCACCCTGGGAAGAAATGCTTACAGGAGCCAGCAGTGATTTTCCCAAACTTTTGCAAGGGCTTCCTGAATCTTGCGCCACCTCCTGTAGGGCCGGTTCCTGCTGGATGACTAACCCTGCCCCAGGAAGGAAATGGGCCTAGCTAAAGACCAGGAGTTGGGCCTCATTAAATTGCAAAGATCAGGTGTGGACGGACACAGCCCCACCCTCTTGATTCTTAGCCCCCTCACCTCCAAGTTGCAGGTGCAGGACTCTACTGCTGCACTTGCAGTCACTGGGCACTGAGACCAGAGGCAGCCTGAGGGGTGAAGCAGGGCCAGCTGTCTCCCACTATCCCCCATGGGAAAGCACTTCTATCCACATGGCAGCGTAGCCCTGGGAAAATAACACAGAAGCCTCCACCTCCAGAGCACACCAGGAGACTCAGAACCTGCGGGCGGTGAGCCTCGCCCAAGTGATGTGTTACCAGATCCCAAGCCTCACACCATATGGACTCCAGGAAGCCAGGAGGCAGCTCTGCCTTCCCACTTCTGGAGTTGTGAGCAAGTTTTCAAGGGATGCTCAGAAGCCGAATGGGCATGGAAAGAAGAAACTACAAGTCAGAGCCCCAAGGCACACAGAGCTATCATCCCTCAGAGAGGAAACCCATGCCCAGAGAAGCTAAGACACCAGCTCAAGAGCTCAGAGCCACTGAGTAGAGCTTCAAATGCATGTCTGACTTTGATCTGCCTCTCACAAAGCTACCGGCAGCATTTTTCTCCTCCTGAATCATTTAGTCCTCATTCTCTGGTCTGAAGAGTTTAGCAGAAGACAGCTACCACACGTGGCTTTCTTTCCATGTAAAAATGAGCTCGGAGAACATTCCGGAGAGTTCAGGGTTCACACGGCCCCAAAGGATCTGCGAGAAGAACTGGCCCTCGACACAACCAGCTGGAACATCACAATGATTGCCCCTGCAGGAGATGTATATAATAAAAATTGAATGCTACAGCATGAACTTCATACATACTTGTCCTCTTGGTTTATTCATCAGAAATAATTATCTGTGCTTGCTTTCACAAGAGCACATATTTTATAGGGTACATTAAAATTTAATGGATTTTTAATAATATTGTAACTACCGCAAGAGAAAAACTGGAAAAAGCCACACCACATGTCTTTGCTGCTGGTGGTCTGGCTCTAGAGCTGTAGAGAAAGAACAAATGTAGTGTGGAGGGGCGGCAGGGGAGGATGAGGAGCTCTGATGGAGACCACCCGGTGTCTGGTGTGAAAAATCGTACAGCTGACACCTGGCACAGGGGTCCTGTGCTAAGGGAGGGAGGTCGAGGAAGAGAAGATGCCAAGTTAACAAACTACCCTCAGTGGTCGATTCTGCTTGACTTGACCTGACTTTGGACAACCTGGGATCTAGTTCAGGCACAGAAGGAAGCTAGTAATGGTCATGCGTAAAACAGACACTTCAATCATGGAAAGTCACGGGTAGGCCCCAGCCAACGGGACACAACTCTAGGGCCAGAAGAGATTCCAAACGTCATTGAGTACAACTTTAGAGAAAGGATAGCCAAGGCCCAGAGAAGGTAAATACTGCCCAAGATCGTAAAAAGGACCAGCAGGTAGGTCTTTATATCTCTATATGGGGCTTCTTCTATTCCCTTGCAGGGCCCACAGTAAAAGCGTATACTTAAAAACCAATGCTGATGGCAAAGACAATGGCCTCAAGTCTTCAGTAATCTGCTGGATTTCGAGGTCCACACTGCTTAGCCATTTCTGAGAGCCATTATTTTCCATGAGTCACCCAATGGTTTTTATTTTGATATGTATCACAAAAGATTACTCTAGTTTAATTTTTCAGGGTAAGTTTCCTCTCTCCCTTGAGGACTCAGACCCACGCATTTAAAAAACTCTTTACAGAGCCATGTCCTGTCCAGAGGTGCCTCGTAGAAAGCTCCTACGCTATGCCCAGTGCAGCTGTCCAGGGTCTCCTCATGTGTCACCAGCGCAGACACTACTATTTCTGGCCGAGGAAAGAAACACGTGGTGTCCTGCCACCAATGATCCATCCACAGCCCGGCTGACTCACCCATTGTAAGCCCAATGCCAAAAATAATACCTTGCCAAAATTACGGTTCCTAATCTTTGACAAAGTAATATCCAAATTAAAATGAAAAAAGGCTGAAATGTCAAATGATGATGGTGACTTATCTCGTACTGATTTATATAATGCACCGCCCTCTTCGATGGGCAGATTTTTCCATGACATCAATTCAGGCAGCAAGCAGGTTTAATGATGACAATGACCACAGGAAAGCAAGCATGGGACCAGAGTTGGCTGGCCCTGGACTAGGAGCTTCCTTTGTTCCTCACCCTCTTTGTGCTATTGAGTGCATACCCTCATGCCCCTGAGCCTCATTTTCCTCATTGGTGACAATGGATGGAAGAATGCCCACCTGGCAGGGGTAGTGTAGGAATTATACATTTATATATTAATAAAAGCAACCAGCGGAGTGACTAGTACACAGCAGAGACCCAATTAAGGACAGCTGTTGGGGCACCTGGGTGGTTCAGTTGGTTAAGCGTCTGCCTTCAGCTCAGGTCATGATCCCAGGGTCCCGGGATCTAGCCCCACATCCCCACATCAGGCTCCTTGTGCTTGTACTCTCTCTCTGTCAAATAAATAAAATCTTAAAAAAAAAATAGAGAGCTGTTATTAAAAGTAGTGGGGCGCCTGGGTGGCTCAGTCAGTTGAGCATCTGCCTCTGGCTCAGGTTATGATCCTGGGGTCCTAGGATCGAGTCCCACACTGGGCAACCTGCTCAGTGGGGAGTCTCCTTCTCCTTCTGCCCCTCCCCCTGCTCACTCTCTCTCAAATAAATAAAATCTTTAAAAACAACACTTAGTATTTGCTATCCCTAAATATGATTGATAGTTGGTAGTTCCTTCCAGCTTTCAAATACAGAGCTCTAATAATAAATATGCCTACTATTAAACAATATTAAATATTAAACCTCTGTGTAACAGGAAAGCCCAAAATATGGAACGAACACTGTTCCAGTACCTGCCCAACAGGCCTCCCGATGCCATCTCACCAACTTGTGATTTTTACTTATTTTGTAAATTGCTTGTTTTAGTAGAAGCACATTGTGCCTCCTTCTTAAAGGAAGTAGGAGGAGGAACAGAAGAAGAAGGAATGCAGAAGGAGAGAAAGAGAGAGGAAAGCCAAGAGGAGTCTAGAAGGTTCTACACATCCAGGCCTTGTCCCCCACTCCAACCGCTCCTGCCCATCCACCCACCGTCCTGTACAGGTCCTGAGCCTCCCACATGACCCAGGTCCACCCCCTGCCCAGTGAGTGGAGATACCAAGTCGGAGTAATCACATGCCCTCTCCGTGTCCACAGGCACTCCGACAGAAGGTGAGAAGGACCGCCTTGGGGCCATTAAGTGAGGACATTAAAAGCGCTGATGTAACTAAAACACATTAACCTGGAGAGGAAGCCAGGCCATAAGCTGCAGCCCCACCGACATCATAAAAAGTAAAGAGGCCTCAGTAATGGAACCAATGTTACAGCCGTTGATATAAATTATACCTCGGAACAGGGGCGAAGGGGGTGGGATGTAAAAATGGAACAAGTTCAAACTTCTTTTATTGTAATAGTCTCCAGTTGAGCATAATCACAAAGCTATAGTGCAATACGACTGCCAAAACTAGACAAACATCTGTGAGGTGGATTCATCTCAGAGGGGGCGCCGACAGCCTGTTATCATTAAAGCCGCGACGCGCACTCTGCGATTGAACTGCAGGCCGCCTTGTTACTGCGTTTGCGGAGGCAATTGTACCAGATGTTGGCAACTATCTTCAGATGGATGACAGGCACCTGCTGTGGAGGAAATTTAGCTCCTCGTTGGCCTCTCTGATTTGGGGGCAGGGAGGGAGGGCCAAGAAGAAGGGGCCCTTGCAGATACCCCATGGCGAGGCACTAACCCAAAGTGACCAGGACGGGAGGTTAAGCTCACCAGATGGGGGCCCGCCCACCCGCTCCCATTCAGCTCCTGGCACCAAAGACCCAGGAAAGGTCCGCGAGGTGCTGGAGGGAAGATGGAGAACTTGAGGAGCTCTCTCATCCAGGCAGGAGAAGACCAAGCTCTGCACACATTAGCTCCCCTCAGCAGGTTGCTCTTGGTAACGGTCTCCGAGACTCTTCAAGAGATCCTAAATTTGAAACATGGCTATGGACATTAATCATCATTAAAAGGCAAACAGGCAATTTTCAACCATGTCATGCTGACTCAGATAGAGACAAAGGCTCGGGAAGGGGGGAGAGCAGGGACGAGAGAGATAAATACCACCCATGCCACCATGGACAAAGAAAAATCATGAGCCCATAATTCATCTTCCAGAGTGCCCTGAGCATCAGCTGCTAGTTATTTGGCAGAAATGATTCACTCCAAAGTCAGCAGGACTGACCCAGGCCTACCTTGCTGAGGGGTACTCCAGCAGAAAGACACGGATAAAATGCAGCCGCAGACATCCCAGCCTCTGGAAGTGCAACCTGACCCCTCCTCAGCCGAGGGTGGTCAAGAGAACCACCCAGAGACTCCCCAGACGGGTTCAGTCCTGGAGGGCTGAAGTCTTGCTGATGAGGTAAAGTCAAATCGTGTTTGCCCTTGCCAAAATGTTCTAATGAGGCCTCTCAGCTGGCCTTGGGGATTATTTCTGAACACGTGGTGATTCTCCTTCCTCTTGGATAATCAAAGTTGAACCAGACACCTCGTACTCGACTCATTCTTGCTATGGTCGCTGAGGCAAGAGCACTGAATCCTGACAACTGCCCTCCAAGAGAGGCACCAGCAGGCCATCAGGGCCCCAGGGTGCCCCGGGACACGTGACCCAGGTTCCAAAGTTACTCTTGAACTTCAGTATCCTCCCCTCCAACACCCCTCCACATACGTCTACATGGCTTGGAGTGACAAACTGGTCTAGTCACAGCCAAAGAAATTCAACGGCTTGATCCAGCTAGTTGAAAAATATAACACGCATGTTAAATCTGAGTTTTCTACCTCTACTAGTAGCCCAGTTTGGGCTTACTCTCATACTTAGCCACAAAACAAAACGAAACATGCCTTTCAGCCTGTAATTAAGGTTGTTTTCATGTCCTTAGCCAATAAGAACTTCTTTGCTCTGTTAAAAAAACAACAACCAATACTTCAAAGTTCCTAGGACAGAAATGACAAATTTTCAGAGAAACACTTACTAGAGAATACAGAAATCAAGGCATCAATTTAATTTCACACTCTACCTGCCTTGGACTAATTTGTGTAAATTACATTTCATACCAAGAACCTCAGCCCACGTGACCACAATGGAGAAATAAGCAGCTTGCATCAAATTGAGTTTTTCAGGTATAAGTATATAGCTCTTTTTAGTGTGTGAATGTTTAGCTCAAATTTCAAAGCAGGTTTTATATAAAAATTTCCAAGTGTTAATTTCCACATTTTCACCGACACGTCAATGTCACTGGATTTTTACAGAGCTAAGGAGTGCAAATTAATCCGTGTGGATCTGGTTTTTTTCTTCTCTTAGAAAAATGATTATAACCAAACTCTCAGCTCATGGGCGTGAGTTAGCAGAGTGAAGGATCTGCTCCATGCAGCTGCACACAAGTTTCCATTTTGACCTTCCACATTCAGGAATGTGGTTGGACGAGTGGTGCGAGACGAGCAGGCCTTTGCACACATGTTCTCAGATGGGATCCTCTAGCCTGCGGCTGTCACAGCCACACGGAGCACTGAGCAGCGGCACCCGCCACGGAAGAAAAAGCAAGACCCCAGGATCATTCCTTGCCTGTCCACCATAATGTTCCTTGCATGTCTCCCCTCTCTGACTAGCCATGTATTTGCAGCTCCTTACTCTGAAGAACTTTTCTAAATGGATGGGAGGGTCAGCGCGAAACCACACGATGTACCTTTCTGATGCACGTCTATACTGAAAGGGCCATTCTTCAAAAGGGGTATCCGTGTGCCCCCCAGATCAGTTTATGACGAACTCTAAAACTATCCACAGTCATATGGAATCCTTACTTTCTGTTGAGACTCAAGTTAGAGACTGGGAATGTCTGTAGCGGGAGACAGCAACTTACAGCTCACAGGCCAAACCCGGCCCGCTGCCTGTTTTTGTGAATAAAGTTTTATTGGAACACAGCCAGCACTCACTCATTTACATGCGCCTATGGCTTCACACCAAGAACCTCAGCCCATGTGACCACAATGGAGACGCTTTTGCGCTACAGCAGCACTGAGTCGCTGAGACAGAGGCCATATGGCCCACAGATTCTAAAATCTTTACTATCTGGCCCTTTACAGTTTGTCAACCCCTCTTCTACATAAGCATGGTACTGGGAAGAATATGAATAAGAAAATGTGACTATGATCTCTTGAGACTGGAAGGGCTCAACACATATGAGAAAGGTATTGCTTTTTGTTGCCTTAACGAAAAGAAAGGTATCTAGAAAGAACACACATGATTTGGGACACTTTATACAAACTTTCCCTCCAGAGGTTACAAGCTATGGGTTTTGCAGAAAAACCACTAACTTCAACGATCATTTTGTCCTAGGTGCAATGCAGGAGTCATCTCTGTCAATTTCCTTGGGCTGCCGAATCCATTCGCCAGCAGGCCGCGGGTTAAATAGGCTGAACATAACTGAGGCAGCCTGACTAATGCTCTCTGCAGCTCTCCAGCACTGAACAAACAGTGTCCACTGCCCCGCCCATGGGTCAAACAAACTCTCTTGGCTTGTAGTTGCTGGTGGGGTCGAGGGATAAGATATCAGAGAGGAGCTGCGAACTTGGCAAGAGGAGGAGACACTTCGAAATCCCAGGGCATATCCTCAGCAGTTCATATATTTGGGCAAGGAGAATGCAGGCATCTGATTTGAACTCTGCCTCCCCCTCTGCTCTCCAGCTGATGACAAAGTCAAACTCACTACTTCAAGGTCTCCTGACGTTAGCATTCTCCATTTGTTTCTTTCCAAAGTGGGCACAGTTAGGGCTGTTCTATCCAGGGGCAAGACACATGGGGGAGGAGGTGCTCCTCCCTAGTCTCCATGCCAACTGACAGAACCCAGAACGGCTGCCAAGAACCCTTTCCAGGTCAACACTCGGGTTGGTGCTGAAGCAAATGTTGACATAACCCACCTTCAAAGGCTGTTGTGGGGAACAGGCAAGATGGCAGTTGTGAAAGCAGGGGAGGCACAGAGGAGGAGCTCCCAGCAGTCACCACCCTCCCCACCCGTCGGTGATGGCTGGCAGGCTCCTGGCCTCCCCTCACCGCACTGCAGTTCTCTATACTGGCATCCCTACTCCTTGCCTATATTCCCCTCGTGGGCAGGGACCCTGCCTCACTGATCTCTATGAACCCAGCACGGTGTATAACACCTAGCAGGCACTCGAGATTTGGGTTACTGAATGGCAAGATGGCTGGACAAGCATCACCACCCCAGGTGGACAAGCAAGGACCATCCATCTCAGGACTTTTCAATAACGGCTGATGGAGACCTCTTTCCTCCCCTTCTGGCTGGCTCCATGGTCCCCAGCCAGCCACGGCTTTGCATCCTTAGGGCTCCTGAATACACCGTCCCCAGCCCCGCAGGAACTCCCCCACCCCACGACATGAAGCTCTCCCTGAGCACAGGCCTATGAGGCAGACGAGTTACAGTGAAGAGACTAAGAGGAATCAATGTAGGGCACCCCTCACAAGGCAACCCCAAAGTGAGAAGCCCTTCAAGGAAGTGGCGTTCAGTTAAATACAATCAGACGTGCCCTTGTTGAGAAGGGATGTTACAAACAGACAGCACTAGAAAAATCCCAGTCCACAAGAAGGCAGAAATTTCTATCAAACAGGCCGTTTGAAATAACTTGCAAGTGAATTACGGCAGCTACTTCCTATGGGAGGGGAAATTATTTTAGGCGGCTTTCCAGTCCCATGTGCTGCTTTAATCTGAGTCATATGCAAGAAATATTTATTGAGGGTGGAAGTCTCCCCATAGGTGTGTTTTAAGTGCAGGCCGTGCTGAAGCGCTCCAGTTAGCTCTACAAAGCTGCCTTAAAAGAACATTTTTAATGCACTGTCTCATTTGCTTTAAACTGATTTCTCATTGCAAACAAACAAACCCCCTACAAATATCTGCTTTCCTGCATCCACGGCCTCTGCTGCCAGGCATGCACCGAGTACTTGGGGACGCCACCATTAAGATGGTGGTTTTCAATAGAAACTTGGCATTTATCATAGCGAGAGCATTATCTTCTCAACAGAAGCTGACAATTTGTCCTATTCCTCCCTTGAGAGAATCCAGTAAGATCGCATTTGCTTCCCCTGCATGCTGTTTCTCCTACTACAACATTTCTTTGCCTGGAAAGAAAATATTGTGACTCCTTGCCATATTCACTTCATTAGCATAAGAGGAAAAAAAGCCAAATCCTCCCATTGGCCTCCCCCAACAGTAGCTCCAGCTGGGCTAAATCTAGCAGGATCTTAGATGCAGGACTTCTGTGGTTCAGGATCTGTCACAGAACTGATGGTTACGGAGGCATGGGGGCAGAGACTGGGAGGGTCCAAGAAACAAGTCCCTTAGAAACTCAAGACCATCCATTTAGCATATAGGAAGGGCATCGTACAGATTACTGTAGAGAGTTTATAGGTGGGGGATGAACCTGGTGGAGGTCAGCAGTTTGGGACTTTAGATACACAGGGTGTGTGTGTGTGAGGAAGGGGGGGGATGAATGTGGGGAGGGGACCCTATTACTCAACACCCATGTGACAGACACAGGGGAAACTTGTCTCCTTTTATTCTCACAGCCACCCTGTAAATAAAATTGTATCCCCACTTCAAGGACAAGAAGTGAGGCTCAAAAGAGCAAAATCACTGGCCCAAGGTCACAACCCTAAAAGCCAATGGCAGCATCCAGATTCAAGCTCAAGTCAGATTTGCATGATGCAAATCATGCAGAATCATTCAACTCCATCCCACATAACAATTCCCAAGAGCCTGGCAATAAAATGCCAATGGCATCCCTCTGTTCTTTCGAGAGGGAAAAAAATGTACCCACAAACAAGTTCTCTCTATCCACAGCCAGATTTACCAACATCAGAGATGTTTGTGCTTTGGCTTAACGTTGTTGGACCTGTTTTTACTGCCCAGCCTGGATGATCACAGAACAAGTCTGGGGAAGAAG
This sequence comes from Neomonachus schauinslandi, assembly GCF_002201575.2. Lineage (NCBI taxonomy): Eukaryota > Metazoa > Chordata > Mammalia > Carnivora > Phocidae > Neomonachus > Neomonachus schauinslandi. The sequence continues at coordinate 28,390,227 of NC_058417.1, forward strand.
CTGCCCAGAGCCCGCCTACTGTTCCCACCCTGGGAGGATCCATGCATCTCTGAGCCAAGACGAATCCCACCACAGACCCTACTTGATAACTCCCTCTCAGCAGCCCCACTACTTTCTAAGACCAAAGACAGAAAGAAGAGCAGGGGAGACGGTGAGACATGAACAGATATACCCCGTTCTTACTCCCCTCTCATCCGTCCCTTTGCCAGGACAGCTGTGTCTACCCCTTACACCAAGACCCACCTGAGAAGCTACCTGCTCTGTACAAGGCCATGCTTGCCAACTCCACCCTGCCCAGATAGTCCCTTAGTTCTATTAAACTTTTACTGCAGGGTAGAAATAGCTCATTTAGGGGGATCTGACTGGCTCAGTCAATAGAGCGTGTGACTCTTGATCTCGGGGTTGTGAGTTCAAGCCCCACGCTGGATGTAGAGATGACTTAAAAATAAAATCTTAAAGGGGGGCCTGGCTGGCTTAATCGGTGGAGCATGTGACTCTTGATCTTGGGGTTGTAGGTTTGGCCCCATGTTGGGTGTAGAGATTGCTTAAAAATAAAATCCTTAAAAGATATAAAATAAAATCTTAAAAAAAAAAAAAAAGCTCATTTGTCCCGGATTCAGGGGAATGACAGGTTCCATGTAAAGAAATGCTCCAGATAATTGAATATATTCTCTTAAAGGCTCATTTTTAAAAAGAAAAATTGTAATTTTACCATTTGAAACTCCTTCTCCAATGACTGGCACAGCTCTGCCCTCTAATACAGAGGGCCCATTCATTCTGTCACTATTTGCTGAGCACCAACTACTGCCCAGGCACTGGGACAGTTCTGGTGCTACACGGTGAGTAAACAGATCCCGCTCTACGTTGGCGGAACTGACAGTCTACTCGGGGCAAAGAGGGTACTCGCGTTTGACTTTTCTCTTGATACACTAAGATTCCCGTTATGGGTTCTCTCAGCTCTTGGTTTGTTTTCTTTATGATACAATTTGTAATTACTTTTGGTATTTACTTGTTTGCTCTTGGTTGGTCCTCCCCGACCCCATCCTAAAACTCAAGCCACAAGTAAGCAGGGATCTTGTCTCTTTCGTTCACTGAGGCACCCTTGGCTCCTAGCTCAGTGCCTGGCATTCGGAAGAGAATCAAGATCTGGTGAATGAATCAATGAACAATGAATGATGCACGAGGCTGTAGAAAAGATGCCTTCTGGACCTAATGAGGAAGGATGGCTATTTCCCTGCACTAAATGGTCCCACAATGTGGTACTTCGAAAGATCTAAGTCTTTTTGTTTTTATAGGGTTTTTTCCCCTCTTCTTTACACTGAGCTTATTAACATCTTCCCACCCCTTTATAATTGCTATAAATTCAAAACCAGAAAAACAAGCTTATTAGAATCACATGAAAAAGAAAAGGAAAAAAAAAACTTAAATGAGGATGTAAAAAGCTCTCTCAAGAGGCTAAATAAACTCAATAAACACATCGGTGGATCAATACATATAAATATATTTTGATAAACATCAGCTAAATGATATTGGGCCAATTTCCAGACACGATCTCCTACCCGCCCCCCCCCCCCAACACACAAAAGTTTAATTATTCAAACAAGTTTAAAGAGTTCAGCTAGCAGGGTCCAACCAGAAGAATTCTCTTCTGGCCCACATCAGTTCAGCATTTTCCATCAAAGCCAGAGCAACTCGAGGTTAATTCCACACACCGGAAGCACCAGGGTAGCTGGAATAAATTGGAAGTATGTGCCATAGACATTTACAAGACACTGAATCTTCCTCTTTAGGCTGAGAGGATCCAGGAAAGACTTTGCACTGTGTGTTATCCCCAAGGTGGGGGGGGCGGGGGGCACACTGAGTGGTAAGCCCACCCAGAGGACAGACGGGAAAGAAGTAAGAGCCTGTGGCCTATACGTGCATGTATGTGCTTGCACACGCACCCAAGTCAGGGCTACTGCTGGATAGGACGGGAGAGGCAATTCCAGAGGCTGAACCTGGGTCTCAGAGGATAAAAATTACAGCAGCTGATATTTCTAATATTTACAAAGCACTTGCTCTATTTCTGGCAGAATGCTAAGAACTTATAATATAGGTATTAGTTCATTTTTTTTTTAAGATTTATTTTACTTTTAGAGAGAGAGAGAGGGTGCACACACGGGAGGGGCAGAGGGAGAGGAAGAGAGAATCTCAAGCAGACTCCACGCTGACCTTGGAGCCCGATGGGGCCCAATCCCACGACCCTGAGAGCATCACCTGAGCTGAAACCAAGAGTTGGCCGCTCAGTCGACTGTGTCACCCAGGCGTCCCTATGTACTAGTTCATTTAATCATCGTGTCGATCCTGTGGGGTAAGTACCATCCTTATTTCCATTCTACACATAAAGAAACTGAGGTAGAAAGACGTTAAATGACCCGCCCAAGGTTACAGAGCTAATAAACAGGTGAACTGGATTTGGTATCAGACAGTCCGAGTATAAAAATTCCACGCCCTTATTACTAGGCATTAAGCTAAACCAGGGGGTCGGCAACTGTGGCTGAGGGCCAAACCCAGCAGCCTTCTGGGTTTTGTAAATAAAGTTTTATTGGAACACAGCCACAGCCATTTGTTTTCATACTGTCTCCGGCTGCTGTCATTGACACTACAGTGGCAGAGCTGAATGGTTGTGAGCGACCATCTGGGCCACAAAACCGAAAATAGTTATTATCCGGCCCTTTACAGAGAAAGTATGCCAACCCCTATGCTAAACAGTAGTAATTCTCAATGTTTCTACCCAAGTGCTCCTAATGGTCAAGGAAATTATGGGACAGCCCAGAGTGACTGGGGACAGGGGCCAATGCGGCCAGCAGCTCTCCCGAAATGTCTCCAAGTCTCAGGGTTTTTTCAAACACAATTATGCAAAGTTTGCATTCTGTACCATAATATTTCTTCTAATATAATATGTCGAAAACAAACAACCATAGAGTCATCGCTTCCTAAGAAAGGTACCACTGTAATCCTACGGCACCGTGCACCACGGGTCCTGGCACCCCAGACACCCAAGGGAGGCGGCCCCGCAGGAGCGGCTCAGGGGTAACAGCAAACCGCAGGACCTCCGCACCTCGGTCCCTACTGCAGTCCCATGGAGGTGTCCAGAGCAGGTCATTTACACTCCCCCAGCCCTCCTTTCCTAACTTTCACACGAGATCATCCTCCTCCCACACGGGGCTGTTTGGACGGAGACAAATCAAAAGACACTCAAAAGCTGTCAGCAACCAAGAATCTCTGAATCCGAGCACAGATGCCAACTTGGAAGGAAGAGCTATGACACCAAGAAATCCTCCTTTTTTGCTACCGGAACACATGTATCGGGGCGCCCAGGTGGCTCAGTTAAGCATCTGCCTTTGGCTCAGGTCATGATCCCAGGGTCCTGGGATGGAGCCCCGCATTGGGCTCCTTGCTCAGTGGGGAGTCGGCTTCTCCCTCTCCCTCCTCCTCTCCCCCCACATGTGTTCTCTCTCTCTCTCTCAAAGAAATAAATAAAATCTTAAAAAAAAAAAAAAGCACACATATATCAATAAAAGAAATGGGCTAGTCTTTTTAAAAGATAAAAATTTTTAAAAAGTGTTTCCATATTAGAGAATTGGCCAAGTCCCTCACCGGCTCCTCCAGCACGCCGCTGCCTGGTGCTCACCCTACCGTCTTCCATTCCCTAAGAAAGCTGAGAATGAGATCGGGAAGGCCACCTCTGGTCAGCCCATACTCTTATTTATGTTCCCTAAAGTGAAAAGCCGCCTAAACTGTTTTGGTTTTCTCTAAATACTAACAGTCTGCAAACAATAAGCAAGTCTGAAAATATGTACCTCCGCTGCCAATCATAAAAGACCGTTAGCAAACTCAATGACCAAAAATCTCTAATTTACAACTAATCCGATTGCGCAAATTCCATCTTCTACTACAGACCACCTAAAAAACGACTTCCTGTAAACAAACCACTCTGCTGGGTTTCTCTAATCGAATTAAATCCTTATTTTGCTCTTTAACTATAAGGAATTCACTTTTCTCGACACGGGGCAGAATTTTTTTATTTTCAAGAGATGGAAGAAATAATCCCCAAGTAGGAGCCCAGATAGGAACCCAAAGGGTCCTACACCCCAAGTAAATGACCAGCTGTCCCTTGCTGCAGGGATGTGGGTCTGTCTGTCCCTTAACACTTACTGGCCTGTGGGAGTGCAGGAAGGCAGACTGCAAAATGGATCTGAAGTAAGCATGCTGGAAGACACAGGAAGGAATATTTAAATCTGCCTGGAGGTGGTCCAAGAAGGTTTCATCCCTTTAGGAGTTGCAGGCCAAGTATCTCCACTTTCCCACCTCCCCTTTATGCAGGTAACCAACTCATTCTGGTCTGTATGCCCTGAGTTCCCGGAAACTCCTCAGTCCTAGGCAAACCAGGACAGCTGGTCACCCTACCTTTACCCAGCCCTGCTCTTCTCCCTACAGTCAGGAATCCGTCAATACTATTCACTGGTTGCCTGCAGTGCACTGCCTCCCACCACCCACCCCATACCGGCAACAAGGAATCATCCAACCCTTCCACAGCCCCTCCACCCAGATTCTTCCTTCCTGGAGATGGCCTCGTCCCACAAACGCCCCACCAAGAAGAAAGAACCATCACCCAGGCGGCGGAAGGTATGTGGACTCATGGCAAAACAAATCCCACTCTGCCAGGGACTCCACTCTAGGAGGACAGCACCAAGTGGAGAAAAATGGAAACGGGGTATACAAATTCAATCTATCAAATCTCCTATTTATTTTATGCAAAGTTTTCCTGGTGCTTATTAATACCAGCTTTCCCTCTACCATTTAATCTCTGCTTCCATTTCATTCTTGGAGGCCTGTGATTATTCTAATTCAGCATTTGGATGACTTCATTTCCGCTCAAGTACACCCAGGTCAACTTGGATAGAAAAGAAAGAGGAGGAGAAGCAAAATAATCAGCTAAAAGCTATTAAATATCAGCCGTGTGCCTCATGATTGGTTTTAAAGGCAGTGGTGAGGTTAGCAACAGTCAGAAACTCAACCCTTCTGCCTCTTCCTGCATATCAACATTTTTCTGGGGCTCTCACTCTTATGGCTTCGAATGTAAATAAAGCCCGGATTGGCAGCCCACTTGGAGCTAATTCACAAATACCAAGTCTGAATATACAGAGCTGTAAAAATTTAGAGGGTGGTAACTTGACAGATCCGGCCCTTCTACAGAGAGACTAATTCTCAGAGGACAAAAGAAGGGGGGTGGGGGGAAAGGAGAAGAAAAAGAAAGAAAAGCAAAGCATACACGACCCATGTAACGGGGTATCCAATTGACGGGGTGGGGGGTGGGCAGGAATCTCCATATCAATGTTCACTCCACCAAACAATGGAATTCCATTTCTATGCCAAGTCTAAATGAACTGAGCTTTCTCTTCCGTAAGAACCACTCCTTGCACCCACTGGCACAAGCTCGAACCGCGATTTCTCAGACACTTGCCGTTCCCACTGAAGTACGTCCAGGGGGAGAAAGGCTTTCTTTCTCATGCTAACAGCTCCATTTTAAGTGACATCTTCAGAGGCTGCCAGGAGGGCTCTGGGAAGGTGAGCTGGTGGAGGTGCTTAAAACCCCTTCTCCACCAACCCTCCCAGGCTCATTAACTCCTCCCTGTCCTGGGCCTCCCCCTTTTCGGGCCCCCTAGAAAAATTAAATTAAGCTCCACCATCCTGGGAAAGCCCAGTTAAATAGCCACGCCAGAAAGTTCGGGCCTGGTTCCTCTACCTACTATGCATGTGAAGCATGGAATTTGATTAACATAATCTCAAAGTTTTCCCAGCTTGCTACCCAGAAGGCATCCTGTTTTGCTATTTGTATATTTTAAAACACTGTTAACAGAGCAATAATAATGTCTGATGCATTTGCCCAACAACAGCTGGCTATATTTTATACACTAAAAAGGAAATGTGAAGTTTTCCTAGAAATCTACTATTTCAGGAGCCCCTTTTTTTAAGCAAGAGAAAAGGAGAGGGGAGGAGAGGGGAGAAGAGGTAAGAAAAGAAAAGAAAAGGCAGAATTTATTAAGTCTGATCGTGAGGTTGGAGTGCTCAATTAATTTCTAACTCGCCTCACTCCACTGGCTGCAACAGAAATCGGTCTCCATTATGGAGGAAAAAGTTCATCAGGAAAACACGAAGTTGTTTTGTTTGGTAGGAGGGTTTACCTGCAAAGCCCAAGGATCACGTTACTTGTGGGTACTGCTTGTTTGCTTGCTGCCACCTGGCCTAGGAAGCTGAGGCAGGCAGATGAGGGAGGTTCTCCTGCGGCTAACTGCGCCTCTTTGCACTCAGCAGCTCTACCCGGGGTCAGAGGGCAAATAAAGTCCCCTCCCCCATATGACACACTTCCGAGGGGAGAGACTGACACAAACCAGACAGAGAATTAATAAAACATGAGGACAGTGTTGGCCTTGTTCTGGGTTATTACAGGAAGAAAACTGAACACAAAAGTAGCCTTCAGCAAGGCCAGCCAGGGAGGGGAGAGCAACGGGGGCCCTTCCTGGCCCACTCCACAGCTGTAACTCAAGAAGGTCTGAGGAACATCAAGGCTCTCCAGAGCAAAGGCCAGCAGAGGACAGGCGAGGAGTGGTCACACTGGCCACTTTCCAGTCGGTCAACCTGGACAAACCACCTCAGAAGACAAAGGCCTCCTGGGAGCTTTGGTGCCCACAAAGGACAGACGGGGACTTTTGTTTTCCAGGCCTGGTCTGAGCAAACCACATACCGCATGCAGCTCCATTTATCTACAACACACATGTGGAAGCGATAAAACATTACCTCAGAATCACAGTCCACCGTCAGGAACACGGTGAAGTTGCTTATTTATTTTCTCTCGAATCTCTTGCCTTTCAAATTTCAAAGGCTTTCTAATATTTTTATGTTAGCTCTTCCTCTCCTCACACACACAGTATCAAAAGGACTCTCTGAGCAGTGGCCACGAACACCCCACCTGCACATACAACCCGGGGCGAGGAAATCATCGGTGTCAAACACCTCCTTCGAGCGCACCCTCCGACCATCCCACACACAGGCGGGATAAATGAAAAGATCCCACCATATCAAAAGCCAATTCATTCTTATTTTCAATTTTTTTTTTTTCTCCAAAAGACTTCAAGCACCATTCTCTGTAGCTCAAGTTCACTTTTAGAGGCCCACACGCAACCCCACTCCAACAAAAGGACTCCGGAGGACCCTTTTCACCTCATTTCCACAGGGCTCCCCTTTGATGGGACCTAAAGAGCTCTAACTCTCCAAATCCCGTTTCCTGAAGGCCTCCTCTTGCCGTCCACCACAGGAGACCAGAGGGGCTGGCCCAGGAAGGGGTTAAAGCCCTCATGTCAAACCGCAAACTCGGGCACTGGCCCAGAAGGGACATGGGAACCAGGGCAGTGGAGTGATAAAGGCCGGATTGTAGCAGCCCACTGAATTGGAAATGACTTGTAGGCCTAATGAAACAGAACTTTGGCAGTAAAACAGAATGAAAGGAATGAGACAATAAAAGGCTGGAACAAAGGGTGCAGAGTCGTTTCAGCTTAGCAAAATAAGCTCACTTTGTTGGTGGGGAAAGCCAAAGCCGATTAGGATAAACCAACGACTGAGCGTAAGTCTTCCAAACTAATTACACAGTTCACCATGTGAAGTATAATTGGAAGCCTCCAGATGCGGGCTGCTTTGCTTTCACAGGAGTTCTCTAAAGTGAGAATTACCTAGTGAGCTCGGCACTGAGCAGCCCTATCATCGAGGTGAACAGCTGAAAGGTGCAGAACTGCTCCATCCGGGACGAAGCCGAGAATTCATTAAGTTTAAAGGCCTCTTTTTGATCTCCAAAATCCTATAAGTGAGAATTTAAGAAACTGGTACTTGAAGGAGGGGCCGAAAGGGGAGAAGGAGGAAACCCACGCACATGGAGCTTCTTTGATCCCAGTGCTTTTTAATTACCAAGCTGGGCTCTTCTGGATGGCTATGTGGGGAGCAGGGTGGTGAACCCTCCGAGCGATTGTCTGGGTCTGTACGTGCCTATCGAGAGCATCATTCACGTGCCACTTTCTGGAATGGTCTGCGTACATCATTCCTGGACGTATGAAAATCGTGAGCACAGATAACGTCCACTAGGAAACCTGATGCAGTGAAATAAATTACTGCACATCAACATTCTTGACAAATGAACAAAACCTGCTCACTCAGAGTATAGGGGCTGCTTCGTGGTAAAGTAGGAGACGGGGTTTTTATAAACGGTGAAAAGAGGCTAGATGGTACAAAAATGAATGACTATCTGGGCTCTCCCCAGCATGCGCTTGTGTGATCTTGGACAACTCATGACCTTCTTCCACATCAGTTTGGTCATCTACATGATAGATACTCCACCTATCTTGCTTGACAGCTTTGAGAATCAGATTTTAAAATGCATCAAAAAGCTTAGCACAAAGCATACATCCCTCAAAGTCAGAAACATCAACTCATAGCAAAAGAATCTTTGTAGTAAAATCTGAACTTCACAAAGTCTGAGTCTTCATTAATTTAGATCTAGCACATGTAATAAGGAGGTGGAAATACTCTACAGATCCCTGGATCTTACTCATAGGATGAAGATTCTGGTTTATAAATAGCACCTTTTTCCAAATAGAGAATCCCTTCACTGTTTCTGCATCTTGCAGTCCAGAAATTAACTCTACCACAGTTATGACAGTTTCACTTATTATATCATGCTCATTGCTATTGATAATATCTTGTTTTGGTTACAGTCTATGGATACCTTAGATAGATACCTATCTACCCATATACCCCACTTATGTATGTTTATTTTTTTTTGAAGATTTATTTATTTGAGAGCGAGATACCATGCACGAACAGGGGGAGGGGAAGAGGGAGAGGGAGAAGCAGACTCCCTGATGAGCAGGGAGCCCAATGCAGGGCAATCCCAGGACCCCGGGATCATGACCTGAGCCGAAGGCAGACGCCCAACCAACTGAGCCACCCAGGTGCCCCTGTGTGTTTAAACACACTTTCTAGATTATTGAATTTTCAAGCCTGAAACCAACCTTAGGAATAACCTAGTCCAGGGTTGGCAAATTATGGCCCACAGGACAAAAGTGGCCCACCACCTATATTTATAAATAAAGTTTTATTGGAACACAGCCACATCCAATAATGGATTGGCCATAGCTGCTTCCTCCATACAAAAGCAGAACTAAATAGTTGTGATAGAGACCATATGTTCTGTAAAGCCAAAAACATATACTATCTGACCCTTTTCAACTTTTCCAACTCCTTCCCTTAGAGGAGAAACTGAGACCAGAAAAGAAATGGCCTGTTAAGGTGTCACAGTGGGGACACTGTACAGGCAGGCCCAGCACGAGGGCCTGGAATACTTCTCCTTACTTTCCTCTAATGACAGCATCAGGACAGCTACCCAGGGGGTGAGGATGGCCATCCAAGTGGGCAGAATCCTTATGCCAATGGCTACACTTCATAATCTCATCTTATATATAAACAAGTGATGACATCCCTAACCAGGGTGGTGGGGGTAAGTTTCAGGGAGGAAGGTGGGAGAAAAGCACAAAAGGGTTTACAAACCTCCAATTTGAGTTATTTAAAGCTCTCGGTGTGTCATTCTGCCCCCACTCCATTTACAGTAATGACATATTTAAACTCTCTTAGCCCAGCCCCATGATAGCAGTCTTACCCATCTTGATTGCCACCTGAAATAAACAGTCGAAGCAGCGGCCGCCTCAGGCACGATGGGAAGAGGGAGAGGAGAGAGGAATGACAGCGAGGGAAACCTAAAACACGGGTGGCAAACCCAGAATGGAGGCGTGGAAGGATGGAAAGTTCTGGATGTGGAGGACGAGGAAGTAGGGTGTGAATTCTGGCTGTTATCCTGCCTTACCTGGGTGACGTTCCTTGAGACTTAACCTCTCTGACCTTACTGCTCACCTTTGTCAAAGGGCTGGACGACACCAAAATCCACCGTGCAGATGAGATGACGGGACCTATGTCTAGTTCTCAGCACTGTCCCCAGCCCATGGGTGGACACAGTCTCTTCCTTTCTTTTGCATCCTCCCCACCCTAAGCCCATCTTGTGGATTGATCCGAGGTTGGAACAGGGCCCACAGTTCAGGTTCTGTTAACAGACAAGCCTGGAGGGGAAGTCTGCATCCAGCTCTACCTTTCGGAGGTGACCTTGAATCAAAGACTCAATCCCGCCTAGACTCCATTTAACAAGCTACAAAATGGGCAGTACCCCTACCAGCCTCCCAGAGAATTAAATGAGATAATATAAGTCAATGGCCTGGCCCAGGACTCAACACAGTACATACTCACTAATAAAATTCCACCTCGCTAATTTGCCATTAACCAACTAAAAAGGGCCCCAAACAACTTTACCGACGGGAATGTGTACAAGTATGTGAGTCTAGCTGACACAAGTGTGTGTGTGTTCGGTTTTGTTCAACCAGAATATAAACTACTGAAGGGCAGAGTCAGTTTGTTGACTCACCATTGGGTTGACTCACTGCCTTAAGGCCCAGCAGCACAATCTCCTCTCTTTTGATCGCTCTGATTCCAAATGAATTACACCAGAATCCTCAGAGGTGGTGGACCCTGCCCAAGGTGGGTACGAACATAACACGAGCCACCAGCACAGGGAGGAATAAGCCCCTCTGAAGACAGACCCAGATAATGCACAGAGCACGTGTATGAAACAAGCTACTAAAACAGGAGCACAGAGAGTGTTATGGTTTTGATACATTCAAAAGCCTCCTTAGTCCTTTAATAAAACACCTGATAAGTTTACACATCCTGCTGGAATCTACAAATGTTACTGCTAAATTTACTGAGCAGCTTCAGCCCCAGCGCAGGCCACGCCAGGGAAGATGGTCTGTGAATGCCTCCCTGACAAGGGGACAACTGTTCTCAGGGCAGGGATGGTTGCGGCCGTGGGCCCGGCCAAAGCTTGCAGAGCTTCCCACTGCTGGATACTGGGTCCCAACTGTAAGTGTTAATGAAAAAAGACAGAGAGAAAAGGAGAACGAGAGAGAGAGAGAAGCCTGGAGGTGGGAGCGTGCGGAGGTGCGGCAGGTACTGGCCTCTCCGGAATACTCTAACAGCCCAACTTCTCTGACACCCACACATAGGACCATGAGATTCCAGTTTATAGCTCAAAGAAGAAATTCCATCTCAATTTTGCGAACACTGCTCCTGGCCTTGTTTTAGAGGCAGAACTGTAGCAAAGGGGCGCACACTCCCGAGCCTTCCATTACACAAGCTGGACCTGTCTCATTTAATTATTTCCAGTCTCTCCCCACAGGCAGGGTGGGGCTGGGCTGTGGACCAATCCCCCCTGGTGCTTTAAATGAGTCTTGAAGAGAAGTACATGGTCACCAACGCACTCAGCGATTCTTCAAAACCGGCCAGAATGAATCAGCCCCCAGCTGGCAAAGCAAGACGGTGCCATGGGAAGGCGTCTTCCCTAAGCGACCTGGAAGGGCAGTTAAGTGCCATTCTGAATGCCAAGCCAGGCTGGAGGAGCCTGGTTTCTCTTTGTTGCATGTCTCCCATCCATGCAGAAATTGATGATGACCAGAGATGGGAAAAATCTCCATTTTGAAGCTAAACAGTGATCACGGCCCTCATCCCAGACAGTAGCTCACAGCTCGACACACCCGGGGACGAGGTCTGAGCCGCGCACCACCTTGAGCAAACAAATAAAAGCACAGAACCTTCAGGCCCGTCAGTGGGCAGCAGTGCCTGGTACCACCCAGGGCAAGCACAACAGCCGTTACCGGGGGGGACAGGAGTGACAAAGCTTAGAAGAGGCGCAGTGTCTTCTCCCCGTCTGCTGTATCAGCCCTCTGGCAGCAGGGACGCAGACCTTTTCAAGGGAGACCGTCGCACACCTGGACTCCCAGGACAACACCCATGGCAACCGAAAGATGCGGGAAGCAGGGGGCCAGCACAGCCTCTCAGCTGCCAGCTTCCCAGGACACGGCAGCCAGAGGAGGGGATCACACAAAGCCAGCAAGGCTAGCCTCCCCCACAAGCTGCCTTGTCGGAGCCCGGGGACCATGTGGCCATCAGAGGAACGCTACTTTCCAAGGCACCAGCTCCCCCACCAGCTAGAGAGAGGCTGATTTAAGCACATCGCCCATGGTTGCATATCCTGTCTGTCTGCTGACTCTGTCTTAACCTACACACTCGCACACTCCTGGTCCTGGCTGACTGGGGGGCATTCTGCATTGCTCCCAGCCTGGTCCAGCAACAGAGCCCAGGGGATCATTTTACTTCTGTCTCACACACATTCTGACAGGTACAGGCCCAGCATCTTTCCCGAGTTTCCTTGGGCATCTGACAGGGGAAGGTTCAACTGCACAGGACCCCAGGGAGCCTCCACTCTTCATGTATCTTCCAGAAAGGCACAGAATGAAGCCCAGCACCGACTCACTGGCCTCTAGCAGCTTCTGCAGGAGCTCCTGTCCTGTGAGTCACAGCCCCGCATCCCTCCCCAGTCGCTGCTGCCACCACCACCGGCTCCCAGCCCAGGCCCCAGGTGGCCAGCACCACCACACTGCAAGGCCACTCTGTCTGCTCCTGTGGGCACGTGGGGCACCGTGCCGACCACAAGCCAGACTCTTCCATGTCAGCTCCTGACAGATTTCACTTAAATCTGGACGACCAAGTGCAAGGACAAGGTTCCTGAGGACGCAGCTATGGCAAAGGGAGGGGGCGCGGCAGCAGCCAGCCCCACGCGTCACTTACCTTGCCAAACTGCTCAAAGTACTGCTTCACATCTTCCACCACCGTGTTCGCAGATAATCCGCCTACAAATATCTTCTTTGTTCTTGTGACCATCTGCAAGAAATGACAAGAGGAGGGCGTGGGTTAACCAGGCTATCTGAAGCAATGCTCGCTAAGACGCTAAAACAAGCCACTCTCCATGTGCCTCTAGGAAGGCAATTTTAGATAAATTCGAGCTGTACGGCACAGGCCCTTGAGACATCTCAGAATGCTGGAGACAGCCACGCCGGATAGCTCAGGCCTTCAGGCCACAACCTATAAGCTTGAGTTTCATACAGAGTAGACTTCAGAACCTCTAAGCCATAAGACACAGCTTCATTCTGATTTCTAGCACAAAGAGAAAAGTGGCACATCAAAGCTGTTTTAAACCTAAGAGATGTGAGCAAAACAGAATTACGTACATAAAAATCTGCTGCCCAGAAAGTACCATAAAATTTGTCAGTAAGAAACTCAGACATCATTCAAACATATGGGTGGGCTGTCTACACCAAGCTGCTCTGGGTGCTGGTTCATGTCTGCCAACAAGACAGACCCTGACCCCACACGCAGGGGCCACTCTTGGAGCTCAGTCCTCATTCTTTTTCCCCTCTAGATTCTTCATTATTCGCCCTGATTCACCCTACACCTTAGTCAAGCCCAGCTAAGCCCCAAGTATCCACCCCTTTGTCCATACAAGTCCTTCTCCCTAGAACGCCTCTCTGTGCCTAAGTCTCCCATGGCTACCATCCTGCAAGATCCAACGACCTTCCCCAAAATGCAAGCTATCTATATCGTCCCCACATCCAGAAGCTGTCCCTTCTCTCTTCTGAAACACTAACACCATACCCACCAGCCTGTCCTGGCACCCACTTCTTCCCACCTAATGCAGAAGTCACTGATAATCCTGTCTTTCTTACTTCCTTCCCCAGACGCTGAGTTCCTGATTCCTCTCGGTACCCTCCACAGAGCCAAGTACAGCGCCAGGCCCACAGAAGCCCACACCAAATATGTGGTTGATGTGAAAACGAATGACTGTGGTCACATTTCAGAATGACACCAGTTCCAAAGCAAATGATACAAATGGTTCAGAGACAGAACCAAACATCATAGGTAGGAGCCAAAAGTGAAACAAGAAAATAAATCTTACTCCGAACACTAAGTCTAGGCTGTGTGTGTGTTTTATTTTTTTTTAATGTGCAACTAAAGAAGATTTTATCTAAATGTTAAATAAAAAATTTCAAACCTCAGTAGATACAGGGGCTCACCCATTTGGCTACATATAATAAAAGCCCAATGTCTTAACCTGACACGAGAAATTCTGTCACAGTGTACACACATATCAAATCATAATGTTTGTACACTTCAAATACCTTACAATTCTGTCAGGTACACCTCAGGAAAGCTGAGGGGAAAATGTTTTATGAGAACATATAAATAAAAGCATGACTGAAACCCCAAAAATAAGTGAATAAGATGAAGCCGAGAATGTTTAAAAAAACAAAAAAACCCACAATGTCGTATGTGTCCATTACAATTCAATGTCCTGAGCTTAGCATCTTCCAGGAGAGACATGTGCCACCACAGGCCGCTGACGGAGCCCCACCTGGAATGTCCTTGTAGCGGGCTTGCTGCACTATTGTAAGAGGCCATGGTCCTAGCAACTCCACACACTTCCTGTGGGCTCTGAGGGCCATGCAGTGGTTACACGTGTGTTTAGAGCTGTGATTTACCGCTTTCGTCTCTTTTCAGATGAACGGGAGAGGAGATGAGATGATGTACATGAGAACGTGCTAGGAAGATCCCACCAGCATCCACCGTGCCAACTCTAAGAGCCTCTCGTTAACCAGTGGGCATCTTATTCTGCCCCTTACTGTCCATCCCCCTTCTCAGCCATTCCGTAAGTCCCTCTGGCAGACAAGGTCACCTTCCCGTGAAACTCCATCAGTCCCTCTCCAGATTTCAATCTCTCCCGACACTCACTGACTGCCAAATTTTACTGCCCTAACTTTCCTAATGTGTTCATTCAACAGATACATTAAGTGCTAGGTGTTGGAGCCTATGTTCCAACATAATGTAGAATTTAATCCACAATAAAATGGAGATATAATAATTAGCCTACCACGCGAGGTTCCTATTAGGACTAAATTAAATAACATATGCCAAAGTGTCTTAGCAGGACACCAGGCAGATGCTAGGTAAGTGGTCACCGTAACCGAATCCAAAGTCATTTACTACATTCATCCTTCAAGCTCACAATGAGCTTGTGTGGCAGAAAGATACTTTACACAAAAATCTTTGATAAATCAACTCTTGGTGCCCCATTCCCTTCCACTGTAATTTCAAAACCACTTTCCTGCATCTCTACATGATTTCAGATGATCAAAGACTCCCAATAGTTTCATTTCAGATTTTTCATTCTTTTTTTTTTTTTTTTAACCCAGCCAAGTAATTAAATATCTATAAAGAAACTACCGTGATCCACAAACATGCATTAGTGGAGTTCTCAACTTAAAGAAACTCTGAAGAAGCATTCTATAAAATGAACCCTATGGTGCCATTTCTACATTGTTTACAGCCAGGTGGGTATAGAGCAGACCCTATTTATATTCCAAATGTTCACATGGACCCAGATAATTAAATGAGTAATGTGTCTTCATTCCCAATAACAGAAGTCAACAGAATGTTCATTCCCCAATAACTGGTTAAATGAAAAGGCCCCCTCTTATACTCTCTACAGTTGCTCAAGAGCCATAAACCTATCATGCCAGAGCCTTAAACACTGGGGCAGACACCCAGCTATAAATCTACATAGTCCCAAAAAAAGCCTGTAAAATACTTTTTTTAGAAGGATGAGAAATCCCAGGCCCCAGACACTGCGCCAAAGTATCCAAGTTACTAAAACATCCTCTCCAGGAACCAGCTCAATTCAGTGATGGATCCCACTCTACGGCAAACACTAAAAGGAAACTGGTTTAATCAAAACCTTCCAGACGTGAAAAGGCCAGTGGGAAGATGTGCAACACTCGGTTAGCTGCTCATCAATGTCTTGGCTTCAGGAGAGGAGAGCACGGCTGGGGGGCGACGGGGCTCTGCACGGTGACCCCTCCCACCAGGGGGCACCCTGGAGGAAATGGGGTGATTTACTTTGGGAATCCTGACGGCATCACTGCTAAACGGACTGTGCAGTGCTTGATGATTTGCATTCTGAAGACGGACACGGGACGCAGGCAGAGAGGACTCTAGAATCACACATTCTACCCTGTTTCCCTTCCACCTCCAGGGCTGCTGGTGAGGACAGGACAGGGGTGGGGCTAGATGTCGTGTCCAGGCTCCCAGTGGGACTAACTGGAGGTCCTCAAATTCCTATCAATACTATCAAAGTTTCTGTGTCCATGTCTGCACACGTGCGTGTGTATGTGCGTGCGTGTGTGTCTGGGGTAACTCTCTAGTCCCGATCCTTCTGTCTTGGCTGCTACTTGCCCCAGGAACCACCCAGCATCCCCAGAGCTTTAACCCTCTTCTGACCTCGGAAACAGGGTGCAGGACACATTACCACTGGTCCCCCTCTGACTCTATAGTCCTTTGCGTTATAAAAAGTCCTCTCCACACACGGTGGAGAGAGCCACCTGTGTTTTCTTCCTGCGCTAGGCCCTTTGGGTAACTGTTTCCTAAACCACAGCCCTCACACCAATACAGTACTTAGCCACACAAAGCAAGGGAAGCTGGCCACTGCACACCAAAATGCTCAGGCGGCCCCAGGCGGTCCCCACAGTGCACCCAAATGGAAAGAGCTATCCATCTGTTCCAGAGAGGGCTCACTCCAAAATCCATTAGGAAAGTGAGCTTAAATGTCCTTTGCATGGAGTTTTTGGTGGAGGGGTTGTAGAAACCCTTTGTATGCAAGTGCTTTCCACTCTTTGAGACACTAGATACCCACCAAGAGCCCAGTACCACTTGGGGACAGCCGTCTCCCCCAGCAGATGCCCTTCCTTTTATGGTCTAGGGCGGCACTCTGGGGAGTGAGTGTGTGTGTGTGTGTGTGTGTGTGTGTGTGTGTGTGTGTGTGTGTGTAGCGTGCATCAGGGGGTGGGGAGTGTTCAGGCTGCTCAGGCTCGCACGAATCGTTGCTGCACATTTTGTAGCTAGACCCGTAATTTAACAAAACACCACTGCTCTCCACACCTCTTGGATCCACAGAGAAAACCCCGGCACCCATTCCAGTCTGGAAAATTGCTGTTTACACGGAAGAACTGGCCAAAGCCAGCGGCTACCTAGAGCTGCAAAGGACACTCCACCTTCCTGCTTCTGACAAAAGAGCTCTTCCTTTTTTTTCTTAAGTTTCAAAAAATCCCTTTAAAAAAAAAAAACTGTGTTTTTATCTGAAATGGTCACTCAGAGTGGGACCACTGGTTGTATTTTTATAAAACAGGATAAAGCAGATGAGTGTGCATGTGTGTGTGTGTGTGTGTTGAAAGCAGAAGGTAGAAGTATTAGAAAAGAGAATTACTTTGAAGAATGAGATTGATGGGGAAAACTTAGCTCTAGGAGCTTTGCCCCAAAGATATTAGTTGTCACACAGGAAAACGACAGTAACTGAAAATGTTTCTCATCCTGACAAATGCATGGAAAGGCAGGAAGTGGCTCTGGAGGGTCTCGAATGGGTAGGAGAGAAGCCCAGAGAAATTAAGTCAGCTCTTGCCATCACCACGTGCCTGCAAAGAGCTCATATTCCCCCTTCGGTGACACACATTAGTCATCTTCACTGCCCAAAAGCACTGGCTCATTTACAGAAGCTCTCCCATCTGTGGGAGCCCTGAGGCGGAGAGAGCCCAGAGAAGATGTAAGAACGCTAGCGCTGGGCAAGATTTTGCAAGCCTGACTGCCCGTTGTCCCCATTCTACAGGTGGAAAAAATCAAGTCCCAGCAAGCTGGCTCATGTGCTGGTTAAAGGCAAAGAGCAGAGTGATGAGGGAGAATGGATATGTTGGCAGATACCATGCAATTCCATCCCAGACTCTGAATCTGGTGAACACTTTGTTCTTCAGATTCTTGGGTAAAACTGTATGTTATCATCAAAGTGTCAGTTCTCTGTCTCTGAGAATTAAGCCCAGTTTTTGTACGACAAAGAAGCTCTCGCAGGGCTAACCGGGGTTGCAGAAGTCCCAAACTCCACAGCCCCATTCCACAGGGAGTTTCCTCCGAGGGACGTGCCCTCTAAAATTCCCAAGTTCCCCCAATATTTGTTTCCAACCTTCCCTCCTCCCTCTAAACTACTACTCTTGCTACCACAGCTGCCGCCACTGCCACCATATCTGAACCCAGTGGCAAAACTCACTTAGCACACAAAAGCAGAACCCAGGTACTAGAATCTTCTCCAAATGATTCTAGAATCACATGTGGAAAAAGACCATACTGGGTTGACTAGAGTCCCCCCAAATTCACATCCACCCAGGTCTTTGGAAACAGGGCCTTTGCAGATGTAATCAGTTAAGGATCTTGAGATGAAATCATCCTGGGTGTAGGGAGGGCCCTAAATCCAATGACTGGTGTCCTAACGAGAGGAGAAGGGACATACACTACCCGTGGAAAGGCCACGTGAAGATGGCAGGAGAGACTGGAGTGATGTGTCTACAAACCAAGGAACCCCAAGAATTCCCGGCAGCTACCAGAAGGTAGGCGAGAGGCATGGACGGCTTCTCCCTCACGGTCTCCAGAAGCAATGAGCCTTGCCAATGCCTTCGTTGCAGACTTCAGGACTCCTAAACTGGGAGAGAAGACATCTCTATGCTTTAATCCCTCCAGGCTGTCTTAATTTGTTAAGAAACCAATCTGAAGACCTACCTGGGGGAGGCCCTAGGACACGACAGCCCTGGCCTCACCTCTTCTTGGTGACCATGGAGTGGGAGTCCACAGGGAGGACCCCCACCATCATGGAGGAAGACAATGCCGTACCCACATGTGTGACAGTCTGAATCTACCCTCCCAAGGACGGCAGGCCACGCTCATCACTTACATACCCACTATGGCGGGGGCCACGGGGACAAGTGTCTGCCTCAAAAGGTAAGGCAATACCTACTGGGAGATGAGGGAGGAGCCCAAATGCTCCCCACGGAGTCCAGATACCCCTGGCATAACACTTCGTACAAGCTGGGCCAAGGGAAGGGAGAGGGCAAGAGCAAGTCTGACTGTGCCCTTTGCAAGTCTGAAGCAAAGATGCAGAAATGAGAGGCCAGACACTGCTGGTGGGGGCGGACATAAAATGATGCAGGCCCTCAGATGATTACACAGTTACTAGATGACCCTGTAAGTCCACTCCTAGTACATACCCAGTACGTACCCATCTATCCACCCAAAGCCTCTCACACAAAATGTTCGTTAAGGCGTTGTTCCTAAGAGTCAAAAAGTGGAACAACCCAGATGCCCATCAAAGATGAACAGATAAATTAAATGTGATATATCTGTGGGACGGAATAGTATTCGGCCACAAAAAAGAACAAAATACTGACATAGGTTGCAACATGGATAAGCCTCGAAAACATTACGCTAAGTGAGAGAAGCCAGTCAATAAAAGGTCACACGTACCGTAGGATTCCATTCGTATGGTTGCTTAGGGCTGGGGAAGCAGGGATCATGATGGCTTTTAAAGAGTAGGAGGTTTCTTTTGGGGGTGATGAACACGCTCTAAAATGGACTGTGGAGACGGTGTGCGTATCTGCGATTATACTAAAAACCACTGAACTGCACTCTTAAATGGGTAAATTGTACGGCATGTGAATTATGTCTCAATAAAGCTGTTCTTTTTTTTTTCTTTCCATGACAGGCCAAAAAGATCCCTAGATTGAGAGTCTGAATGCAAAAAGGGCTTAAAAATAAACCCACGTGCCCTAGAAAGCATGCTCTCCCCGGCTGCTGCATCCGCCAGCTACATCTCCACGCTTTGCTTCGCCCCTGGTTGACCACTGGACAAAGGTGTAACAATATTTGATGTTGCCAACTGCAGAAATTAATTTAACTTCAGAGGAAACTAATTATAAATATAACCCCAAATGTTTCTCCGAGCTCTCTCTCCCCATCTATAGCTATGAGCCAGAGAGCACCAGGGTTCAGGCTACAATTTGGCATTCCCTCTAAATAGCTTTAAAATTGGAAGGAAAAAAATAGCTTTCCTCTATATGGGGCTGGAATATAATTTACACACAATCATCCGGCATAGTCAGGTTACAACATTACCTCTGATCAAAACAACAGTAACTCACCTACAAGAGAACGTCATCTCGTAATGAAATGATCAGGCTGCTCCGGCAAGCTCCCCACCTCCAGCTCAGGGCCCTCTGCCTGGCGCCCTCCCAGGCTAATTTAAAAATACTACTTCTCTTACCCCTGGGGGGAGTGCTGCAGCCCGCACGGGTGACCTGTCCACAGGTCGGTATCAGAGAGTAACATCCTAGACCGTGACACTCGGACAAGGGACTCCGGGGTGGGTAAGAGAAAAAGGTACGGAGATCGAGCATTGCCTTGCAAAGCCCAAGAAGTTAAGGATTATGACCCACGGTCAACCGATGCTGAGCAGCGAAGTGGCTGGCTGGCCGTCACCCCGATCACAGGCACCCGAGCTGTTCTGTACCCACAGGTAGCTTCTCCGTCACTCCAGCCTTCTGGGAGCCCCCTCCCCCTGATACTCGCCACAGACTGAGTCACGGGAGGCCCCAACAACACTCTCTGGTGTTCTAATGATTGCCAATACGGAGGTGCAATTAAAACCCATCATCTTTTACAGCAGTGGTATTAAGCGAAATTAAGTAAGTACCCTTTACTGTTGCTGAATTTGCGAGGAAGCCGTGCATCCCTGCATACAAAAGAGGAGCCTCCAAAGCCCCGGCCAGACAGTGGAAGCAGATTCTGACTGAACCCCCAGAAAGGGCCAGCGGGGATGGCAGGGCTGCTGGGAACTCCGTGCCTTCCATCTGGGCCCGTCACTCCCGCCCACCGTGCAGCCGAGCCGGGTGGGATTCTTCAGAAAACCTGGAAGACGCCTCGCGGTGAGGGGTGGGGCCCTGGAGACGGTGACACCGAGGGTCCGGGGTGCTGCATGTCTCAAGCAGAGGTCCCAGGAGACCCAGCCTAGGGCAGTGATCCAAAGGACACGATGGCCCTCACTTTACAACACGCTCTGTCCGCCCGCCCGCTCGCATTGCCGAGCACATCTGCGTAACTGAGGCAGAGTAAATAACCACCCTGGCCCTGGTGGGTCACATGACAGTAGGTCAAGTCTCTCAAGGCTCTCAACAGTTCTGGGCCTCCCTTTCCCCTTGAATCGTGGGCCTCAGCCCCCGGCGTGACCAACTGAGGCAGCGAATGCGGGACTGGAACTCCAAGAAGGCCGCCCCCCCGGGAGTCCGTGCCGCTCCAGCAAGGACAGGGACGAAAGCCCAGGCCTCTCACCCAAACCCTGCTCAGGGCTTGTCCGGGGGCCTCCCCGGCGGGCGCAGCGCCTACGTGCAGGCCGAGCTCCCGGCCCCGGAGTCCAGAGCACCCCCTCCCGCTCTCCAAACTGCTCCCTTCGCAAGACATTTCAGGTCAGCGGGGAGCCACCACCAGAGAGACGGTTTCGCCACAGAAGTGAAGCGCTGGAAGCAGAAGTAAACACCCCCGCCTTCCCCGACCGCCTGCCCGGGAGCCACGTCAGGAAGCCCGGCTGCGAGGGAGCACACATGCTCCGAGTAGGAAAACCAGGCTTGGGAGGGTGTTCCCTCTTCTGCACTCTGGGGAAGACTGCCCCAGAGAGAGCCTTCTGGAACCCACCCCGGTGAGAACTAGACCTGTGCTCATCCGCAACAACGAAACGGCTCTTGTTAGGAAGGGAAAAGCAGGGAAACTTTGCTGGCAGGCAGGCTCTGAAGCCAGGGCCGCCCATCCCCCAAGCCCTCCAGTTGATTTCGCGAAAAGAACAAATGGCAGCCTTAACCCTTAGCCTTGATTACCTTCATTAGCATATTTTAGATGCATACGGCAATCAGTTCTTGATGAGCAAGTTTTACCTAATCCGCGGAGCCGAGCCAGGCTGCAGGCTCCCCGACACGCCTGGCCCAGCAGCACCTCGGCATCTCCTGGGGCATCTTGAAAACCTAGTGAGACTGGCCCCCACCCTCGGGATGCTGATCTCATTGGTCGGCAGGGAGGCCCGGGCATCTGTAGGTTTTAAACATTCTCCAGAAGATTCTAAGGGGCAGTCAGGGCTCTATGAGAAGCGGCTTGAATGAGGGAGCTTGAGTCCCCACTCAGCCACTTCCCTAGTGTAACTGCAGGCAAGCCATGGGTAAAGTGGGGACAAGAGATACATGCCACAGAGCTGCTCTAAGCATCACCAGAGATGAGCATATGAACGCACCCAGCACACAGTAGGTGCTCAGAAAATGACTGCTGAATTGTAGGAGAGTGACACAAGAGACTAAGAGGGACGGGAAGGGAAACTGCAGAGAACAGTCTCTGGTGGCAAGACACACTCATTCATTCTCATCAGACATGTTTTGAGGACCTACTGTGTGCCAAGTCCTGTATGCTAGGCTCCATGTATGTTAAGGTGAATGAGATCTGGCATCTGCTCTGAAGGTGCTTCCCGCCAAGGAAGAGGCTGTGTTACAGTAGCAAGGTGAAGCTTTGGGGGCACCAGGCTGGACATGACTTGAGGCCTGAAGGTCAGCAGCAAGTAGCCAGGAAAGAAAGGGGAGAAGGACCTCCCCAGCAGGAGCAGCAGGATCTTTGACATTGGCCAAAAGGCCACAAGTGGACACGAATGACTGTGGCTAAGGTGTTGATGGAATGCAAGCAGGAGAGGGGCCAGGCCTGAGAGGGGAGGCCCTGCAGGCCAAGCCGGGGAGGCAACAGAAACCTCCACAGGGCTGCAACAGGGAAGCCACTCTTCACTCAGGAAAGAGAAAAGCAGGGCCATCGTGGGCGGGGGGCTGGGTCACTTAACGCTAAATGTTGGCAAGGAGGCCTGGGCAAGAGTGGCGAGGAAAGCAAGCACCAACCAGAAGGAAGGCGCCTAGACACCAGTCCTGGTGACCAGCATGGGGCCTGGGGTCGGCTTCCCATCAGCAGGTCCTTCCCTGCTCCACTATCCACTGTTTCGGAAACATCGGGGGTGGGGGGAAGGAGGAGGGCAGGTGGGGAAGGCAGAAGGAGAGAGAAGCATATTGCACCCTCGGTGTGGTCATCTTTGGAAACACACTCAGCCATCTGTTAGGTCATAAATTTTACTTGTCAAGAAAAAGAAAGTCAAATTCCCCCCGCCCCCAGGATGCACTGGTCTGGCCCCCGCCACCTGCCACAAGTAACTTCCTTTGAGGGAAAAGGGGAGAGCCAAGGAGTGTTTGCAGTGAAAGAGAGAAGCCAAGAAAACCATGAGCAAGGCTTTCCACCATTTACTAAATGTCTTACCCCTAAAGGGATGGAAGGTGATCTTTCTAAATCCAAGAGGGTTTTAGAGGCTGAAAAGAGCATCAGCTTTAGAGATTCTGGAGATGGAAGGGCTAGGTTCCAATCCCAGCACCTCAAACCAGCCAAGTGATAAGAGTAGAAAGAAGACCAACCCAGGAAGCTCAATCCCAACCATATATACTAGGTGACCCTGACCCTAACCGAGCTTCTCAGAACTTGGGTTACCCCTTCTATAAAATGAGATTAAAAGAGTTACACGTGAAACGTGCTTAGCATGGAGTGGAATGACAGGCACATAAAAGTTCCTTTTCCCCTCCCAACTGCCTTCCTTTCCCCACCAGTGACTTCACCCTCTATCTGTTCGGCGGTAAACAGGGATCAAACCTTCCCTGCCTGTCCCACAGACTACACAACAGGAAAAAAAGCACTTGGAAGAGGCATGAGGCACACACTGTAAATATAATGACTAATGATGACTTTACTTGCCAAAGATGTCTCAGACACCACCCCGAATCAGCCCACCCCCAACGGCAGCATTGGGCAACCACGATATTCCAAGGGCTGAAGATGCTCCAGCAGAAAAGGAGGTTATCTGAATGCAAAGCAATGTCTTTATCTGCCTTACCCTAGGCAGTCCCTTACCCTATGAAGAGTAACATACTGTTCCACAGAGGAAGGTCATTCTCCATAAGAGAGAAAACTGTCTGTGCCTCGGAGGTAGTATTTCTCTACTACACCAATATCCTAGTATGTCTGTGCTCTCCTCATGCCAGGAACATATTTCTATAAATCCTCACATAAGAGAAAAGTTTATTTTCCAGAGGGACAAACGAAGAGGGGGGGGAGGGGGAGGAAACAATATTCACAGGAAAAACATTCACCAATCAAACAGAACGCTGCCTGCCAGGAACTTCACTAAATGTGTAGTGTTACAGATGTTTTATGCTCATGATGTCTGTTCTATTTAAAACACTTGCACGAGGCCAACCAAACAATGGAAAAGAGAGAAAGAAAAGACATGTCCCTCAACGTGCCCAACCCAGCTAACTGGTCTGGGCTGGATGTTTATTGAGGCAAAGAGGTAACTGGGGACCTGTAACTGTCAGCCAAAATGTGGAGGGCTCATTTCGGAGTTCACTCTGGAGGGCTGTCAAATCGGCCACACGGCCCAGTAAATGGCGCACGGATTCTCAGAAGGGCACTTCATCCTGGAAGACCAGGGTCTTCTACGGGAAAATCGCTCTGCACCTGGCAAGCTCTTAATAAAATCTAGTTCCCTTCCCTCAAGGAAGAACAATCTGCCCAGTTAAACCTCGTTTGTCCAACAACATTCATTCCTTCCACAAACATTTGTTCAGTGCCCGCTACGCATAAAGGTACTGACCTAGGGCTTCATGGACAATCCACTGCAGTCAGGATGCCCCCCCAAGAATGGAAGCTTCAGAAAGTGATCAATCAAGCCCCCAGAATGGAAGCTTCAGAAAGTCAAGGACTTTTGTCTGTTTAGTTCACCAGTGTATACCTAGCACCTAGAAGAAGGCCTGGCCTACAGTAGGCACACAATATGGGCTGAACAAATGAGTGAATGAACATTTCCTGCCCTTAATTACCCAGTCTGTGGATGATTCCAGGTCCCTGAGCACCCACCTTGTCTCCTTTCTTTCCCCTTGGGTCATTCTGAGCACTCCTTATTTGCCAATGAGGTAAAAGGCTCCATTCCTAAGAAGAGCTGGCCAAAGTTCTATCCAAGAGCTGCAGAGAACACAGACAGACCACTGCAAAAGAAGGTCCTGCTGGATGGAGGCAAACAAACCTTCCCCTACTAGTCAGACACACAGAGATGGTGATTTGTTAGAGGCATCTTTATATACAAAAAGGACAACTGATGATTCTGGATATGAGACCATTTAAAAGGTCACGTGAAATAGGGAAGGGTCTGAAACACCCTGCAATCATCACAGATTCAGTGACAACATCCAGGCTCTGTATCACCAGCCCGTGGTTAATTCCATTTAACATCAGATGTTAATGACCACCTAGTCCCCTACCAGGCCATAGGAGCCCAAACTAAATGATTTAGTTCTCTGCCCTTAGAGCTCTCACAGGGGCCTGATGAAAACACAAAGGCACAAGTATGCAAAAACGACAGAGGGATCCATGATAAACTCTGTCAGAAGAGTCAGAGAAGGCTTCAGAGAAGAAATGCCTAACTGGGGTTTTAAAGGATGAGTAGGAGTTTTCCAGGAAGACAAGAAAGAAGAGCAGGTGGAGTCACAACAGAAACACACACCGTGTTTCAGGCACCAAAAGTTCGGCACTACCAGAAATCAAGTGGAAAGGAGGATTTGATGGGAGATGAGGACTGATGCAAGGGTTAGATCACAAAGGGTCTTGTAGATCATAGCCAAGGAGACTAACCTTCATCCTTTAGACAAGGGACCAATGATTTTAAGCAGAGGAATAACACGGCCAGCTTTGTGTTTTAGATAAGTCATTCCGTAGAGGCCAGACGGGAGAGCTTGCACACAGAGACTGTAAGGACGGTTAGAAGCTTATCATAATAGCCCAAGATGAAGGGACCTTCAACTAAAGCAAGGATCTTTTGCATAACAAAGCAGGAAGAGATTTAAGAGTAGGAGACAAAATTATCAGCCCTCGGTAAATGGCCAGATGCAGCGATGAGGTAAAGGAAGTCACCAACTGTGATAAGGAATTGCAGAAGACGTAGGTTTACAGAGGAACGATAAATGTGTTCAGTTTGGGTACATTAAATTTGCAGTGCCCAGAGGACAATTTATGTATCTGTTCTGGAGCTCAGGAGAAAGATTAGGACAGATGACCCAGAGTGAATTCACTAGGAGGAATCCTAACATCCTCTGGAAACCCAAAGCCACAGCCAAAGAACGAGTAGAGAAGCAAGAGAAAATGGTCTCGCCAACAACGGCAAATGGCCCCTTGGTCTATGCCCCTTCCCTTGAAGATGAGTAAGTCTGTGACTGCTTCAACCAGGAGAATACAGAAGAGATGGTGTGTGACTCCCAGGGCTGGGTCACAAAAGGTGCTGCAGCTTCCAGCTTGGTCGCTGGAACATGCATCCTTGGGGACCTGAGCCACGAGGTAAGATGTCCAACTACCCCAAAGCTGCCATGTTGTAAGGAGGCCCAGCCACACAGACAGACTACATGTGGGAACTCCATTCTCTGAGCCACCCCTGCCCAGGCACCAGACAGATGAGTCGATAAGCTTTCAGATGATCTTACCATCAACATGTTAAAATCTTCCCAGCTGAGGTCCTATCCATGGCAAAGCAGAAACCAGCTCTCCTGCTGAGCCCCGTCTAAATTCCTGACCCAATAATTCCCTGAGCATAATAAAATAGTTGCTTCAGACTGCTAAATTCAGGGGTAAGTTGATACAGAGCAGTAAGAACTGTTTATCAAAGTTAGGGCATTTCAAATGGAAGGCAGTGGTCGGCGGTGTCCAACAACATAAAGATGTTTTAGAGCGGTAAGGAAGCATCAGTTCTCGGTGTCGGTGGATCCAGACCTCAGGCACACACCATCCATGGCCAATCTCAGGACATGCAGGGCCAGCAGTATGTGTAGCTCAACGGCCAACTCCAAGCTACCACATGAACAACTCCCACACAGGCCCCAGGGTGTGCCGAGCCCTGGAGTGACTTGGCAGTCTGTGGTTAGCTGCCAGTGTTCCTTTGGGGAAAAACCTTACTGCTGATGGCAACTGGCACTGAAGATTTACTATCTTCATACACTAGCTGTGGTCAGCTTTGCCCTTAAAAAGGTAGAAGTCTGACAAAGTAAGGTTTTTTTTCTAGAGAGAAATGGTTTTTATATTTGTTATCATTGTAAATATCAATAGTTCTAAGAGGCCACCTTAAAACAGCAATCTGTTTTAAGAGCCCTTTCTTGCCCTTGGCCAAAGGCCCTCTTGTCTTCCTGTGCAAAATCTGGATTTAATACTCAGGATACATCTGAAACCACGATCATCTTGCACACTTGTTCTCCAGGCAGCTCTGCAGCTCAGGACAGCTCACTTCCTGTCCAGCCGGCAAGTCTAGAGACCCAGAGACAAGTCAAAGTCATTGCTTTGACAATAGGGCATTCCTCTCCCTGACCACAAATCTTGCCCACCACCCCTCTGCCGAAAGGCCGGCTTGGTCTTCCACTCTGTTCCTGCTGCTCATAGGCCCTGGGTCCCCCAAACCTTCTCTGTGTCCCAGAGATGATCCAGATCAAAGGAATGTGTTAAAACACAGGGACTGAGCCACCTGGGAGCCTGCAGGAGACTCAGTCTGCACAAAGAGAGACCCAGAAACAAAATAAGAGGCTTCAAGGAAGGGATAGAGAGATTTGAGAGAACCTCTAAAAATGAGTCGGGTTTTCTAGGCAAAAAAGGGAGAGGTTATTCCGGAAGCCTGGACAGAGAAGATGCACAGGCAGAGGGGCTCTGGGGCATGATGCCCAGAGCACAGGTACATGGGGACCTGTGTGACATGAGGTTGGACGGGCCCAGGTGAGGCTGGGATTCCAGGCAGACGACTGGGCCAGACCCCATGGGTAGCCGGAAACAGCGGACATGTGAGTACTGAGTGGGGGGGCTATCGGGGATGGACCACCAGAGACAAAGCCACAGCCAAAGCAGATGAGAGGCCCCGATGGAAGGTGGCAGCAGAGACAGAAACAAAGGGACAGATGCGTGGCAGCAGCAGGTGCATGGCTAGGTACCCAGTGACCATCGGGGGTGACAGAACGCTCAAATTCAAAGGATCCAGGGTGCTCACAAAAGCAGAATCCCCCTTAGAGTATAAGCAACCTTACAAGGCAAAACCCACATTCGCTCGGTGTTTGTGAGTGGGGGGCTCACAGCCCACGCTCCGAGGCCACCATGCTTTGCCCACGCAAAGTCTGAAAACCTCTGCATTGACTAGATCCTGCGTCAGTCAGCCTGGCGGACGTCTGTGCTCCTCAGCCTGCTCCCACTTCACTGTCAATGCCATGGGGCCAGAAAGGTGAGGGTCTGCCCAGTTCCTACCCTGCTGGCGCTGGCAAGCACCACTCCCAACCAAAATTCAATTCTGCCCTCAGAAGCTGCCGCTTTCAAAGCGAAGGGTACACGCTCTGTTCAAGTTCAGCAGGCCAGCCTTCCTGGTCCCTGGTTCCGGGCCTCCCACTGTGGGTTAAAGACTCATTTATGCACACTCTGGGGGCTCAGCGTGGAACAGTTCCAGACACAGAACAAGGCTTTAACCAGGTGCTTAGAATGCAGGGCACAACTTGGTTAATGCTATTGTAGGACTCCACAAAGACTTGGATGCATTTCGGCAAACAGCTAATAATAAAAGCAGGAGGAGGGGAGAGGTGGAAAAAGTCAACCTGGCATTTTTACAGGGGATCATCCTCCTCCCCACCCCCCGCCACAGGCACCTTTGTGACAACTTGCTTCTATCTCCAATTAGCCTATTTTCAGCAGCCAATATCCAATATCCTAGGCCCGCTATTCAAGAGCCTTTTATCTAGCATGCACATACTTTATAGAAAAGAAAAAGGAAAGGATTTCTAAAGTGGCCAGGCCAAAAAAAAGAAAAAAAACCTAAGAGGATTGGGGGGTGCTGTATTCAAGAACAAAGAAAATTCTGGAAACCTCCTGAAAGGACCCTGCCTGCCTCTTCCTATTAAGCAATCAAGAGCTGACAGAGCGCTGGACATGTAGCCGCTGAGGAGTATGGAGGCTGAGGGCCGCACGGGGGGCCACGCTCCTCTCCCCACCGCATCCAGCCTTCTCCTTATCACCAGCCTGCAGGACAGAGCAGGGCCTCTGCCTGGGTACAGGGGGACTGTGGGGAGAAGTAAAAGAAGGGAGAAACCAATCCGAGAAATAACTTCCTGACAGGCCGACAGCTGACATTCTGAAGTGAACACAGGATGTGCCAAGAAATTATCAGGCCTGGCTTTTCTCACCCTGATAGATGACAAAGCAAAAAAAAAAAAAAAGAAGAAGAAGAAGAGGAGGAGGAGGAAGAGGAGGAAGAGGAGGAAGAAAAAGGGGAGGAGGAAAAAGAAGAAAGAAAATGAAGACACAACCGCAGCCACACACACCTCATAAATCACGACCTTTATTGAATGCTTCACCACAGAATAGTAACAGTCAAACTGAATAAAGACACCCTTCTGTAAAGTAACAGCTGAGACTCGCCATCTCCCCCAGGCCAGGATGGGCAGGAGGGAGGACTGAACTTTGAGACAGAGAAGGGTTTGGGGAAAGCAGAGTCAGCAGTAGAGACAGGCGGTGGTTTTCCTACTTGATTCTCAAACCATGGGCACCCAGAAGCCTGCAGAAGCGGGGTGACCCGGGAGCAAATGCATGAGCGAGGGCGGCAGGGTTGCATTCTGAAGGGCGTGGGGGTGGGTACGGCTGTTGAGGGCATCAGGGGTGAAGGAGCACTCGGGATGGGTCTGCAGAAAACGTGAGAGGGTAAAAGCAAGATGAAAAGTCGATGGCCCAAACTCCACCGGAGGAACGTTGGACTGCGGGCCGGCAGTTCATCACGGGGACGTTCAACCTGTCAAAGAAGCCCAGCCACCCTCACAGGTAACATGGCGGGCCCAAATGGTGACAGAAGAACGCAGCTTCCTCTCACTCTACATTCCCACTTGCTCCAAGTCCACGGCATGGTCAGGGAGAGGGGCGTTCAGTGTGTGGTATGGCGTGCCTTCCTCAGGAAAGGCTGGCTCGCTCTGGAACCTTCTCTCCCAAGTGTCCCACTCTCAAAGCTTGACACGCCGATGCCCCAAACCCAGTAAGCTAGGTAAGAAACTAAAAAAGGAAGGAAGGAAGGAAGGTATTCCTTCAGTGCCTCAATCTGTGGGGCAGGATCAGTGATGGGACAAGGGCTCTTTCTGTACAGCAATGGTCTTCCTCTGCCCTACTCATCAAACAAATTAGCTTTGTGGGGTTTTTAAGTGATGGGGGAAAGAGGGAAGAGAAATAAATGTATTTCTTTCCAAATTCTGTCATCTGCAGAATCCAGAGAACTAGATTTGTGGTCGGGAAGAGGACTACTTTCGAGTTCCTGCCAAGAGGAAGGGCCTGATGCCTGAGCACAGTAGGCCCTCCACGAGCACGGGCTGGACTGAACTGCACGGGAGCCTTGTTCACCTGGCCACCGTCCCGGAGTCCGTGCCCAATTCCAACTCAGGAGCCGGGCCCCATGATGCAACACCAGAGGGTGATGTAACAGACCAGGAGCATTTCTGAGCAAACATCATGGAGGACAAGACTCCCTGGTTCAAGTCAGAGTTAAAGACTGTCAGACTAATTCCTGAACTCAGGCTTGGCTAATTCCTTCCTCTCTGACTCTATCCCTAAGCACCTTCAAAAAGGCACTTATGGGTCAAAATGGTACCTGGAACGACCACGCACTTCCCCTCCCTCGGGTGAGGGGAAGGGGCATCAGGGGGAAGGCAGAATCTCATTCACATGTTAAGTTTTAGCAGCAAACGTTGTTTTAAGGCCAAAGGCAGAAATTCGTGACTGTGGAAAGCAAGTAAGAGACCACAGCCGCCCAAAAGGTTAGGACACTATTTCTGAAATGTTAATGCTTAATCTATCAGCTGCTCATAAACAGACCACTCTTCGACGGGGTTAGGAAGACGAAGCTGGGCCTCTGTCGTCTAAAGCTTAAGTGAAATGAAAAATCCCAAACTAAAAACTAGACCATGGGTGAATTCACCTGATGGAGGTTTCTCCATCTCCAGAACACAGGGTCATGGAGAGATCGAGATCTCACATGCCCATTCTTGACGCATTTGATTGCACCTCTCAGTGACTCCCTACCTAGGGGAAGGGATCCGAGTGCTGGCTGGTGGAAAAAGTGATACTTTGTGGTTGTGTGCTACCGAAGAAGCCAACTCATGGTTTCAGAACACGCTGCACTGAACCGAAGCAAGAGTACATGGGTTCTTGCATGACCCAGAGGAGACAGCAGTGAACTGGAGCCAGACCGGGATTTGGATCCCAACTCCGCCGACTGCTGGCTGTACGACCATGAACCAGACACTCTACCTCTCTGAGCCTTAGTTTTCCCATCTATGAAATGGGATCATGTTCCCGATATTAACAGCATTACTGTGAGGATCAAATCAGATTATATGCAAAAGTGCTCTGTATACCTGAAAACGCAGTGGAGGTATCAGTCCCATGGACTCACCAAGCAACTCACCCAGCACTTGCACAAACATGCGATTTCTCTATCTCAGACGGCCTGTCACGGACCGAGGGGGAAAGAGGAGTAAGAACTCTAATCCCACATTGGCATCAATGGCCGATCACCAAAAGAGAAATCTCCCAGGAAGATAAGGGGAACCACGTATCATCTAATTAAAGCAGGCAGGTGAGTGGCAAGCTCAAAGGCAGAACAGCCTGGCTCAGCCTCCTGCTCTTGGGTGGCCAGGGCAAGAATCAGCAGATGGGGCTTGATGTGCCTTTGCTGTGGAGACAGACGCCCAACAGCTGTAAGGGCCACCTTCGTGGAAGGGAGAAGGCAGGAGGAAGGGGAATGTGGCCACCCCTACCTCTAAATTCATCCCCTATTTGTTCCCTATACCAGCTCCCCATTCCCACCAGGCTGCTGGACCCAGGGGCCCCCAAACACACTCACTCAGGGTGGCCTCGGTGCCTTTATTCCTGCTGGGCGTGCCTCAAGGGCACTGCCTTCAATCCTCATGGAAGCCTTACGCAGGAGCACAGGATAACGTGACACTGTCTTACCTTCATCATCATCACTATGATTCGCTATTCACTGTGTGTCAGGCACTGCTGTAAACACTTGACACGCATCGGCATATTGAACTCCCAACCACAACCCAACAAGGTGGGAACCATCATGATCTCCCTTGTACGGATAAAAGAAACGGAGACACAGAGTAAAGGACAGAACTAGAATAGGAGCCCAAGCAATGTGTTTCCAAAATCTACACGCCTCACCCATTAGTCTACACTACCTCTTTTGAACACAGTCAATGATGTGTCCCATCTTTTCTGCCAAGAACACAATGACTGGGTGTCATTTTTTTATCAAGCACACAGCAAATTCGGGAAAAACAGAGAAAGAGGAAAGACGGGAAAGGAATGAAATGAGGGATGCAGGAAAGAGGAAGAAAAGTAGAATAGAAAGGGAAGCAGCCAGCAGAAAGAAATGGTGTCATGTCCAGGCTGTGGGTTCCAGAGTCAAGAATCTAGAGCTGGATTCCGGTTCAGACAGGTGTCAAGAAGTGTCAAGAGTCCCAGCCTTTCCCCAAAGAGAGGGAGGCTGTAAAGGTCAGATGAGCAGAAACAATAGTGGGAGGGGGAGGGGGCGGTGGGGACCTAAGGAGCGTCTCACAGCATGGGGCCACCCCTCCCCCCAGCCCAGCTCTGGGCTAAGCATTTTATGGGCATTATTCCATGGAATTCTCCCAGCAATTTAAAGAAGTAAGGCTCCTCATCGTCCCCATTTCACAGCTGAGGACACTGCAGCTTCCTGATGTTAAATCATTTGCCCAAAGCCAGATATCTAATGAAGCTGAAAAGCACCCAGCCCCGTCCAAAAACAGTACTGACATGTATGTGGCTCTCCCCAACTGCAAGCTGCCCACGTATGGATGAACGCAGCACAGAACGCTTTTCACACCAAGCCATCCATCCCTAGAATACACACATCCCAGGAGGTGAGAAATACAAGGAGAAAACTAAAGACAACAAGGTGCCCAGGTGACATTCCTGATGAGGAGAGGCCTGTCCTGAAGATGTCATTCATGGTCAGCAGATGCTTCCACTGCCACCCAAGGAAAGGCCACCTAAAAAGGCTTACCCACCTGCACAGAAAAGTAAGCTCCTTTGGAGACAGAATCATATCTTTCATAGGTTTCCCCTCCCCTGCTCCAAGCAGAATGTTCAGTAAGAGTTGCTGACCCACCTGACCAGCTCAGGGCCTGAGAAGGCTGCTGATCACCTGTTGCCAGGGACTTCAATCTGCTAATGCCTATACTGCATGTCATTACTCTCTGGATTTTGACCCTCTACCCATTATTCCCTTCCTTCCTCTCCCATAAGACTCATTGTCAATTTAATCACACTGGACGTTCTTGAATAAACCTCACAGTAACCCAGCCAAGTCAAGGCTGCAAGCACTAGGCACTCAGCTGCCACCCCAGAAGCGGACAATGGCCAAGAATAGCAAAGAATGATGTTCCATCTGTATGGGGAATTCCCAGGAGTGACAAGAAGTCCCAGCAGTGATAACAAAGACATGGAAACCAAGATGATTGTTCCAATAGCATGCAGGACCTGTGTTCTGCTTCCATCTTGCCTAAAGCACTTCCCAAATGTCAACTGTGCACAGAGTAAACGTTAAGTGGTTTCCTTGATAGATGAGAGAAAATAAACTTCTTTCTACATTTTGGATTCTGAGAGGGAATGCAGGGTTTCCCCAAGGATGAAGGGAATCACACCAGAAAAAGGTCAGGAAAAAAATATTTAGTATGTTAAAGGTTTAGTGATCAATATCAGGTTACAAGTTTAAGGGCTGGATCTGGGCCTGAATTTACTGTCAGTCAAGTCAAGTCCTAAATTACCACGCATCATTTATGCCTATAGTTGCAAAAATGCAACTGAACTTCAAATGACATATCCTAAAACAATACATGGTAGTACTGCCATCCCATGACGGTGTTTCTGTATACAGCCACTCCTTTTTTTCTTTAATCTCTTTTATATTTTGTACAACACTCCAGTTTTTGTTTTTTGCTACTCTGCTAGTCTACCTTCCATAACTGTAACACAGAACTCAAGTGTATCTGATCCATTTACGAAACTCATGAGTCCTCATGGTAAATCGGTGTCCATCATCCACCCCAACATCCTCCCACAAGCTCTCTGCTACACAGGCACTGGAAAAGTGAGGAGCCTTTCAGACTCCCTTGCAGCTAGCTGGAAAAGGGGGAATGTGGATTCTGCACTCAGCTGTGTGCTCTGGTAGCACGGCCAGGGATGCGTGTGGCTCTTCAGCAGCTGCATCCTGTGTCTCAGCTGACTCCTCACGGAGAATCTATTTTGTTGGAGAAGATGAAGGCGAGGCGGCAGCAGCCGAGGTACTTCCGACGAGGGCAGAGCGGGCACAGTTCCGAACCGCAAAGCTTCCCAATTTGCCAAGCAGCTTTCAGGCAACAGAAGAGGCAGAGGCTACTCGAAGACCCAGATCTGCTGCGAGATTCCGAGAGTTGTTTCCCAAAAGCACAACCTAGAGGTTCTTCCTCCATCGCCTGATGATTTCTGCAAGCATTTTTGTGCCCTCCAAGAAATTCCTTTCTGCTTAAGCTAGAGAGGA
Organism: Neomonachus schauinslandi; assembly: GCF_002201575.2. Taxonomy (NCBI): domain Eukaryota; kingdom Metazoa; phylum Chordata; class Mammalia; order Carnivora; family Phocidae; genus Neomonachus; species Neomonachus schauinslandi. The sequence continues at coordinate 28,424,884 of NC_058417.1, forward strand.
GCGGATTCAGCCCTCTGCAACTGAAACCAGATCAAAACTTGGCTTTTGTTCTTGTTTTTAAAAGTAGATCAACATCTTCATTTAAGAAGAAGAAAGGCACAAACCAGAACCCTGAAATTTCAGTTATGTTTCTGACTGGCTGGATGACCTGAGACATGGTACTTATGAATGTTTACTGGGCCCCAGTTTTCTCATCCAGAAAATGAGAGGGTGAAACCAGATGGTCTCCGAGGTCCCTAACATCCTAACCTTGAGGGCTTCTAAATTCAGATGCCCTTTACTTTCCTAATCTGAATTTATTTTTGCAATCAACTGGATCAGTGCCCCTTGGTAGAAAAAAAAAAATGTCCTCCTTCTGAATAGTGATGGCTTTCCAATCATACTCTGGGACACCAGATTTCCGGGCCAAGAAACTCTTGGCTGTCACCTGAGGCTGAACATTTCCTTTGAAGAACAGTCCACAGTGGTAGGGGCACCGGGGTGGAGGGGAGGAGGTAGAGGTGGTGAATAATATTCCTTTATAGTTTCTTCTGGAAAGGGAAGTGGTAGTATTGGTTTCCGTATTGTTTCTATTTTTCAAAGCAGAAAGTACTCATTGATTCTTTGTATAATTAAACAAATAGAAAACAGGCAAAGCCTGCTTTCAAATTTCTGTTTACATGTATGTAGTCTTCCCACCCACCTCCCTACCCCAAAAAGAAGAAACAGGCCTGTACATTGACTGTTGATTATCTCTGTGTGGTGAAGATTTCAGGGACGTTTGTTTTCATTTTTATGCCTTTGGACATTTTCCAAATTAGCCATGTTCATTAACCTGGTGAGTTAAGAGGCCAGTGAGGAGCCCCCTCGCGTCTGGGCAGGCGGCTTTGTGGAAGGGTTACCCCCAAAGTTCTGATTCAGAGGAAAGCTATTCCCACCCTCCAACTTGAATAAATGTTAACCAAGTAAGACAGACAGGTGGACTGGTCAGCCTGTTGAAGGTAAGTAGGTAGGTAAACAAACTCTAAAGAGAAAGCTGTGCCAAACTGCGCTAGAGAAGGGGGGAGTTTAGAGATAAATACAGTATAAGTTGAGCAGAGAAACACCAGTCTTTTCAAAAGTACTACTTACCAGGCAGCAGAAATAAAGATGTTTACCATACACACACACGTATCTATTTTTATAAAAACTAGTTAATTTTTTAAAATTAATCTCTCAAGCTTCTGGCAAGCTTATAAAGTAGTACCATCCTCCTTATAGAGCCAATTAAGATAAAAATATATTTTATAAGGAGATTATAAATAGGCAAGTACATATAATATATTATGTATATTTTGAAAGTATACATTATGTATATTTCAATACATTATACATATATTTTTTCAAGATAGATATATATACACACACACATATATATATAAATTCTCCTTTAAAATATCTTTAGCCTTTAACCCAAAAACTCCACGTCTAGGTATATGGTGTAAAAAGACAGTCAGAGACGTTGATAAGGGGTCACATACAAGCATGTTCACCAGTGTTCTCTGTAATTATAAGAAATCATTAAAGAGGGCACGTATTGCATGGAGCACTGGGTGTTATGCGCAAACAATGAATCATGGAACACTACATCAAAAACTAATGATGTAATGTATGGTGATTAACATAGCATAATAAAATAAAATTAAAAAAAAGAAATCATTAGCATGCTATTCAACAATAGGCTTTGGTAAAATAGAGTTGTAAGTCACAATACAATGCAGACAATCAAAATCATGCCACAAAAAATAGTTAATTGTAAGGGGAAAATACTCATGGTATGGACGTAAAAGGAGTTTAGTGAATAATGTGTGTTTAAGTGTCTATTTTTTGCCATAATTTTTGTCATGAATAAAGGATGGAAGAAACGCACCAAAATGTTAACAATGGTCATCTCTAAATAGTAAATAGTAGAGTTAGGGAGATTTTTACTTAATTCTTATGGTCTTCCATAATTTCCCCCAAGTTTTTATAATTGTGGGAGTAGAGCAGAAGCTGTAATAAATGTTCTAAATAAACAAACTGCCCAGGTCTCTCCCTTCTGTAAACACCCAAGTTGGAGTCAAAAGCGTTTTCTTATCACAGACCAATCTTGTAATTTTACCCCATCAACTGTCTGAATGGAACAAACATTACTCATTTGCCATGTTTGTGGCTGGGGTAGTGTTTTACGCTGTTTTTAAATTAATTAATTTGAGTCACAAGCATTTGAAATGAGACTATTTTATGGGGCTGAAATTTACATTTATCTCCCTTTTTAAAGCCCATTTAGCAAATTAACAAGAAAACAGCAACACTCAGGGAAGTTACGGCACCCGCCCGCATGTGTCATATATAAAATAGCAACTCCGGGATTCTCGTGAGGGTCAAAGGAGATTGTCTTATAAAGAACTCTGGAAAGAAAATAAAATGCTCTGTAAGTAGTAGTAAAATACCATCACTATCCTTAAAGTCCTGCTGCTTCGTGACTTCGACACAGGGTTTCGTAATTCTTAGTAAAGCCCTGTCCTAGCGCCAAGGGAAGACTCCCCGTGATTGGGGCATCCGGCATTGCTCTGGGTAAACGCCCATCACATTCCTCATGCGATCCATGACCCCACATAGGTCAGAAATACAGCTCACACGAGGAAAATCAATGCAGCTAGTTGCTGGTGAGTTTTATCTATAATCAAAGCAGGTCCAGCACAGTCTCTCTACTTAAAAGAAAAACAGAAACATCCTGTGGTCCACAGTGGCCATCCATGAATATCCCAGAGGTCTCACTGCAGCACAAATTGTCTTAGGGCGAAATTCCAGCGACACATACCCCAGGACCTTGGTCTCTCTGGGCAGAAAGGAATACCAAAGAGCAACAAAGGAGGCAGGTAGAAGGAACATCAGCCTCGGGTCAAACACACAGGAAGCCAAAAGGACTTTTAAAGGGGCCCTTCCCCCCACCAGGGCTCCATTTTATTACCAAAGAGAATGGCATTTCTTCCATTTGGAAAAATGCGTGTAATCCAAGTTCTTCCTGATTCAAACTGTCCTCTCCCACAATCTCTACATGTTTAAGATATTCCCATTACAAATGCAAACAGCAGCCTCCATAACGAGACCTCGGGCGACAGGCAGGTCCGAGCAGGAATGGTACACGAATTCCCCTTCGTTGAGGGCGGTTTTCACAGCGACCCAAAACCCCTGGCTTGCAATTAACTCGCTCAGTTAATAATTCAAACCCATTGGCTGGGCAAGTTTTAACGTTTCAATGGTGGTTTACAATTAACCCAGCAACGGTGTTTTAAGGTGTTTGATTTTTAATTAGTCTATTGATTTACCAGTCTGGTTAACGATACTTATTCCTGCACACTTTATTCTGTCTTCCGGTTCTTCTGGGGTGGCTACTCTGCCTCTCTTCCCCTCTGAGCAACTCCAGACTACATACAGCCCCTCCTTCTCCAGGGGCACAGGAGATGATATATCAAGAACAGAAGGCATAAAGCCTGAACGCCTGGAATCTGTTTGGCCTTGGGCAAACTGAGGTAACCTGCTTGTGCCTCTGTTTCTCCATCTATAAAATGGGATGGTAGCACCTACCGACAGGAATAGCGTGACCACTGAATGAGATGACACAAAAATCCTCAGATCAGCACCTGACCCAGAGTAAGCGCCCGGGGAGCCCTGGTCTCCTCTTTTCCCTTCTTCCGTGGTTCGGAAGCCATCTAACGTTGCTAATCTAAACATTTCCATTTCCGTTATCTTTCTTTTGCAAAACCCAGATAGCGGAGAAGGTGGTATGCCCCATGGAATACTTTCTAAGAACAAACCCAGAATGAATTATTCATCAACAGAAGGGTCCCTCTCCCTGGCACATTTAGGCGTGTCTATTAAATAACATCTGTCCAACATGCTTTATTCCCAGGGGAACAGACATCAGAGACATCAAAGCTTTCTCAAGGTCACACCGCTCAGCAGCAAGAAGGAAACGGATCTCAGAGTACACGGTCCCTGAACTACGACAAATGGCCCCTCTCATTACCTTCCTATCTGTTTCCCAGATGTAGGGAGACAGGTGAGGTGAGGAGGGAATGCTTGTTTCCAGTGACATCTGCTGCAATTCTACAACAGAGCCAACGGTGGGGCATGTCCTAGGCTTGCTAGCAGGGACAAGTGTGATGTCACGCTCAACAAAATAACTGAAAACCGTACAAAGAGCTCCCAGTCCTTCCCATCACCAGAAGCCAAAAGTGCCACCATCACCATATCAAGAGACCTGAGAACTAGCTCCATCAGTATTTCCATAAAGCTCACTCTAGAGGGATTCTGAGATGCAACCTTGGAAATCACTGGTAGAAAAAAATCCCACGGTAAGGCCAATATGAAACCATTTCTGCCCTCCCCGCCCCAGTGGTGGGGAAAGGCCAACACGCTATGATGTTTTCTATCCCAGTTCCTTTAGACATGCAGTTCCTTCTTTGTAGAATGCTTTCTCCTTCCTTGTGCATCTGGTGAACTCCTCTTCATCCCTTCCAATACTCCAGTAACTCTTCTTGAAAGCCTTCCCTGACAATCCCCTCCCTAGCTCACCTGTCAGTACCTGTCATCTACCCAGTACCTTGTACATAACTTCAACTTGTCACTTGCCTGTATTCTAATTGTGTGGTTCTCAAACCCTGGGGTATCATGACATATTTATGCTCTTAAAAAGCAAAGACCACCCAAGAGTTTTTGTTTATAGGTCAATGTTTACTGTATTAGAAATTAAAATGGAAGGGGCGCCTGGGTGGCTCAGTCGTTAAGCATCTGCCTTTGACTCGGGTCATGATCCCAGGGTCCTGGGATCGAGTCCCACATCTGGCTCCCTGCTTCTCCCTCTCCCACTCCCCCTGCTTGTGTTCCCTCTCTAGCTCGGTCTCTGTCAAATAAATAAAATCTTAAAAAAAAAAAGAAATTAAAACGGAGACATTTTTAAACAGGAATATACACATCCCATAAGCCATCAGAACAATGGCATCAACACACAGGCCCTGAGGCCTCCGGAAAATTCTACCATACATTCACGGAAGGATGAGAGTGAAAAAGGCAAACAAAGTCTTGGGGTTATTATGAAAAAAAGTTTTGACACCACAGAATCCTTGAAATGGTCTCAGGGATGCCCAGGTGTCCCTGAACCACAATTTGGAAACCACTGTTCTAGTTCATTCATTTGCATGTCTGTGTTTTCTGTATTCTGGGAGCAGCTTGAAGGTAGGGGGTCTGTAGCTTACATCTTTTCTGTGTTCACCTCTCCCTCCCTGCACCCTATCAGAGGCCCAGGAACCCCACAAAACCAACTGTGGCTCCCCCTCACTGGAGGAGAACTTGCTGGACACTCCCTCTCCCACCAAGACTCCGCAGGGCTGGAAGGACAGGTAGCGGTGGCGCGAGCATGGGGGGGCCTCCGCGCACAGGCCTATGCTAATGGTGACCCCAACCGTCTCCCAGAGCGATGCTTCTCTGCAGATATGCACATGGGGAGACAAGCCCTCACGGCACTTATTTATAAAAGGCCATTCCCTGGAGGATGCAGGGATTTAAAATCTTGTGACTTGCTTTCCACCGATCCCCCTAACAAGCCTCTGGGGAAGGACCGGGGAGCTAGATCCCAGGGTTCCCAGGTTCCCGGAGAAGCGTCAGGCAGTGCTGGGGAAAGGGCTGCTGTGGGCCCGGTGGGGAAGCCCCTCCAAGGCCCAAGACTCCCGGGATTCCCAGCCAGGGCAAAACTGGTCACGGTGACCAGTCCTTCCTGCAAAGCCTCCAGCTCTGCACCATCATCCTGTCTTCCTCTGCCAGCCACACCCCCACCTCCACCTACTACACACACAGCGTATTTTCCACCAGCCGCCGGGTTCTCTCCTCCTAGAACTCGGGAAAAAAAAAAAATCACGATTCAGGAAAACACACCCACGCATCTTGCTCACCGAGCGTGACGCCAATCCCCACGGCGTGGCTTTGTCTCTGCTCTACAACTGATAGCGGAGGAGAAGGAAATGCCTTCTCGATACCAAAACGCTGCCTCATCCTTACCCTACAACAAGGCCCCCACCTGGGTGCGCACTTGCAAATCTGATGTTGATATCACTATTTGAATCCACGTCCAAGCTTGGAAAACAAGCCAAGAGCTCAGAGGATCCAAGGCAAACTCAATCTGACAACCACAACCCTGACGGCTGCCAAGTCTGATTGACTAGTTGGATATATTTAGATATGGGAGATGCAGGGGATAAAGCAGTGTCGTGCCACTGAACTCAAGAATACGGTGTTGGTAACGACAGACTAGCAAATAAACAGCCGACAGCCATCCAGCCACATCATCTGGCATCCCAGGCGCAGAACCCGTGCCTCCCTAAACAACACAGAATTTCAAAAGCCGCCCGTGCTATCACCAAAAAGAAAAAGCAATTAGAAAGGGTTCTGCCACGGCATTACCCGTAATCGTTCTTTAGAAATAAACAAACAAGTAAGTAAATATATCTGCTCCTTTACTCTCCCCACCCACCCACACACATCCCCACTCCTCCTCCTCCTCTGCTGTCCCTTTCTAGGACAAACCAAGTATCGAGCAAGAACAAGGCCAAGTTCACGGAGGTAAAAGCCTTAGACCCTGTGCTTCTGCTTTTGCAAAGGTTCTGTTTGAAATCTGGCCCTCTCCACCACTAACTGAGACATATATGGAAATAAAAGTTAGGGGTTTCTCTTATTTCTTCTTTCTTTGGAGGGATGGAAACACCTAGAGTAGGGGGAGGTTAGGGCTATTCATTAGAGACCCCCTTCACCAAGCGGTTCATACCCTCATCCCTTTAGGGCAGTCAGACTTCGGCACAGAGACCAGCCCTACTAGAGGCTGCAAATGAATTGACACCCTATCGGCCTCAGCTTCCCAGCTATAAGATCAGGAAAATAATACCCATCACTGGGAGGATTCATTCATTCATTCATCAGATAAACATTTATGGAGACTCTACTATGTGCCAGGCACTAGAGGAGATACGGAGATACGGCCACAGATAAAAGGAAGAGTTAGATAAGATGGCCCGGATGAAGCTGTGCACAACACCAGGAACACTGTAAGTGCCCGGTGCCTGGGAGCAACCATGCCATCATGACACACTCCACCTTCCCTCAAACCATGTCCTCACTCATATGGTGTTCTTTCGGCTCCTCTAGTACACTGGGCTTTTGAGCAGGCTGTTCCCCTCTGTGCCTAGCCCTTCCTACCCCTTCTGACCTAACTCCATTCATGTCAAGTCACTCCTGGATGCCTCCCAACAGATACCCTTGTACTATGCTTCCAAGTCAACCTCTACTCTCCCTCCGTAGCACTGATCACAAGGTGCACTGATGCATCTATCTGTGAGATTCTGTTAGCGTCCGCCCCCCCAAAATTTCCTGTAGGCCTCATACAGGTATCTTCCTCTACCACTGAATTTCCCCTTAGCATCTAGAAAAGCAAGAGTAGGGACCTAATGCATATCTGATCTGTTGGTGGAATGAATGAATGAATGAGTGAAATAACCATTTAATGGAGTGGCCTCCCTCCATCTCTACAAACACAATTTCACAGAACTAGTCCCAAGGCATGTAAAAACCACAGCGCCTCAAATTTCTCGTCTGCAAAATGAAGTTCTAGTAAACACTCGAGACCTCCAGATTTTTAAAAAATTAAGTCTCAATACAGGATACATTTCTCAGACCAGGGTTGGATCTTTAGAGACAGCAAATATTTTCTTCTGGAATAAAAATAAGTTGGGTGTCCGCTGTTAACAGACAGGAAGTGCCACGGGTCTTAAAAACAGGTTCTTTTTTTTTTTTTTTGTGGGGGAGGAATAAATAAATTGAGACTTCTGTTATGGGCAAAATCCTGTGCCATGAAGGATAAAAGCCAACGCTATACTAAAAAGGAAAAAGAAAAGAAAAAAAACCAGCCCCAGCATCTCTGAGCAACACATCCGGGTTAGTAGAGCAGAAAGGACACACAGGCCCAAAGAAAGCCTAGGGTTTCTGTTTTTAGGACAAGACTCAATCCCAAATGGAGGCCTGGGGACCACAATGAAAGGAGCCAGAGGCCTTTTGCACCAAATAGTCAAGACCCAATCCTACAGTTGTTTGGGGGCACGATGTGGGTTTGCTTTTTTTTCCCTGCGGGGTGAGGGAGGCGATGGTTATTGTATGGGTGGAAAGCGCGCTTAAATGCAAGCCCATTAGAGAAGCAGAGCCTTAATTTATCAATTAGACGCCATCTGTGGATTGTGTTCCTTGAAATAATTGTTGAATTTGACAATGCACTGCAGCTTTACAAAGTTTCTGCCATCCTTGATGCCGTTTAATTAAATTTCTGCACTTAACTTTGATTGCGCTGAAAGCGCCGATGCCTTCCACAGATTGAGTTCCCCGGCCACCTGCTGGGAGGGAGCCAAGCGCCTTTCCAGAGAAAGGGAAAAATATGTATTTTCTTTTATTTTCAGCCTCGCCTTTTCTCAGTCTTCACCCAAAGGGAATCAAGTCTGCGGCTGCACGGGAGGGAAGCGTGTCTCCAGACCCGGCCAGCAGAGCCGTGGGCCCCTCGCCACCTACGCGAGGTCTTTCTGCTCTTTTACTGTGTCTCACGGACAGAGTTAACAAAACAGGATCCCAGACAGTTACCAAATGCAGAGAGCAGCTTAAAATAGAACACAATAATTATCACAGAGAGCAACTAAGAACACAGGTTTCAGGTGGAAACTGCTTCTGTTTCCAAACTCCCTACCCAGAAGGACCCTACAGGTCAGCAAAGGGACGGACCCCCCACACTGGGAGGCGGCCTGGGGCCCGGGGTCCATATTAGCTTGCTAATCCTGATAGATGAGCCTGGGCACTGCCATAGTTTCAAAGGACATCTGCAGGGCAGTTTCTCACCTGCCTGGTTTCGGACAAACAACGGCCCCTACCCACCAAGGGCTTCCGACCAGCCTTCGTTGATTTCATTCTCTCTCTCTCTCTCTCTCTCTCTCTCTCTCTCTCTCGTTGTGTGTGTGTGTGTGTGTGTGTGTGTGTGTGTTAAGATACGCATAACATAAAACCACCACTCCTGTCTCCATGGATCTGACAACTCTAGGAACCTCACAGAAGCAGAATCACACCATATTTCTCTTTTCGTGCTTGGCTTATTTCACTTAGCATAATGTCCTCAAGGTTCATCCATACTGTGGCATGTGTCAGAGTCTCCTTCCTTTTTAAGGCCAAATAATATTCCATTGCATATGGAATGTGCATATACACATTTTGTTTATCCACTCATCTGTCAATAGATATCTGGGTTGTTTCCACCTTCTGGCTATTGTGAACAACACTGGTAGGAACATTGGTATATAAATATCTCTTCAAGTCCTCCCTTTTCTGTTCTTTTGGGTATATAACCAGATGTGGAATTTCTGGATCTATAGTAATTCTATGTTTCATCTTTCTGAGGATCTGCCATACTGTTCTTCATTGCGGCTGCACCATTTTAGAATCCCACCTGCAATATGCAGGAGCTCCAAGAGACTTCATTTTAAATAGAAACTTTACAATTATAACGCATGCACTTGCATTGAACATTGCCCTCTCCCGACTTTTTTCTCTTCATACAAATATGGTATGAGTGGGTATTACAAGAAGATGAACACTTTAGTGTGGGTTACTTTTTTTTTTTTGGAGGAAATATCAGGGGGGTGGCACATAATGAAAGAAATGCGAGAAAGGCAGAGCTAACAGGTGTGAAAAATAAACTTGGCACCTTTTATTTTCCTAGAACCACACAGCTCCTCTAACTCAAACCCTCAAGTTCAAAAGATTTATGGACTATAACTTCAGAACTATAAAATAAAATTCTCAGGAAACACAGTCAATAGATCATTACAAGAGCCATTTATGCAAGCCATAAACTCACAGGGCAAACAGAACTGGGTCAGATATTAATTTTCCACAATGGGCAGGGTAACTAGAGAGAAGTTACTTCACCATGTCCTGTGTCCTATCATCCAGTGAGCATTCATCTCAAGAAAGCCACAGAATCCTTGCTTTAGGAAAGGAAGGCTGCAGGTCTCCCCAAATTACAAGCAAAGACTTCCCATTATAATGCCCTATCACACTGCGCTATTGAAACGGAAATGGAAATTTACATTTATTTTTTTTAAAGATTTTATTTATTTATTTGAGAGAGAGAGAATGAGAGAGAGCACATGGAGAGGGGAGGGTCAGAGGGAGAAGCAGACTCCCTGCTGAGCAGGGAGCCCGATGCAGGACTCGATCCAGGGACTCTAGGATCATGACCTGAGCCGAAGGCAGTTGCTTAACCAACTGAGCCACCCAGGCGCCTGGAAATTTACCTTTAATTTAAATGCCTGAGTCCAACTCTGCTGCTACAAACTGCAATTTCAATTCCACATTCCTTCTCTGACTACTGAAAGTCAGCCTCACTTTGTTACAAAGATCTCGAGCCATCCACACAGCTCTGGGGCCCAGGCAGAAGTTTGCTCAGTTTCAGAAGGGAAGGTCAGGATCACAGGTCACCATGGGATACCCCCTTCCCAACAGCCAATTACCCCAAACCCAGAGAGAAATTCGGGCTTTTCTAGGAGAGCTCAGATTTTATGTATTTTCTTATTTATTTTCAGCAATTTGTGGACCATGTAAGAAAAGAGAATTTCCTTTGTTCCACCTTTGAAAGGCTGACCAAATATATATATATATATATATATATACACATATATATATAAGTAGACTGACACGGGATCTTATGGTAATCACGTGTTCCAATTTTGGGTTCTGAAAGTTCATGAACCATTCACAACGCAGACCCCATTCATTGCCACTGAACTCCCTTCAGAAGGGAACCAATAGGGGAGGTATTTCTGGACCTCCCCCACCAAAAAGTCAATATTCCACTTGTTACAATCCATAGTAAATTTTATGGACAAGTTATAAACCATCAAAATTAAGTAGTTCACACAGAAACCTGTGTCTTCACCTTAACCGTGCAGCACCTTCACACCCTGTAATTAGCCTCTGCTGAATGAATATTAAGTCCTGTGGAAGTATGAAGGGTCAATTATATCACCGAATGAAGAAAAGACAAGACACTTGTCTTGGACTCGGGCTCTGTCTTAAATTAACTTTTAATATGGAACAGAATGTTATATGCGCTTTTCCTATATTCTAATTTTTCCTCTGTGGAAGCAATAAGGTATTTTAAAAATTTAAGAGAACTGAGAAACCAGAGAAGAATCATTCCACGGGCATAAAGCTTAGTTTTAACATTTTCTCTTCGTGAGTTCGCATCAACGTCTGGAAACAGCACCCCACTAAGTGCTACGGATTAAATGAGGCAGGGTCCTGTGGGCCCTCACAGGCCAGGGGAGATTCAGGGACAGGGGGCAGGGTCAGCCCTGCAGCTGGAAAATGGAACTCAGAGCCTCTGGACAGGTTTTCCTCTGGCTGACCCCCAGGCCACCTCTGCTTGGCCCTTCTTATTAGTCTCCTCAATGAAGCCAAACCCAGCACACAAGAGCCCCTAACCCCCTGCCGAGTGGCCTCGTCTAGAGACGAGAGGCTTCCGAGAAAAGTTGAGGGAAAGAGAAATTGTCGAAGAGAGCAAGTTACAACTGTGGCACCCCTGGGCCTCAATCCCTTGTGATATGAGGCAGGGTATAAATCCCACTGATACACAAATTAAATACACTAGCACCAGCACGTGACAGAAGCCCAGCTCCTTCCATAAGCCCTAAAGGCTCAGTGTTTGGAAGACCCCGTCTGGCTCCACATGGCTTGCAGGCAGCTGGCTTCTGAAGCCCCATCCTAACAAAACAAGGGTCCAACCTCGGTTGTCTCTTCACTTGCTTCAAGTATCCACTTCTTCACCATGCATGAAGGCAAAGAACATTCTAGAAAACCGTAGCTAAACCACTTCTCTGGCGCTGAACCTTAGGACACCCCAAGGGGACTTCCTACGCAATAAGACAGAGGGCCAGGCTCCCTTAAGTTGCTGGAGAGGAGTTTCCCAAAATACCCTAAGTAACAGTAGTACTGAATGACATCTCATGGGCTAGGGAGCTAAGCATAGGGGCTGACAGGCTAAGACTAAAGGATGACTAAAGGAAAATAATAAGGGGACTGAAAACTATCTTCACTGCAGAGAGCAGAGTATGTCAATTCTAGAGGAAATGGTAGCACGAGTCCCCGCGGGCCCGGAAGGGCTTCATGAAGCAACAGGGATTTCCCTCTAGCTTGGGGTATCACCGGCTGACCACAGACTTGGCAGATAAAACTCCCCCACCTGCCCCGCCATCAATTAGCATCAATAAAGCCATTACCAGCTGTTCTGGATGGCTCACTCACACAACCTTGGGGAAGAGGCAGTACCCTCAGGCATTCTGGGAGGTCCATTTTATAGAAGAAGAAACTGAGGCTCAGGCAGGTGGTCCCTGGATATGGAACCCTTGTCTTTCTGACTTCAAGGTCCATGCTCTTGTCAACCCACTTTTCTCTCCCTTATGGCTAGATTTATAATAACATTAACAGAACAAAGATTTGCCATGGTGGGGACCTGAACCTGAACCGCTTTTGACTGGGAGGCTCTCAGCAGAGATTCTCCCCAGCTCCCACCCCAAGCAGGGGGATCTCAGGGGTTCCAGGACCTGGGGAGGGTGGATAAGAAGCAAAACCTTTTCTCCCGCCACTGGATGTCTGAAGAGCAGTTCCCCTTCTCCTACAAGTTCTGAAAGATAGTGGCATTGAGGGACTTCTGTGGGTGAATATAGCTGTCCTCCACAAAACCACCTCAAAGTATCAGGAACATCCCTCAAAGGATCCTAGTGGTGTACCACCTTTGAATTTACCCACACGGTTATATTTCAACGTTTCAGGTATAACTTCTACACAATTGTTAGAAGTGCTATGAAAATCAGTACTTCCTTTCTTTGCCTTAAATTATTTTCCTCAAGCCTTGCACCCTTTGTATTCACAGAATCACTGTGTGACCTTTAGTCTTCAACTTCCCTGGGCCCATTCATTTGCACAATGAGTGTTCTGACCTAATCAATCTTCAAGGTCTCCTCCAAACTCTATCAATCAGGATCCCAAATCCCATATTTACCTCCTGCTATACCATCTTGATCCTGAAACCAACCCAATCTCCCCTTTCCAAAACATCTTTGTACTTAAGTGATGCCTCTCCAGTGTGACCACTAACCCACAAAACACCTTTGTGGGAATTAGAAAATGATGCTACTGTGGACACAGCCTTGCCTCAGAGCAAAACTTGCTTTCAGCCCACAGTCGATCAGAAGCCTTGTTCAGTGGACCACCTGAACAACCAAGCATGGCAGCCTCGTACATTTTCATTGAAGGTTACGGAGGGTTACTAGTAACTCAATTCTGCCACCAATAACAAAAATAGCAATTAATAAACATTGACTGTGTTATATGCCTTGGACACTGCGTTTTTGTTTTAAATGCTACTGAACAGACATAAAAAATATTAAGAGCATACATGTACACTATACAATCAACACCCATATACCTATCAGCCAGTTTGAGAAATGAAAAAATATTAACTTTGCTTTTTCCTAATCCCATCCCCTTCCCTCCTTACTTAGAGGTAACCATTATCCTGAATTTTGTGCATACCACTCTCACTTTTCCTTATACTTTTGCCACTATGAATTCTGCATATTTTTGAACATTCCTGTAAAAGGAATCACAGTATAAGTACTCTCCCATGCTTGCTTGTCTCCTTCAATACACATTTGTAAATCATCAGTGTTAAAAGCGGCTATAGTAATAAAGCACGTGCCACACACCATTCAGCGTTCACAATAGCTATAACATGGATACCAACAGCCCCATTCTGCACGTGAGGAAACCGAAGGCTCAGGAAGTTAAATGACTTGCCCGAAGTCACACAGATGGTTAGTGGCGCAGCTGGGATTCAAACTCAGTGATGCAAGATAATAATAATAACAACAACAATAATAATGCAACCAGGTAGTGTGGCTAAAGGGAGAGGTAAACAAAGCAGACCCAGCCTTGTTCTCAAGGCACTTACAGGCAGACCCGACTCTATGTAAAGTTCTGTCTGAATGCAGACCCCTGGTTCTTACCTAGTTGGTGAAGCTACCTCCCCACCTGTTTGAGAAGTTCTGGTCGGAACCACACCTGAGGATTCTGCAGCAGAAGCGCCTTCATTTGTCAGGGCAGACCACTTCTAAATTCTTTTTCTTAGAGGTTTTATTTATTTGAGAGAGAGAGACAGAGAGCACAGGGGTACACACGAACAGGGGAGGGGCAGAGGGGGAGGGAGAGGGACAAGCAGACTCCGCGCAGATGACAAGCCCAAGGCTGGGCTCAATCCCACGACCCTAAGATCATGACCTGAGCCAAAATCAGGAGTTGGATGCTCAACCAACTGAGCCACCCAGACACCCTACACCACTTCTAAATTCTAAAAGTGATCCTCACCATTACATTCTTATTCCAACACCAAAAAAAAAAAGAAGAAGAATAAGGAAAGAAAAACAAACACCCACATAGGGAGAATAGCTCTAAGTTTCCAAGAAAAGGCAGATTGTAGCTGATGAGGCTCCAACTACAGACTTGAGTCAATAAACGTGTTACCTGCAAACATTTAACCTTAAACATCATTGTAGTCATCAGAAAAGCCAACTTCAGGCCATGACTGGAACCAGACTAGAGGAAAACGCCCGAAGGAGTCATTCTGGTTTTACAGGTACCAAATGCTGTCCAGTAGAAAAAAGAAAGAAAGAAAAAAGAAAAACCCACAAAGGCTCCCTCTTCTTCCCTTTGCCCTCGATTTCTAGCCAATGCTCTTCTTCAGGTGCACTTGCCAAGGTCTGTGGGGACTGGAAGCCAAGCCCGCCAAGTTGTGGGTCCCTGGAACGGCAGCCCCCCATGAGCCACTTCCTTTGGGGTACATGGAAATGCCATTCAGGAAAGGAACAAGAAAGCACCAGTGTGACCAGCTGACCCCCAGACGGGAGATGGGCATGGAGAGGAATCCTGGCTGAGTTACCCAGCCAGCCAAGGTCAAAGGTAAGGCCAAACGGCAGCCTTGGTCAAGAGAAAACAGCAAAGTGACTTTGGCTCATCAAAAATGAATGAATGAATGAATGAATGAATGAATGAATGAATATTCATTTATTAATCTGGAGAGAGGCCTTTCTCCTTGAGCATTTTCTCTCTGTATTTACTGATCAAATCTCTGTGAATGAGAGCACAACCCTCTTCCTGGATCAAGAAAGACACACACACACAAGACACACACACAAACACACACACACACACACACACACACACACGAGCCCCTCAACTGAAAAATCGAGTCCAGCAGGTCGTGATTTCACCTCTGTGTGACCAGGATGCAGCCACAAAGGGCTGGAAAGGGAGCCTGTAGCACGGCTCCCGTGGGCGTCACCATTAGTAAGTAAGGGCAGCAGCTCCCTTACTGTGCAAGGCTCCCCTCCCCTGGCGAGCACACCGGCGGGCCTGAGCAAGCGTGGCCCACCGCCGCCAAGGAAGCCCACGATTCGGAGCCCAGAGAGCCGCGGCCTCCAGGAGTTGCCCAAGTGCAACTGGGTGACGGAGTCCAGCCCCAAAGCCCCAGCACCCTTCCCCGGTGCCCTGCCACGCCGCCCACGTCCTGCTGCTTCTCGCACCAGCCACAGACCCCGAAGCTGGGGGCCTTGGAGGGTCCTGAAGCTTAAAGCCATCCAGAAGTTCAGAGGACCTGGCCTGTGGTTCTTGGCGGCTCCAGGAGGCTACTCCTCTGCAAGGGGCCAAGGGGGGCCTTTGTGGCAATGAATGAGGCTGTCCTCAAGGAGAAATGGGGCCAGGCCTGCTTTGTTTTCTCAGGAAGGCCTGAATCATGAGGGAGAGAGCAAGTGCCGTGCACACTAGCGTGGGGCAGAGGGGGCGGGGGGGGGGGGGTGCGGCACAAACCTGCCTGAAGAACTGGGGCAGGGTCGCTGGATGGGGCGGGCAGCTGGCCCGGGGGTGCACTGTTGGCGATCTCAGCCACTCCAAAATAACCCCACCAATTTGCACACGAATAAGCAAACACAAAACCCCAAAGCGAAGACATTCAAAACCGAAAGCAGCTGCTAATCACCTGTTTAATTTTTTTTTTTAAATTAGCTGCAACAAAGAATTTTCAAACTCTGAAGTACAATACACAGCTTAACATTTTCATACACCTGTAAAACCACTAAGTTAAATCCCATTACAAAAGACTCCAACTTATAAAGGAGCAGTTCAAATACAGTTCTTATCAAATACAAACAATGGAAAATGATTTAGGCAGAGAACATCAGTCACTGGAAATTAACATTTGAAAAAAATTTTTTTACATAAAAACCATCTGTGTATTGAGAAGGTGCACTCCACTAAACCACAGGCCTAATTAAGGAACTAGGAATCAAGGCATTACATAGTAATGCAGTAAGTTTTGCGTGTTTTCTTTCTTCTTTTTTTTTTTTTTTTTGAGTCTTGCTGAAATCTTATCAATATGGAACGTGTTGTCCTTTCTTCTCCGTAAATCTAAGATGATGTCTGTGTCAAATTGCTAAGTGCACTTGCGGCTGACAGACAAAACACAACTTGTCTTAATCTGGGTGGTTCTCCCTTCCCAGCACCCCCACCCAAGGATAGCTGCTTAAAAGTCCAGCCCCGGCATAAAAGTATCAAGAAGATAAAAATGAAGAAGCATGCCCACTGGGAAAGAAGTTGCACCAAGAGTGGAGAGCTGGTACAGATGGGTAACAAGGTCCAGAATTAAAATGTTACATCTCTCCCCCCAGCAACGTTCTCTCCTGAGCAAAGGATTAAAAAAGACCAATTAACAGTTATCATCCAAATGGCACTTTACATCTTACAAAGCACTTGGTGGATATCTTAGTTGATGCATATGGCAACTCAGTGACCTGAAGATAAGGAAATGAGGTCTCCAAAAGGTTACACGGCCCATCCAGGGTCACGGAGCTAGTTAGGAAGAGACAGACCAGAGCCTGGAACCCTGCCAGGCCCAGCCTGCCCCACTGCTTCTCAAAACAGCATTGTCAGAACAAGGGAGGGGATTTGGCCCGGCCCGTGGAGCAAGAGAATGATGCGGTCTGAACAATGCTAACCAAGAACCCACACGTGATTGTACTTCTCCGTGAATCTGTGCCTTGAGGGTAACAACATGGTACTTACTTGAGCTTTGGCATGACCCCCAACAGAAAGGCCCCAGGAAGAGAAAGATAAGACAGACCAAAGGGGACAACCACCGTATCATGGACATGGGGTGTTTTGTCTGCTCAGCACCCCTACCTCTGGGGAAGCAGCCCTCCCTCACCCCATGCAGTTCTAATGGGACTGTCCATCAGAGACTGGTCCCAAAGCTGGGTCTGTGACCTACACAATGCCCATCGGGGAACTTCCCTGAAAGTGATACGCAGATGCTGAAGGAAAGTAGCAATATTTCCACTGGAGCTGCCAAGCTAATATGTGAATCCAGGACTCTGGTGGCCATCTTATCCAACTCCTGGAAAACATTTATCTACAAAAGGAGCAAATGAGGCCAACCCAGAGGGACAGAAGGAACAGAGATTGATGAGGGTCAGAGAGAGCCATGATGATATCATTTGAGTCCTCTGGAACCGACTATGATGAAGGCAGGTAAACTCCTGGACTTGACAGTTACATGGGCCAACAGATTCCCTTTTCTCCTTGGGATCACTGCAGTGGGTCATCTGTAACCCAAAGGATGCTGACTTATGACCCGTAAGACAACATTAAATATACACTGACGACACACACCACGTTTTTCTGACTATCTCCACTTTCGATGCCCAGTGTTGTGGCTCCATTAAACCACTTCCACTCTGGCCTTCTGGAAGCTACCCTTGGCCCAGCAGCTGGAGCACTCCTCTTCAACAGTTAATCATTATTACATCATTCTCTGGCTCAGATCCTTCCCATGATGTCCCTTCACAATCTCCTTTTTATGGGCTTCAAGGTTTCTCTTATCTGCCCCTGCCTTCCTCTCCAAATTCCCCTCCTATCTTCCCCACCGATACCCGGCCCCACATCTACCACTCTGTACTTCCTGCTGGGGCCTCAAGGCTGCTTCACCCAGAGCTTTGGTGGCTCCCTCCCTCCCTTAACTAGAGTCTCAATCACCTCCTAGAGTCCTTTAAACACCTTTCTGGCATAACTTATACCCTCTTATTCCACTTCTTCAATCACCACTACCTAGAATCATATTCATTGGTTTATGGTCTCTCCAATGTCAGTTAGAATGTCAGCTCTCCGGGGCGGGGACTTTAATCATCTTATTAACTTCTGTATCCCCAGTGCCTACCCTCTCTGGTGCTACTTATTGAACAAATAAACAAAATTCCAGTATCATGGCATCCACGCATCTCCTAGGCACCCAAAAAAGGCCCAGCATGGAATCCTGGGCCATTCCATATCCTCAGGCTTTCTATCCCAAAACGAAGATTGCCAGAGTGTATGTTCTTGACCAGGGGTTGGGAAACTACAGCCTGTGAGCCCAGCTGTCTACTTTTATACAATCTGTAAACCAAGAATGTTTTTTTTTTTACAGAGGAACAGTGTGCTTGATTGGATGCTAGAAAAAATAACTTTGAACTCCAATGCAGCAAAAAATGTTATCCACTGCCCCAAAATAATACCTATTCTTCTCACTACTAAAATGGTATTACAAAAAATTATACTGTTTTTGTTACATTTTTTATTTCATCAGTAAAAAAAAAACTATATAAATTTGTTTTCTCTCTTATTATATAAGTACTTACATAAAAGCCTCAATATTGCCTCTTGACCCACAAAACCTAAAATATTTACTGTCTAGCCCCTTCACCCAAAAAAAAAAGAAGAAAAGTTTGCCAACCCCTGATATAATCTTACTAAAAATCAAGGGAAGAAAGGAGATTTAATAGGTCAGTCCAACCCTGGCACTATCCAGAACAGACTAAGGAAACAAGACCGGGTCATAAATTGTTCTTAACGTCCTGGGACCCAGGAAAAAATAATCATATTAAGTTCTCTATGGAAAGCTCTTAAAATTCAAAGACACTCCATAGAAAACAGATATTTTGGTTCAGCAAAGACTCCTACAGGAGAAATGACCACCTCCCTTGCCCCGCCCCGCCCTCCATCTCCACCTACCTCCTAAATCAGTAAGAACCATGTTTTACCTTAGAGTCTCTGAGGGGCTTCTCTATGTATTCCTAACTGAGGTTCCTAACATCAGTGCCTTGAGCCTGCCATTAGCCCTATGGTCCTTGAGACAACCCCAAAAAAACCCAGCACTTCAGAACCACATCAAATCAACCAACACGACTCCATCCAATGTGGAAGGCGCAGGGCTCCTGCTTCACCCCACAGTTGGTCCAAGGATGATTTAAGCAGCAGCAGGGGTCAAAGGCTAAATCCACTCCCACCCTGGCCAGCAAAAGTCCAAGAATGGTCTGGGAAACACAGGAGCCCGGACCCAGCTTGAGTTGCCAGAATCCAAAAGGAAAGAAACATGTCCCTCCCTGGAAAGGGAGCACATTGTCGGGGAGCCGTCTGGGGAAAGATGGGCCAGTGGGCTGTTGATAGGCAAATCATCATTAAATGACTCAAATTTCCAGAAATAAAAGGCGTCACAGTGGGAAATGCTCCATTTTGACTTTTCTAAATTCTGGCTTTGGCAGAATAAAGCCACGGAGTAGAGAACCAATTAATTTTTAAGCATTTCCTTTAAAATTACAAGAACCACCCTCACCCAGTCCAGTCTTTGCTAATTTCCAGCTTTCCACACCCGGATCCTTCACACCACCCTGTAAAACTGCCCTGTGCCCACGACCACAAAGGAGGCAGGGGAGAGCCCTCACGGCCAGAGCAAACTGCTCGCCTCAGGGACCCCATCCAAATTACATCCACGTGGTAAGAGACCAAGAGGCTTAAACACATGAAAACAAGTCCTTCGAGACCTAAAACCTAGTCCAGGTACAGCCTTTGCAAGGAATGAGCTAACATTTATTCCACTGACCTAGCCCTTGGTCTTTTGTCCAGGGTCCCTCAATACCTGTCCTAAAATTACAGACCCAGGTGAGCCTAGAAGAGCAGTTAGAGACACGCCGCTGCTCTGCACTGGGCAAGGCCACCCAAACATGTTCCCATTAGGGACGGGGCTTCTGGCCACCGTCGCTGGGAGCCCCTCTGCCTCCCTCTTCTTTCCCGAAGTCCTAGATACAGCCCTATTTTCTCCACTATTTCCTCTCCAAAACAAGAGGAGCAAACTTAAGAGTCCTCTATTCAGACTTCTACATTCCAGAAATCCAAAGAACCAACTGAAAGGGCAGCCACAGATTTCTTTAGTTTGGAGAAATACCAAAGTGGCCCTAAGTCCCAAAAGAGAAACAGTGGCCCAAGACTCACTCACGCGCTGATGAACCTCGGAGGACAGCCCGTTTCAATAAGCCACCGGCCAGGTCTGTGACTTCACATCCAGATTCATTCATCCGACAAATATTCGCTGAGTGCCCCGTGTGCCAGCACCGGGCAGGGGACACGACAGCAAACAAAACACCGAAACGCCTGCCTTCCTGGGACTTACATTCGGATGCTTCGGGCACTGCCTGGATGTGAAAGGAATGCAGAGAAGCCAGCCCTCATCCCACCTTTCCCTTGGCCTTTCTCCTCACAGCAGATCGCATTCATTTACTGACTCGCACACTCATTCGTCCCATCAGCCTTGGGTCAGGCCCTAAGCCAGGTCAGTGGGGGCTCCAGAATTTACAGACAGCGGGGGCTTCGGAGCAGCAACGTCTGAAGTGGGAAGGGGGATCTGTCTCGAAGCTCCACGAGCCCTCGGCATCTGCTTCAACAGTGTCTGTAGTAGAGAGGCACTGGGGAAGACTGGGGAAACCAGCAAAGCCCCCGGCCCGGCACCCCACACTAACGGGCGCCGGCAATCTGGAAATGAGGATGACGGGGCTGATGCCCTTCCTGAGATACTCCCACAGACAACCTAAGGATGTGCTGACAATGCTGCACCTGACCCTCCAGAACCATTATCTGCTCTTTTCCTCTCGGCTTGGTGCCTGGCAAGACTGATCTCTCTGGAATGGGTCTCCCCTGGGCTCCCCTGCTCTCTGTCTTCTGGCTGGGTCTGGCCAACAGCAGACACTGTCAGGAGAAAGTGGGAAGAGAGAGAAGCGGGGTATGGTCCCATCCCTGCTTCCTCTTCCTCTTCCTCTGCCACGGCTCCTGTCGGGGAGTCTCTTCCCGCAGCTTCATTCTGGTAACTGCGCCCCCGTCTTGCCCCTGTAGACTGAGGGGTAGTGACTGCTCCGTGCTGCTGACAATTCCTGGGTGCCTCATCATTCCTCACTGAACCTTTGACTCTGTCTACACCTCTGTAAATAGTCTTCCCACTCAATCTTTTCAATCACCCCCTTCCATGAAGCATCTGTTTCCTACAGGGACCCTAATACGCTACAGTGAGTGAACAAAAAGTCTCAAGAATAGTGTGGGTATTGGCAGAGAAAGCCACAGCCTCCCAGGCACAAGAGAAAAAGGGAGAGAGGTTGAGAGAAGCTCATAGACAAGGGGATGTTTCAGCCAAATAAGCAAGATGGAGGCAAGAGCATCCAGGCCAAAGGGCCCCATCAACAAAGGCACAGAAGCATCACACTGGAGGGACCAGGGAACTTGCAGCAGCTCCTCGTAGATGGGGGGTGGGGAAGCTAGGCAATGACGCTTGAGAGGAGGAGACCATAATGGCACGCCTTATTAGCAATGCTAAGGCATTTGGACTTCATCCCGAAGCAATGGGCGGTCTCCCATGCCAATCACACGGTGATGCCATCCAATACTCCATGTGTTTCCAGACACATCCTTCCTTGGACAAACTGAAAATTGGCATTCGTTTAGGACAAATAAACATAATCCCTAAAACGGCTATTTCAGAGCACTGTGTCTGGAATCTAAGGCAAAAAAATAAAAAATTAAAAGCCATCAGACCATGAAATATGGTTCACTGTAATATCCTTCTACGAACACACACACACACACCCTCGGCACTGTTAACAACAAGCTTTGGAGCATTAACAACCTCAGGTAAAACATACCAGTCATTAACAACAGATTTTGAGAAGATTACAACCTAAATAACTATCATCGGAACACATAAGTTACTTAATATAAAGTGGTTCCATATGGTTCATTTATAATTCACGTGGCATCAGGCAGCAAGAATCCGTTCAGATGACAACTACTGGAGTCACTAGATATGCTTTTATTTTTCCAAAAGGGCAGTAAAGAAGGGCATATTCAAGAGATTTTCAGGTACTACCGGATCCTAGAATATTCTTGGATTTAAACATTGTTTTCTTGGCCTCCCTCTCTTCTTTTGGATTTTTAGGTACATATATATTTGAAACTAGCTTTAATTAGACTTCAGGTAGAGTAATTTTTTAAAGTCCATCTGCTTGATGAGTTCACCGCGACCAGCATTTTCACTCTTCTTGTGGCTCCTGGGTTGCAAGCAGACAGGCTGGAACATAAGCATGCACGTGTACCAAACTGACTACTGTTGTTAAACTAATAAAAGGTAATCTTCTCGTCTCTTTAAGTATTTATGCCCCTGTCATTGGTTACATGGTACTCAGACACAAATGTACACCATCTATGCTTCCAAAGCAGGTTATTCAAACGCTTCGTTTTTCCTCTCCCGTCTTCTTTCGTCTTCCCCCAGCATACAGGATGGACTCCAAAGCTGAGAGCTTTCCCGTATTTCTTTAATCACTGTCAGGATCGCTCATAAATGTTAATTAAGAAGAAGATTTGAATGTTACTCCCCAACTGTGCCAAATGGAGAACCTCTGAGTGTCTTATGCACTTCCCGCGAGCTTTCCCTCTCCGGGTCTGCTCCTTTACCCCCTCCGATGGCCCGTGTGCACACGCACGCCAACCAAGCACACGCACACACGCGCATGCACGCCCATGCGCCCTGACCCAGCTGCGTCAAGAGCCGGGCAGCCGGGCAGCAGTGGTCACCATGGGAGAGAGGATGGCGGAGGAGGAGAAACCCAGCAGTGGGAGGGGGTGCTTCAGACACAAGCACCCGGCCCCCCTCAGCTGAGACCTCTCAACCCAGGACAGAGGGAAGCGTGCCCAGCCAGGAACCCAGATGGAGGGCCAGCCTGTGACTGCTCTTAGTTGAGAAAGTTCAAGAAGGCTTCTCTGTACTCCCAGTAGCTCCTTAGCCTGCTGGCCAGGACTCTAAGCCTCTGAACTAAAGACAATGCCTTTGGGTCCATAATTTGAGATAAAAGGCTTACCTGGGAGAGCCAACATGCCAGAGTATACCCCTCTTCCAAACTGTCATGTAGCAGAAAACCAAGAAGCCAGAATATCCTAGGATGGGGTGTGGTTGGGGGAAAGGGGGACACCAACTTAGGAATGTTACCACTCCCCAACAGGTCACCTTCTCTGGGTACAAAATCAACCTGAACGCTGAGCCGTGGCCTTAGTCTGCTGCAGCTCAGGCATCCGTCACTACCTGCCCATCTCCCCAGAGCCCCCATCCCAGCCCCCCTGCCCAACAGGCCTCACGCTGGGCAGCACAGCCATATCCCAGCCGTTGTGAGATACACTGCATGTCACCTGTGCCACAAGGAACAAAGCACAGAAGGAACTTAGCACTGAAGAAGGCTGAGTCTAGATTCTTCCTATAGCGTCACCCTCTTCTACTACAATGTGAGAGTCCGTGAATAGGACAGAAAGGGCCAGACGTGCAGCAAGCCCAGGGAACTGTGCCCACCTCCTGCATATGACCCATGAGTTCCGGGAAGGCAGAAACCAAGTGCATTCATCTCGCTCAGCGCTGAATCCTCCCAGCTGGCCCAGGGCCTGGCAGAGGGCACAGCCTGTAAGTGTGGCTTCAGTGAAGGAAGGAAGGAAGGAACAACCAGACATGTGGAACCCTAAAGTCCTAAAGAAGACTGAAGGATCACTGAGACAATGTGAGGAGGAGGAACTGAGAACATCCACCCCAGCTAATTCCACTGAAGCAGGTGATGTGGGGAACCTAGACACAAACTTACTGTCGAGAGAGACCCAAGAACAAAATCCCACTTCTGTGCTCACTCACGCCAGGGTGTGTGGAGTGCTCCGGGTAGAAACCCTGGGAGGTGACCTCATTGAACATCCCATTCACACTCATGGAGACAGAACCATCCCCAATAAAAAAAGCCTTGGGGTGCAACCCACGAGATGCTAAGAAAGAAGATGGGGACAGAAGGTCATGCATTCGCATTACAGCAACACCCACACAGATGGGCTCGTGCATAGGGGACAGCTCTGGCAAGCAAGGAGAGCATAGAGAAGATGGTGCATGAACACTTTCTCTTCCTTCCCTTAGCACTGGAAAAGTGCTGTTATAATGTGGCATCCATTATTTAAAAATAAGAATGGTTAAGATCATTTTTAAAGAACTACTCTGGAATAAAAGTCTCATGCTTCAAATCTAGATAACATGGCACACTGTGGCATGCTCCATTAATTCCCACTTCCTTTCTAGAATGCAAGTGCAGAACACGTCCCATCACTATTATCTATGGCACCATAAGAACAAGTAGGAAGGGCCAGGACTGTCATGACTCATTTCCAGGAACAATGGAAAAGAGGGGTATTGACTATTGGCTGGCTTAATTAAGAAATCTGCTACTGGGGACGCCTGGGTGGCTCAGTCGGTTAGGCGTCTGCCTTCAGCTCAGGTCATGATCCCAGGGTCCTGGGATCGAGTCCCGCATCAGGCTCCCTGCGAAGCAGGGAGCCTGCTTCTCCCTCTGCCTCTTTCTCTCTCTCTCTCTCTCTCATGAATAAATAAATAAAAAATCTTTAAAAGAAAAAGAAATCTGCTACTGTAAAATGCTGGCAAATTCTCTTCTGGAGCTCCCTGACAAAGACAGGAGCAGAACTGGTTATGTATTTGATGTGGTTACGGTGTAGAACCCAGACTCTCTGTAATGCACTATCTTAAAGATAACCAGAGTAAATTTAAAATGCATACACACAAACATATGTATATTCTGCACCACTCTGTATATTCTGTTCAAACTTTATTATAAACGGGACACTGTGCAAAATGTTTAAGTAATGGCTCGAACAACAACAAAAAAAGAAGAAATACTTTGTTTTTACGGCATTTAACTCATTCGGCTTGGACTATAGTCATTCATGTTTTTATTTTATGCCCTGTAAGAAACAGCTTTCTCAAATCCCAACAGGCCAGCCACACTTTCTCACAAATATTAGATCAGTGGGTCAGATCAATGAACTCAACGGGTTTGCATCTTCATTAAGAAAAAATTAGACCAAAAAAATGTTTATTATTATCTGTATGTTTCAAATCTTGCTAAGAATAAACGTTAGAAGGGGATACTTCACTTGTAAGTTTTTAAACTTCAAAAGGTTGCGATTTTCATGCACCTCTCAGGAGATACTAGTAGATGGTGGTTTCTCATTTCTGATAGTTGACATCAGGTCTTCTTATAAAAGGTCCTCTGGCCGAAAGTGAATCAATATAAAGAAAAGTATGAAGTAAGCAATAATAAATATAGCATGAGGATATGGTAAAAATCACGAAGGTGATAACATCTGGGGGATACGGACCTAACATTTTTCATCTCTCATCTTGGACCTTCCTTTCTCCTCCATCCACCACCTAATCTATCTCAAAAAATAAGATGCAACTGTCACAACGAAGGGGAACCTGGGAACCAGGCTACTAAATGTCATGTGATGTCCTGGATGGGGTCTTGGAACAGAAAAAGGGCAGTAAAGAAAAACTGAGGAAATTAGGAGTATGGCCTTTAGTTAATTATTAAAAATAATAACATGCCTTAAGGACACCTGGGTGGCTCAGTTGGTTGAGCATCTGCCTTCGGCTCAGGTCATGATCCCGGGGTCCTGGGATCGAGTCCCGCATTGGGCTCCTTGCTCAGCAGGAAGCCTGCTTCTCCCTCTCCCACTCCCCCTGCTTGTGTGCACACTCTCTCTCTCTCTCTCTGACAAAATCCTTTTTAAAAAATAAAATTAATCATTAATTTTTTAAAAATAAAAATAATGGGGCGCCTGGGTGGCTCAGTTGGTTGGGCGACTGCTTTCGGCTCAGGTCATGGTCCTGGAGTCCCGGGATCGAGTCCCGCATCGGGCTCCCTGCTCAGCAGGGAGTCTGCTTCTCCCTCTGACCCTCCCCCCTCTCATGCTCTCTCTCTCTCTCTCTCATTCTCTCTCTCAAATAAATAAATAAAATCTTTAAAAAAAAAAAATAAAAAAAATAAAAAAAAATAAAAATAAAAATAATAAGATGCCTTAAAGAATATATACTTTGCTAACTCTTGTATAAGAAAAAAAGGGCATATAAAACAAATGCGAATATCTGTTTATTTTTACAAAACAAATGCAAGGGTAACCCCTGGCTACCTCTCAGGGGTAGGGAGGTAGGGGCAGGATAGACAGGATATGGGAGTAGCAGGTCTCTGAGTAAACTTCTAAATACATGTTAATGTCCCATATAGTAAATAAAATTCAGTTAACAAAGATGAGAAGAGGGAAAAAAAATCATTAAAAAAAACCATTAACCATGATGAAAGGTAGGCGGCTGGGTGGGACAGCTACACTAAGTATCTTAGGGACACAGGATCTGACTATATACCCTCAGCTTTTAGCTGGGGTGGGCGGGGGAGGGAGATGGTGCCAACTGCTAACAAATCCTGAACTCTTCTTAGTAGAATTTTGTGGTTTTTGTAAGTAGTGGAATGGGCAAGCAATTCTGGTTCTACTGGAGATGTATTTCGGGACTGAGAAAAGCACTCACTGTGCTGATGTTGCAAGCCAGCATTCTCACTGTGGGAAGAAGGGCACACGAATATGGAATGCGGGAGTGAAGGAAGAAACCTATCCCAGAGGGACTGGAAACGGAGGTATGGCATGAACTCAAGATTTCTAAAACATGTATGTGTGTGGTGCAAGTACACGTCCATATGTACGTGTGCATGCATGTATCAGTATGTTCACACTCTTCTATTTCCTCCATCTCTCCATGGACATGACCTGGATGCAAGGACATCCAGTAACAATAAGCAAAGACACTGCAGGAACAATAAACATACCTTGCACTCAGCCCATGCTCTCTAAATCCAGTCCCCAGTAAAAGAAACCACCTCTTTGGAGAAATGACTAACTACAGGGCTGGGGCACGGTGGACACAAGATAAGCCTGAACATCTTGTTATGCCAGAAAGTAGTGTTCCAAACAATGTTTGTGGGGCATGTTCTAAGGAAGCAGACGAAAGGCTCTCCCACTAGCCAAATCTGAGACAATTTTAGAACCAAAATAATTAAGCACAGTAATGAATTATAAGCTACTGAAAAAAAAAAAAAAAACAAACAGGATTCCATGAACCCATACCTCTGCAGGTAGATCAACAGATGAATGGAAGAGAAGGAAGGGCTCTTGCTTCTGGTAGAATGCCAAGGGCCAACTGGTAAATACGGTTGGGGTGTAGGAGTTGAAAAATCATTTGGCAACCCTCATAGAAATGCTAGCTCTGGCAAAAATCATCAGTGAATGCTACTAAGTGGAAATTTTGATGGGTCTCCCCACGGGCTACATATTAGGGAAAACATAATAACGATATAGGGGAGAAAACCAAAAACAACAGCTGGACAACAATGATCAAAATTAACACCATTACAGAGGGGGAGATGGACATCAAGTGCCTGCAGATGTGATCCCCTGGGGAGGATGTAAAAACATTTGTGTAGCAACCTGGCCAGGAATGCATAACTTGAATCTAATCATGAAGAAATATTAGGCAAGAATGTTCTCCCGGACAAAATGAGATTACAGTTGACCCTTGAACAACGTGGGAGTTAGGAGCACTGAACCCATGTGAAGTCGAAAATCCACATACAACTTTGGACTCCCCCCAAAACTTAACTACTAATGACCTACTGTTGACCGGAAGACTTAACTTATAACACAAACAGTGGATTAACATAACTTTTGTACATTATATGTATTATATGCCATATCCTTACAATCAAGTAAACTACCGAAAAAAAATATTAACAAAATCACAAGGGTGTAAACATACATTTACCATACCGTACCGTATCTATCGAAAAAAAAAATCCACGTGTAAGTGGCCATGCAGTTCAAACCTGTGTCATTCAAGAGCCAACTGTATATTGCTTATAAATGTCATAAAAGACCAAGAACGTCTGTAGAAATATTCCAGATTACAGCAGAGACAGAGGACACATTTAAAAACTGCATGTTACTACCTGGTCCTGCAGAACATCCTGTGCTTGAAAGGAAAAAGAATTCTACAAGCAACAGATAAGGCCCACTGACAAAACTAGAGTATGGACGGTAGGTAGATCACATAAAAAGCACTGTACCCATGCTGAATTTCCCAAAGGCCAGTGTAACTGGACCAGAGTTGTGTAAGGGAATATCCCCATTCTTAGGAACACTGATGTATGTAGGAGTGAAGGGTCATGACGTATACATTTATTCCCTAAGGATTCAAGCGGGGGAAACTGTCTATATAGACAAAAGAGCACCTAACAGGGTGCCTGGGTGGCTCCGTCGGTTAAGCGTCTGCCTTCGGCTCAGGTCATGATCCCGGGGTCCTGGGATTGAGCCCCATGTCGGGCTCTCTGCTCAGCAGGAAGCCTGCCTCTTCCTGCCACTCCACCTGCTTGTGCTCTCTCTGTCAAATAAATAAAATCTTAAAAAAAAAAAAAAAAAGCACCGAACAGAGCACGGGGGGAAGGGGGGTACAGCAGATCACTGACAAAGGTTTGAGTGGAGGATATACGGGTGTTCTTCCTACTTACTCTTAATTTTTTTTCTTTAAATTTTAAGTTATTTCCTAATAAAAAGTAGGGGGAGAGGAGAAAGAGGGAGTAGAGAGGAGCAGGGGAGAGGGAGAAAAGGGGGACGAGGGAAGGGGAGGGGAGGATCCAGTGGCTAAGCCCAGGACGTGGACTACCTACAGGCTTAGCATCCCATCTATCACTCCCCTTCATCCAAGATCCATTTCCTCATCTGTAAAGTGGGGCAAGATGGCTTAACCCTTACCTACCTCACGAGTTTTGCAGAGAGAGAAAAATAATAAACACAAAGACAGAATTTCTTTTAATCCTATTTTCTGAGGGAGAGCATTACGACCCGTATCCTCCTTATTTGGCATCAGATTTTGCAAGATTCAATACTGAACTTTTGCAAATTTGGGTGACTTCAGAAAAGGAATCAAGGTCACAGAACTCTTTCGTCAGTATTATCAAATAAATATTTGCCTAAACACAATCCCCAAAGAAATCGATGCGTCCTACGATCGTTTCAAAACGTGTGTGCGTGCCCAGGTGCATGCATGTGCCTGTGTGAGTGTGTGCACATACGCACGTGTGTGTAAGAATTATGGGGACAAAAGATTGGCTAACTCACTAAAATTTAAACAGTTGTTTAGAGCAATGCAATTATAGCTCATTCTCCCCTCCTATTCTTCTAAGTTTACACAGTGTTATTTATTTCACTTTTTTAATTTTTAAAGATATTTTTGTGGCCACTGAAACATGACTGAACGTCTTCAAAAACGCACCCCATTTTCACATTACTGTAGGGTACCATCGATGCTGGTGAACTTCAGGAGGGAGAGAGAACAGCACTGTGCAAGCTGACAAAGCTATTTCTGCATATGAAATGGGCAATCTGGAGCTTTTCGCCTGATTCGCTGCCAATTTCCTAGTCCAGACTTGGATCTTCTCCCTCTGACCAAGGGAAAAAGTCATCTTCCAACCCACATCCTCACTAAAATCCTGCAAATCAACGACTGGACATTTCTTCGCTAGAAGTCAAACATCAGCCAAGGAAGTCTCTACTGAACTCTGCCCCACAGGGTCACCCTGGACGATACCCACAGGATAGAGGCCCAACCCAAAGGTCTGGAGAAAGACCAGAAGCTCAGCGGTGGCATTCCACTCAGAAGGTAAACTGAGTTTCAACGGCACCTCTTTCTTACCCACCAACCCTCCTGCTGATACAGGGTTAGGATGTCCATGTCCCAACGAGGTGTTTTGCCAACATCCCTCAGATCCACATCAAATATAATTTTCAAACCAATTAGCTCGAAAAGCCTCACAACCAAAGCAGTATCTCCCACATCCTCATTATGGGGCCATCCTATTCAATTCCTAATGAGAGGAAAGACAAAGGCAGTAGATGTGATAGGGTCTACTTCAAAAATTCTTTTTCTTTTAGAAAACAGATCCTCTTTTGTTCTGGTTAAACACCAATTACTCTGCTCTCTCTAACATGCAAATCAGCCGAAAATAGGGCAATATGGAGCTCACTCTGGTTTCACGGGCAAGTCAGAATGAAGCAATGAAGCAAAAGAAAGGGGACAGGGAGGGATAGGGCAAGAAGAGAGGAGAGAGGGAGGACAGAAAGGGGAAGGAGAGAAGAGAGAAAAGATGAGCGACTCAGGCAGATCCCTGGGGGTCTTCAATTCCAAGTACTTTGTGCTCAGATAAAGCTCTTTTCAAAGGGCCTTTTTGTGTTTTCTGTGGCAATGCCCACAAGTGGTGATGTTGCCATTATCCAAGAAAAGCAGTAGCTCATTAAGGTCTGCAATATAAGCAAGAATAGCAAAAGTGGCCAGCAAAGCAACTTACCTGCAGCTCCCACCGGCTACAGACACTCGCCCATGAACCAGGGGAAGAGAACAGAGAAGGACCGAAGGACAGCCAGCATCCTGGCCTTAGAGGTGCCAGTGCCCAGACAGGTGAGTGCGTGAGGACCAAGCCAGGAACTCCGTCTTGACTCCGTCTCCCACTCAGGCAGCAGGTGGTGCCTGGCTTCGTTCTGTTTTCCTTCATTCTAGTTAAGCTGAACTAATTTCAATCTTCTAAAAGCATTATGACTTTTTAACTTTTTTTAATACAGGCATGTGGCAGGGTGTAATCCGAGTTCCCAACAGCTCCAAAGAAAGCCTAAGGCAGGGCTGCTCACACCTTCCCCTGCACAGTCCCTGGGGATGCCTGAGTCCGGGGTGGGGTCTGAGCTTCTGCATGTCTAACAGGCTCCCAGGCGAGGCTGGGACTCCACGGAGTCAAGGGTCACCTTCCCAATTCCCCCCCCACCCTGGTTTAACTGTCCTTCCAGCCTCTGTCCTGACTTGAGCCCCTTCCCTGGCCCACCCCAGTCCCGGTTCTGAGTGGGGAGCCCCTCCCTGCCCTCCCACAATGTCTGTGTTCTAGAAGAACAACAAAGAGGGCCAGGGAAAAGTCAAGCCACCTTCCCATGCCAGGCCTGGAACAGTCCCACCCCCATCCCCCACCAGCAGCACCTGAACTTCTCTATAATGTACCACAGAATGGGATCTTTAGAGAGCAAGGCAGATCCAGGTTCAGAGGAGAGCCTCTTCCTGCCGAGACTCCCTCCTGGCACCATGGCAGGGACAACTATGGTGCAGGGAGGGAGCAGTCCAAAATGACAACAGTGACCGGAAACCAGCCTCTCGTGCTGATGAGAGCATGGGCTACACTGGAAATCTTGGGAGAAGGACACACGCTCCATCTCCAGGGCCCAATGCCAAGCCCACTCCAGAGTCAGGACAAACACCCAATCTCCACCCCAGTAAGTCCCCAGTGTCTACCTGCCCACATTTCCTACCACATGTTCCTGCAGAAAGAAGTTTCTGGCTGACCACCCCATGCCCCAGAACACCGCAGGCCAGCGCTGGGAAGACTTCTATGGTGAAATGACTGCCGCAACAATGGGGGTCCCCCACGCTCTCCCCTTCTGGTCCTGCCTTCCTAACAACCAAGGCTGCCAAGCAGGGCATGAATGTCCCTCTGTTTCCCGAGCCACACCCCTCGTCCCAGGGGAACAAAAGAAAGAACTAACATTTTGCTGGGCTCCCCCTATGTGCCAAGAACTGAGCCATCACATTCCATCTCATTCTATCCTCCAGAGAACCCTGCAGTATTGACACTGGGTCTCCACCCCACAAACAGGGAAACAGAGGCTCTGAGAGGCGAACCTTCGTGGCGCACAGGGGTCAGGGTCACGGTGCAGTGGTTGTCAGGGTGCGGGATCTGGAGGCACACTCCATGAGTGGGGACAGCCATCCACCCTCTGGCCGTGTGCATCCGGTCCCCGTTAAGCCGAATAAAATGGGGTAAAGAACATAACCTTCCTCATAGGCTTGTTGTGAGAACTAAACGGGACATCATAAAGTGAAGGTGAGCCGGCCTATGGCAAATGATCAAAGAAATGTTCACTATCACCCACAGTCAACAAGTGAGGCAGGGCTGGGTTCCAGCACTCCAGCTGTGCATCATGTGACTACTGGGTTTCCGGCAGGCCCACGACTTGACAGCAGTAGAATCCGTTCCTGTTTAAGGACGGGCTCTTGGGGGACCACCATGTGGGGTTGGGGGCCCTTGGGGGGCAGTCTTCCACGAGACAGTGGTCTGAAACACACGGAGCACGGACGGTGGGAAGCTAGAAAGGGCTCCGGGAGGGACAGGTCCAAAGGTCCTCCCTGGCACTGGAGACCACCAGTGCAACAGGGAAGCAGCTCCAAGGAAGCGCGGGAGAGCCACGCGGCACAGCCTCAGGCGCTTACATGAATGATCTTGCCTGGGAGGGAAAAGGGCTGTAGAGGAGCAAGGCTGGGAAGCCATACTCTACCCCTCTCCGCCCCGGAGCAGAATCCACGACAGCAGAGCCCAGGACCCCGAAGGAGGGAAGGAGTGGAGCACAGCGGATCCCCCAGATCCCCCAGATCTGCCCGAACCTCAGCCGGCAGAGGAAGAACCACACGAGTGGAGGCAGACACGGAGAGCTAGTCAGCAGGGATCAAACACAAGAAAACAGAAATGGCTTTTACGTTTCTAAGCGTCCATGTAAGATGAAACATTTGGAAAACTGGTTGGCTTTGAAGACACTCCTGAATCAATCCACGAGACAATGACCCAAATCCGCGACCCCCTGGAGGCCGCCCCAGAGCAAAGCGCCAGCCGCCCCCCCCACCCCACCACAGGAGCGGCTGTGCTTACCCGCCTTTCCCAGGAGCGTGCGGGTGATGGATAGTTCTAAGGAATACCCTATAATCTGCATTTATG
This sequence comes from Neomonachus schauinslandi, assembly GCF_002201575.2. NCBI lineage: Eukaryota > Metazoa > Chordata > Mammalia > Carnivora > Phocidae > Neomonachus > Neomonachus schauinslandi. Next base: position 28,458,144 of record NC_058417.1, read on the forward strand.
CCATTTGTCTCTTTGATACAGAAAATACAGATATTTGCATCGTTTATTTTAATATGCGTGATTTTCTTCTGAAAGCCACAAAGAGAAAGAAAGTCTGATCCCCAGCCCCCCCCCACCCTCTGCCATTCCCCCCCCCTTCTTTAGAAGACTCAAAACTTAAGCCTGGCACTCCTGACAAGCCAAATTGATCTGGAAAGGATCTTCACAGGCCAGTTGCATTAAAAGAACAAATAAAGGACTCTCCTTGCAAAGGCGACAAGGAAGACAAAGGCAAGCACATCTCCTTCCCCGTGGCTGGCCTCCTAGAGGGAATGGCAGGGGGGGTCTGGGGGAGGGCAGGAAGTTGCCACGCAAACTGCTCATCCCACATTATCGGCCTTTGTGGTAGAACTCAATGGTGCACCCTAAAACCGCAGGCTTGAACAAAAAACCATGCCGGGGGCCGAAATGAGGAAGAGAAGTTTCCTCGCCACCAGGAGGGAGAGGCCTGCAGGCTGGGGTGGCTACCCTGGGTCAGTGAATGAACAAGGCAGAGGCCGGGCTCTGAGTTATGCAGCCGGCAGGGTCCCCGGCAAATGGGACACAAGAAGGGTTCCAAGGACTGCCAGCCACTTAGTCTTTATTTTCGCTCTCACGGACACCTGAACACAAATGTGGGCACGGAATGGCCACGCGCCCCATATTTCCTCACCAACGAACTCCAGAGGCACCAACGTGGCCGCGTGGCTGGCACATCGTCTCTGCCTTGCCCACAGGCCTCCTGTTTGCCCAATGATCAGGGCTCCCGTGACTCCTTGGGGACAGAACGTAGCATATAGGTTCTCGCCACCCCGCACCCCTGCAGAGTGGGTTTATCATGCCCACTCATCCGAGGAGCAACCTGAGCCCAGGGCGACTGCCCTCGATGCCCCCAGCTCCTCCTGGACCCCTGGGTCTGTACTCTAAACCTTCTTTGCGACACACTTCAATTGCCTCTGGTTGGGCTGGTCACCTTTTTCTTTGGACATTTTCCTTTCCTCAGCCACTCATCCAATACTCACTGGCGGAGCACCTGTTCTACGGAGAACAGCGTTCTAGGCACTGAGAATGCAGCGCAGTCAAGATAGGCAGGCGGTTCCCTCCCAGGAAGCCGATCTTCAATGTGGAGAGGGACAAAAGGATCAAAACAAACAAAATCGGTCCAGCGTCACCATGTGTGAGTCCACAAATGCCGACAAGTGCTCCTCCATCAGCCACAGGGAGCCCACGCAGGCTCTAATTTCCCCTCCCTTTCTCTTGACTCAAGACCCATCTATGCCTGGCCCCTGCCACTGTCCCTTCTAGAGAAGCCCCAGCACAGTACACAGGCGATGAACAGCTACAGGATGCTCCTTGCTGTAGAAAACAGCCCTCACACAACCACCACCTGGGGGCCCTACAGTCCCACCAGGAAAGGGCTCCCTCCCTGGTTCTTTCCCTATTCCCACCAGAGACGTGTCCAGAAAGATGATTCTCCCATTTGCCTATCTGACTAGAAACAGTGTCGGGGCGCCTGGGTGGCTCAGTCGGTTAAGCGTCTGCCTTCAGTTCAGTCATGATCCCGGGGTCCTGGGATCGAGCCCCGCATCGGGCTCCCTGCTCAATGGGGAGCCTGCTTCTCCCTCTGTTTCTCCCCCTGCTTGTGCTCTCTCTCATTCTGTTAAATAAAATCTTTAATGAAGGAAGGAAGGAAGGAAGGAAGGAAGGAAGGAAGGAAGGAAGGAAGGAAGGAAGGAA
>NC_058417.1:28459908-28604546 GCF_002201575.2 Neomonachus schauinslandi
GAAGGAAGGAAGGAAGGAAGGAAGGAAGGAAGGAAGGAAGGAAGGAAAGAATAAAGAAAAGTGTTGACCCTCAGGTCAAACAAACCCCAAACCACAGTCAGGGTCAAGCTCAGCCTGGACACCTCTTGCAGCACCAGCCCCACACTGTGACTCCCTGCACCTGCCCTAAGCTCCCCTCAGCGTCAAAACTTCCTGGCGCTACCTGCTCACCCAAGGGGCATCATTTAATCTAATAAGATATCTCCCCGACCACCCTTCCATAACTTAAACATAACCCCCTGTAATGGGTCTTCTGAAAACCATACCGAGAGCAAACATTCAAAAGCCTTGACTCCAAAGGCGTGACTGCGGGACATCCAGGAGACTGGCATGGAAGAAATGGAACCAGGGTCTTGAACAAAAATAACACAACTTATGAATGACTGGTACAGGCAATAGCTAATTTACTCCGTACACTATAAGGCACATAATGTTATCCATGTGTGACAGATAAGAAAACTCAGAATTTACCCCTCGTTTATTAAATAAGGAGGTTCAGAATTGAAATAATTTGTAAAGGAGCAAAATCGGGACTCAGATCCAGGACCTCCACCTTCCAAGCTGCAACACTCTTCTGCTCTACCCTGTGCCATACCGTGTGGTAGGAAATTAAATCCATATATATTTTGTCCTTGGCAGTAAGGCGTATTTAAAATATACCTGTGTTTTTCAGTGAGATGATGGAGTGGTATGCAGCAATTAAAACTGTGGTTTTACAAACATCTAATGACGTAAAAATTATTATAAAGTGCTATTAAATGAGAAAAGCTGAATACACACACACACACACACACACCATGGTATGATTCCAATTCTGGCTTTTTTCCAATTCTGTTTTTAAACAGAGATGTACACACAAAAATGTTAATACACCAAAACATCAAATTGTGTTATCTGTAAGTAATGGGATTATGAACTTTTTTCTTTATGTGTTTTTATACGCAGTACATCTTCTGTAAGGAGCAGGCATTCATTCTCTAATTTGGAAAAAAATATTAATAACCATTACTTCTGGAAAGACAGAAGCCACAGTTTTGGCCTGGCAGCAGGCCAACCCATGATGTGAAGTCGGACCACCCCCTCCCCAACCCAAGTCACTGCCCAGCCGAGGAGTGGGCAGCGGTGCCAACACCAGCCGCTTGGTGCCAAGGGGGCCCCCACCACAAACAGCCACCAGGGAGTCTCACCACACCTGAGCACCATGGCTAGCCAGTGACACGGGGGCGAGTGCCTTCCTGAAGGACAGAACCCTGCCTCTGGGACATCCCAGCCACAGGGGCTGGAGACTGAGGAAAGAAAGTGAAGAATATGGGGTGAGGGCCGAAGACAAAACTGCCCTCAAAGACAACAAGACGATTTCTAAGCTATGCCTATTAGCATGGACCCCACCAACGCCACCAAACAGCACCAGCGAGACATGACCCCAAAGGGGTTCCTGGTGTCAATCCTAGATCACAACACTGGAAGAACACGAGCAACACTGCGGGGCCTTAGAAAAGAAAACGAGGTCCCTCTTAGCAAGGGCGGTGTCCCAGTCCAATTAGAGGGCTTCTGTGTGGCCAATGTCCCTGAGCCTCAGTTTGCTCATCTGGAAACCTAGGCTAAAAAGCTGAGCCGAGAAGATAATTTTAAGAGCTGAAAGAAATCGTGGTAATGAAGCTCCAAGAGAAGCCAAAAGCAATGCTGTGAGGACTCAGGCCCTCTGCATAGGCCCACATGCCTCCAGCCTCCAGTTATTACATTCTCCAACTCCTGCATAGGCCCACAGCCTCCAACTCTGGCAGGGAACTTGGAAGCAGACCCTCCAGCCCCAGGCGAGCCTCCAGAGGACTGCAGCCCTGAATCATTGCTGACTGCAACCTTCCGAGTGACCTTGAGCCAGAACCACCCCACTGAACCCAGTCCACATTCCTGACCCTCAGATGCTCTGCGAGATAACACATGTTTACTACTTTAAGCTGCTAAATTCTGGGGTAATTTGTTACAGAGCAATACATAACTAATTCAGAGTTTGGTTCCAGCATAGAAGAGCTCAACAAACTCCTGGTTTCAGCTCAGGTCATGATCTCAGGATTGTGAGATCGAGCCCTGTGTCAGGCTCCACGCTCAACTTGGAGTCTGCTTGGGTTCCTCTCTCCTTCTCCCTCTGCCTCCCCACTCTCTCAAAATAAATAAATAAATCTTAAAAAAAAAAAAAAAAAGAGCTCAATAGATGACTCCTACAACATCTCTTCAATCCCTATATGTCAAAACAACCATAATATGCAACACTGATTACTAACAGCTTAAAAAAAAAAAAAAAAAAAGCCACTGTATGAATTGCAAGATGCACCCAAAGTGGAAAGGTTTTCAAATGCTGAGTTTTACCTCCACAGCTGTTCCTGTCAGTCTTCCCCATCAGTGGGACAGGCCTCTAGTCGCTCAGGCCAAAAACCTTGGCCTTACTCTGGATTCTCCTTTTCCCACACTTGCCACATCCCAATCTTCAAAGAATCCCCTAGGCTCTACCTTCAAGACATAATCTGGACTCGAACTACTTCTCACCACCTCCCCCACCACCACCCTGTCTCTAGACAACTATGGTGACCTCCGAGCTGGCCTCCTTGCTTTCACCTTTGCCCTTCTGCAGTCTGCACGCCACACTGCAGCCAGCAGGCCTTCTAAGGTGTAATCCATCTCTTACCAAGCCCTCTGCTCAAATCCTACTGTGGCTTCCCCCTTACATGCAGAATAAACGCCCACGTCCTTACCAGGGTGTTCATGATCTGGTCTTCCTGCCTGTCCAAGCTTGGCACCTTCCACTAGCCCCTAACCCCGTCCACACAGCCCTTCCTGCTGGTCCTCACACAAGCAGGCCTCTGCCGCCAGGGTTGTGCCCTCCACCTGGAGCACTGTCCCCAGAGAGCACTCACAAGGGTTTCCACACAAACGGCATCTCCCAATAAAGGTCCTGCCTGACAATCCTACCTAAATCAACACTCTCCTCCCCATCTCAGTCTCTATGCCCTTACTCTGTTCTGTTTTTTTCACAATTGACATATTATGCTCATTTCTCTTCACGTTTCATTGTCAAGACATTGTGAAGTTCACCGCAGCGTCGCCAGTGCCAGAAACAACTCCTGGCACAGATGAGCTGCTCCTTATTTACGCCAAGAGTCAGCAAACTTTTTCACAAAGGGCCAGACAGCACATCCCGTACAACCTCCACTGCAACTACCCAACTCTGCTGCTGTAGCACGAAACCAGCGGCAGATGATACATACACAAATGAGTGTGGACGAGTTCCAATAAAACTTTATGAAAACAAGTAGTGGGCCACATGTGACCCTCGGGCCGTACTGCACCAAGTCTGACATACCTCATTCATTCATTCAACATATATTTGCTTCTCAAACCTGACTGTTTTCCATCTTCAAGCTGGATAATAAGGGAAGGACGGATGGAAAACACATCTTAGGGCTCTGGGCAGAATTCAACAAGAGCTCTCTCACAGTGAAACGCTTAATAAAAACCCAAACGGACAACAGGCTGTCTCATCATTTTCTGGGGTCTTTCAGCACAGATTAGATGCTCTCATCCAGTTTAGGAGGTGGCTAGTCTAACGACAGGGCGGTGGGCCAGCTCACTTCTTTCATAGTCTCTTGAGGACTGCAAGGCAGGGCCAGGTCTTAGTTCTAGCATGTCCCACCTCTGCTAGAACCACATCAACCGGTTATTACATTCTCCACTTCCGGAGAAAATCTACGATTAATGCTTACTAACTTGTCAAGGATGGGGTCAGGGGTGAGCTGAGGGGTTCAGGAGGACATCAATGCACCCAAAATACGTCACTGATGGGTTCCTGTGCAACGCCAAAGAACAAGCATGAAAATAAACATGCAACCTGGCAGCCAGGCTACTCACAGAGGCTATGCTTATGTTAAATTCACCACCAAGAACAAAGGTGGATACCTACAGGGCACTGCTTAAAAGAAAAAAAGAGAAAAAAATGCACATGCTCAAGTCTTTCTGCTTTAATTGTCACTGAATTCATAGTTCAGTGTCTCCTACTAGCCTTAGCTTGTTTCTCTTCCCAAGCCCTTTTGCTCCAGCTCAATCCATTGGAGGAAACATTTTAATGAGATCTTGGGGAGTACTGCCTTCAAAGGTGCTCCCCAGCCACCCACCAGTCCTCAGGCAGCCCCAAAAGCTGAGCCCCTGTGCACCCTCACCTTCGGTGGCCGCCCAGAGAACCCTCCCGGGGAAGCAGTGAGGCTTGCCATTTTTAATCACCACCTACCCAGATGGCAGGGGACCCTGATGGGCTGTTTCATTTCATCCCACTCTCAGATTTTATCAGCATTTTGCCACTGTCAAAGAGCAGGGAAGAAACAGGAATCAAAAAACACTTTCATTCGAGGGTACCTCTGACTTTCTAAACCCACTCTCAACTTTGGTTATCTTATTTCAAACTCAGAAGAAACTCAAGAGGCAGCAGAGCAGAGGCTTAAATCTCCATCCACCCATGTGTTCTGCAAGTATCTACTGTGTGGCCACGGAGTATGTGTAGGGGTGAGGGAGGGTAGGCCTTGCTTCCCGGGAGGGAACAGGGAGGTGGAACGGATCTCCATGGTACCATAAGGAAACTGAGGCACAGAGAGGAGCGAAGTGACCTTCCAAGGTCAAGTGGCCAGTGAGGGTGAAGCCCTCACTGCCAAGCCAAACAGATAAATGGGGGCCGGGCCAGCCACGTGGTAGCTGAAAACAAGGGGAAGTACTTTATCATTTTCTTGATCTTCTGGAGAAGTACGTCAAACCTTGAAGACAAATCTTTTTTTTTTTCCTTACTAAAAAAAAAAGTTGTTTTTAAGGTACAACCACACCCTGGCTAATCACACCAGGATAAAATGGGCTTGGTAGATCAAGAATTAGTCTAAGAAAAATCAGAGTTGGAGGACAAGGAGAAAAACAATCAAATGTTATTGTGAAATTTCCAAGGAAATGGAAAAACTAATGCCAGAGAGGGACACCTGGGTGGCTCAGTCGGTTAAGCGGCTGCCTTTAGCCCAGGTCATGATCCCAGGGTCCTCGGATCAAGTCCCACATCAGGTTCCTGCTCAGCAGGGAGCCTGCTTCTCCCTCTGCCTCTGCCCCTCCCCCCACCGCACGCGCTCTCTGTCAAATAAATAAAATCTTAAAAAAAAAAAAAATGCCAGAGAGTAGCAATTTGCTAGCAATAGATGAAACATTTAGGCTGTTCATATGTGCTACATATTCTTTAGGGTCTTAGGTTTACCTAATTCATTAATCCTCCCTGCGATCCTATGAGGAGGCAATATTATCATCCCTGGGGAATAGAGAAGTTAAATAATTTGCCCAGGGTCACACAGCCAATAAAGTGACAGAGCCAGGATTTGAGCCTTCACTGTCTGGCTCCTAAATCCATGCTCTTGGATATTACACTGATCAGAATTCACCTCAGTCTCTCTCAGAAAGTTTTTGCATTTTTCCAGCAGCAGGAAATCTTTGCAATCTCCTTTTTATTTTTGTGTGTGTGTGTGTTTAAAGTATTTTTTACCCCCATTCTTTGCACAAGGGCTCTGAGATGACTAACAAAAAGAGACATAAAACCAACAACAAAATTAAAATTTAAAAAAATCATGCACATGGCAAGGTATATTATTAATACACCAATAATTAGGCTGATGACTGTTCACATCTGGTGCTAAGCGTCCTGGCAGCCCAGGTAAAAAGGGCAACATTATGAGTTATAGAACTGTCTTTATCAAAAGGAGAAAAGCTTATCAGTTTCTTTAAGAGAACCAAACTTTTCTTATTACTAAATTTCCACAGAATTTCTCACTGAGTAATATGAAAAGGATACAATGAGGTGGTAGACAAATGTCCTCGCCGACATTTTCTTTGGTAGGATTTTAAAAACAGGTTGTAACACTAAAAGCAAATCAGGAGAAGGCAATTCTATAAACAGTTGGGGTCAGAGTGGGAGGACGTAGCTTTCTGGGGAGACAGCATCACCCTAGATGCTAGAACGGCGTAAAGTTACAAAATCGAAAGAATTACAAAAAACTTTTCTCTATGAATAAGCAAATCCTTGGGAGTGACTGATGTGCCTTCACTGCTCTAAGACAGGGGAACACAGGACAGTGAGGTAAGTGAATAGAAAGGAAGTTTACACACCAGGCAGCCCCGTGAAATGGGGCTTCAGGAATCACTAGGGCATCCACACCCACATCCTTACAGCACAGATGCATCTCCCTGGGTTTTCAGTCTCGATTGGCGGTGGCAGAAGGAAAGCCACAGCCATCTGAATGACCAGCCCCAACGTGGCTTACCCACGGTAAGTGACAGTCTACTCATGCCGCATACTCCCTTCCGTGACATCTCAACTCTCGCACTGAAGAAGCTACTGGAAACCCAAGTTCTTACCCCCTCAGCCCTGCCCGTTTGCCAGCTCAGAGGACTGAAGAAACAAAGTGTCTGCATTTGGTTCAGGGTTCTTCAAGAAACCCCTTGGAAACAGAGATGGGAAGACTGGACAGTGTGTCCTGGATCAGTACTTCCAGAAGTTTCATTATTTGGTTTCAAGTGCTTTGAGACACAAAGACACAGAACCTCTTTGAGTTAGGAACCGAATGTGATCCGAGCCTCCACTTCACCAAGAAAAGATATCAAAGGCTTATTCCAGGTCACGTGCACTAGAAACTCGAACTCCAGGGTCCCCACCCCCAGCCTGGGCTCCTTCTAGTACATTATGATGCTGCCTTGAAACACGAACCCCAAGTGTGTTTGAAACTCCCCCTCGCCTTCAGTGCTCTATTAGGATAGAGACCAAGGACTCCTAGGGCCTGGGGATGAGGAATACCTGAGACAAAAGTCTTACCAGGCTCTGAATCATGCAGGTGTCCTTCACCTGTTTAGAAGGCAGAAATGAATTGAGGCTTTTTGGAGCCCGAGTGGGGCGCAGAGGGCAATCAAGAGGCACAGACACACTGTATGCCACATGCCCTCGACCCAGAACCCAGTCGCAGGAAAGCACAGCAGCGTGGAACGCGTAAGCCCACAGCCTTCCTCTGCACCACACACCTTCTGTCCAGTTTGCCGACCGAAAGAAGTTGGAAACTCTACCATTCACCCTCCCGAGTCATTATTCAACAACAAACAGGAGCTATTTTTAGAACTTTTTCCATGAAGGCGCCATAGGCAAAGGCCACCAACCTCTGCGACGCAGGAAGGTTAAACAAGGCTATCAGGCCAAAAAAAAATTTTAATAGGCAAGTTCCATTTCATATTCCTCTGCTCAACACAGCTTCTGATTTTATAAATGGACCTTAAAATTAACAGAACAGGCAGCTTTTCCCAGGAGCCTCTGTGTCCGTTCTGCAAAATTACATAACTCAGAAAACGAAGGCTCTGATTCGATTATGCTTTCAGCAGCCTGCTGGCTGAGCCGAATTCACTGTGCACATCGTCGGCTCCCCGAAAGGGACTCAAACACGGAGAAGCCAGGCAGGAGAGAGGGAAGCTGCACAAACCCTTTTTCACTAACTCATGTAAATACATCTTTGAGAAACCTCTTTACACCTTCAGTGACCCCCCTCCCCAAACACCCAGACTTACTCCCCAGTAAAACCCCACCATGCGTTTCTGGCCCACCCACACCAGGTAAGAAATGACACATTTTGGAGCTTGGGTTCACCGTGTTGTCCGCCCCTAATGGAAGTTTATACATGCCTCCCACATAGGGGCATCATTAGAAGGAATCAAACAATTTACTGTTGAACACTCCAAGGTTAAAGGACAGAACATGCTCTTGGGAATGCAAAATATTACCATTTACCTTTAAAAAAAAAAAAAGTTTATTTACTTGTCTTTTACAACCAAGCCAAAGGAAATACAGCTTTTTCCAAATGTAGTCGGAGGTGCTGAAAACCTCTTTAGTAATCCCATTTCTACAAAATGTAGAGCTGTTTTGCAGGAAGAAATTCAAATAAGCCCCTGGAGTCGTTTTCCTCTGCAGGCGAGGTAACTCGCGTTCCTAGCATCCTCCAGGTATCTCATTACCCGGGGGTACCTCCCACAGCACAATTTCTGGGCACACACTCGTTGCTGTCTCCCCTCCCCTCCTGCCCATGACAGGTATCCTCTCTTAATCATTCACAAATATTGAAATGAGCTTAGATTCCTAGCACAGGGCCCCGAAGCCAAATGAGTGAGGAACCACCAGCAAGATAACCAAAATGCACTCATGTAATTTGGCAGAATATATCAAAAGCCCTCACTCCCCCCCCACCCTAAACACACAAACTTTGACCCAGCAATTCCACCTAGAGGAATGTCTCCTCAGGCAATAATCAAACAAGCGGGTTTTAAAAAGGGGGGGGAAGGGGGAGGCTATTCAAGGAGCTTCCCTGTCACACTGTTTATCCAGGCAAAGCTGAACCACCCAGCTGTCCAACCACAGAGGATTAGTTAAAGGAGGTTATATCCATACAATGGAGCATTCTGCAGCCACTGAAAACGTCCACAATGAGGTGTGTACGCAGAGTGAACATGGCAGGCAGAGCAAGTTAGAAACCGTGTATAATGTGATCTAATTTTTTTAAGAGAAATAGATGCGCATTCATGAGGCCAAAGAAGCCAGTGTGACAACAGCTATCTGCTGCATGATTCCAACCAGATGACATGTTGGAAAAGGTAAAACTAGCAAGACGATAAAAAGATTAGCAGTCGCCAGGGAGGGCGTGGGGGTGAATTTTTACACAGTGAAAACACTGTATGATATTTTAATGATGGCTACATATGCCATTTTACATTTGTCCAAACCCATAGAACGTACACCACCGAGAGTGAACCCTAAGGTGACCTACACACATTGGGTGCTTGCGATGTGTCAGTGCAAGTTTGTCAATTGTAACAAACGTCCCACTCTGGGGGGGGGGGGATTCTGGGGGAATCTATGCAGGTGTGGGGATGGGGGGAATAGATGGGAAATCTCTGAATCTTCCTCTCCATTTTATTGTAAACCTAATGCCACTCTAAAAAATTAAGTCTTGGTGCGTCTGGGTGACTCGGTCGGTTAAGCATCTGCCTTCAACCTAGGTCATGATCCCAGGGTCCTAGGATCGAGCCCCGTGTCGGGCTCCCCGCTCTGAGGGGAGCCTGCGTCTCCCTCTCCCTCTAATGCTTCCCCCATTGCTCATGCTCTGCCTCTGTTTCTCTCTCTCAAATAAATAAATAAAATCTTTAAAAAATAAAATTTAAAAATTAAGTCTTAATTTTTTTTTTAATTTTTAAAGAAGGGAAATATATACTAAGTTGCATCTACAATTACACTGGAGTGCCTAGAAGGAGAGAAATATAGAAGACAGCTAGCCAGATGCATGGACTACAGAGATAGGTAAGAGCTGATACTGGTATTTGGGGAGATTTTATTAAAAATCTTTTTATGTTATGTTACTTTTGAGCCCAGTGTATTTTTTAGAACATGAACTTTGCTGAGGACAACGGGCAGTAAAAAATATTAATAAAGATGGGGCGCCTGGCTGGCTCAGTCGGTGGAGCATGTGACTCTTGATCTCAGGGTTGTTAGCTTGAGCCCCACACTGGGTGTAGAGATTACTTAAAAGTAAAATCTTTGAAAAAAAATATTTTAATAAGGAAAATGAGAAAAAAAAACATCTCCCCCTACCCCCACCAACAGCAAAGCCTCTACATACTGAATTCTAAGGGTCGGAGGGGGGAGGCAAGTTCTCATCCATTCCTGGAAAAGGCAGTTCGGCTCTCCCCGTGGAGACTGAAAGAACTATCTATTTGCAGCCAAGGGCAAATTTCTGGTCCTGAACAGAATGAGGAGCCTGTGCTACAGGTCCCCCTTAGCTGGCTCTACTCATAAACTAGGGCCCTCCCAGCACAACCAATCAGCCAGTGACCTCAAGGGCATCTCGGAGAGGCTCGGGTTTTGTGACATGATTATAAAAGCAGCTCCCACTATAAGTGTTGAAACAGACACAATCAATCCTCAGTTTTGTCTGCACTAAAGCTCAGAGAATAGATTCCCCCCCCCCAAACACACACACTCCCCACACTCCTCCTTGATGCTGCAGAAAAGGCGGTGTTGAGTGTGGAACACTACTGTTCTCAAACTCTGATACCTATGCCCGAGTCAGGTGGTCAGCCGACAAACTAACCAATCATAGCAGCATCTCCACAGTCAGGACTGAAAACCACACATCCCAGCCCTCCTCCCTAGGGACTGCCCTGAGAAAAGGCACCTACCCACTGAGCGGGTTATCAGAGTTGGGTCCCTGCAATGCACACTGGCTGTGCAACCTCAGGCAAGTCACCCTACCTCTCTGGGTCTCAGGTTTGTCATCTTTCTAGATACTGGACAAGATGATCGCAAAGACAGTTGTTACTTTAGATGATCTGTTTCTGTGAGTGCTGAGGTCCATTTCATACTCAGGAAAACACTCAATGACCATTGAGATTTTTTCTTTTTTAATTCCCACATCCAATCACTTTATTACCCTATCAAAGATGCCCCAGGGATGAAGCACACTATTCCAACTCTGTGACAACAAGAAACTGCAAACCACCGCAGTTAAGAAAGGCAGAGAGTCCTTCCAAATGCTTCCACGTTCTCCCACAACTTCGCCTGAACTGCTAAGCACAACACCCCAAGCCTCTGTGGAGGCAGAGGAGCCCAGTGGTTAAAAATCCAGCTACCTGGGGCGCCTGGGTGGCTCAGTTGGTTAAGCGACTGCCTTCGGCTCAGGTCACGATCCTGGAGTCCCGGGATCGAGTCCCGCATCGGGCTCCCTGCTCGGCAGGGAGTCTGCTTCTCCCTCTGACCTTCCTCCCTCTCATGCTCTCTATCTCTCATTCTCTCTGTCAAATAAATAAATAAAATCTTTAAAAAAAAAAAAAAAAATCCAGCTACCTGAATTTAAATCCCACCCCTCCACTTCCTGGCCATGCGATCCTGGGCAAGCTACCTAAGCAGCAGATGCCTCAATGTCCCCATCTATAAAACAGGGATAAAATAAGTACCTTCTCATCAGACCGCTGTGAAGATCAAATGAGCGGAAATAAGCAAGCATTTAGCACGAAGCCTGGCACACAGTGAGCCCTTAATAAATGTTAATAAATGCTAGCTGTTATTATCCATTCATCCAATGGACTCTTACTGCGTATTTATTCTAACAGTGCCAGTTACTCTTGAAGACTCTAAGGGAACACAAAAATGTTGAACAGGACACAGTCCAAGACCTTTAGTGTCTAGTGGGAAAAAGCCAACTTGAACCAGTAAATACAGGTCCATGCTCCCTTATCCAAAGCCCTTGGGCCAGAAAGGTTCGGGTTGAGACGTTTCTGTTCAGACAAGTAACAGGTGCACATGCCATATATATTATGGATTATATGGCACCCAGCACCCCTCTCTTCTTCTCCTGCCCCACCTCCAGTGCCTGGAACAGCACTTGTGATCAAACACGTTGGGATGGATTTCTTCAGCAAAACACTTGTATAGACGCATTAAGCCGGGATCGAGGATACTATAGTCACAAGACAGTTCAAGTCAGATTTTACAGTTAAATGAGTTGCCAAAGAAGTTCTGGTTTTCAGAGCTTTCTGGATATCAGAATTGCAGATTAAGGGCCATATAGCAACAAGGTATTGGGGGTCTTCAAATAAAGCAACAGCAAACAACCAAATGGGGGTGACAGAAAAGGCTTCACCAAAAAGGCACCATTTAAGATGAAACTTGAGTGGGAAATAGGAGCCCCAGTGAACGAGGTGGGTGAATATTTGTGGCCAAGGAGCCAGCAGATGCAAAAGCGGAGAGGTCAGAGCCAGCAGAGAACGTTCAGAACCGGCAACAGATCGAAGGCCCCAACCTCAGATGTGTGTGCAGCAGGGGCAAGAGGAGAAACTGGAAATGGGGACAGAGTCTGATCCTGAATGGCCCAGGAGCCCTGAGACCTCCCATCAGTGCCCGCGGGCCACCCGGAAGGCAGTTTCGGAATCTGAAGCAGGGAGAACAGGATCGGATTTGCATTTCTGTGAAATCCCCCTGGGTGGCTGCCCAGTAAACAGACAGGAAGAGGGAGAGAGGGAGGAGGTGCCTGGCTGGGAGGCCGTGCCAGTGGTCAGGGAAGAGACAATGATGCCAATGCAGGCCATGCAGTGGGTGAAGGAGAGGGACAGCTCCTGCGAGCCTGCGAGGTGCACACACTCACCTCCAACTGTGCTGAGGAGGATAGTGTCAGACAACCCATACCTGTCCCAGGCAATATCTCACCGAGGCCCTCTTTCCAGAGGCTACGTTCTGATGTACCAAGTGACAAAGTGACAATTTTAACAGCACCAGATCTGAGGGGCAGCAGCCCGAATCCTTACTCCCCTTCCCCTCCTGGTTACAGCTGGTTAGCAAAGTACACTGGTCAGGTGCACGTGACCTCAGTCGGTCCCGGCACCTGCAGCTCAGAAGTCTGAGAAGACCCAGCAGTGGGTCACAGAGGTGGGGACAGCATCTACCACCCGTCCTTCTGAGCCACAGGGCTGACACTATATTTGCCAGGCAGGGCGACCAGGAGACACTAGAGGTGAAGGTCCAGGTCGGGATGGAGTGGGCCTCTGCTGACCGTGAGGATGACCTACAGCCATCCACTCGGACGTAGTCACTACCCTCCCACAATGAAAAGCAAAACCAACTAAAACAGAACACTAGCCTGAAGCCAGGGAAGAAGAGGAGCTATTTCAGGGTGATGGGAGAGCTCCGAGCGGCCATTTGGGAGACTGCAGCACCAGCTTGTCCCTCCCGCCCCCCAACTTACCTGCCGATTCCTCCAGGTACTGAAAAGCGGAGGGCTGAAAAGAAGGCTCCACCATCAGAGGTCGGAGAGGATGTGATGGAGCAGGCCAAGGAGCACTCGGAGGAACCACTTAGTGACTCAAAAGCCCCACCTGCCACCCCTGCCCCAGGCTTGGGGCTCCACACACAAGACCTCCAGATCCTTTAGAACAGGGACCACCCGTTCCTCCTTTTAGCGTCCTAAAAATAATCCCCTGCGAAACTGAGCCATCCCCAAAAAGAAAACCGTCTCAGGAGAACCTGTGGAAAGAAGGCTCCTTGTAGAGCAGGAACCAACGGGGACGGGATGAGTAATTGAGGAGCGCAGAGACGCACGCACGCACGAAGGCGAAGCCTAAAGAGCGTTTCACGTTAGCAGCGCTGGTGCAGTCCATAGCCAGCACACGGTCCACCTGGAGGCTTCTCCTGACCCCTGCAGGGGCCGGTGGTTTGCCGGCTCCCAACTCTCTTGCCCTCCCCACCCTGGCAACTGGGAAGAGTCCCTCCCGTTGAGGCCACAAGGCGCTGGCTTGGACAAGCGCCCTCCACGCAGCCACGGTGGCCCCTCTGGGGGCCCAAGCCCCGGCACTGCCAGGGAAGGGGTGCCCGTGAGAGCAAGCGCACGTTCCCCAACGGGCTGCTGGGGCAACAGCGAAGGCCTCCTCTGGAACTGGGAACTTGGAGCTTTGGCAGCATCCACCCAGTGTCCAGTGGGCTTCCCCATCTCCCTCCCTGGACGTTTACCAAGCTCCATCAACCCCGGGGGCAGGGAAAACCCAAAGTACTTCTCCAAAAGTGTGGATCTCCCAAAAGCCCAAGGGACAAACCGATGCTCTCGGTCAAAGCCCTGATAAAAGTTTGTCTCACGTTTTTTTTCTTTCCTACTTCCCTACAGGATTTGGGACCTGCGCCTTTGAAGAGTTGGTCTGTGTCAAAGAGATGAGGAAACAAACTTAACACTTGACACGAGGGGGTGATTTCTGGAGGGGCGTGGGGGGCCGGTGGTGGGGAATTCTTGGGGTCGGCTGCTTCTTTTGTTTTATGACCTTTTATTATGGACACTTGCAAACATTCACAAAAGTAAAGAGATTAATACAATAAGCCCCCTGTACTCGCCACCCAGTATCAATTGTTACCAATGCACAGTCCATCTTGCCTCACCTACCCGCACCCCCGCCTCCAGATTATTCTAATCAATGGCTTCCTTCTCAACCTATCTTTTTTTTTTTTTTAAGATTTTATTTATTTATTTGAGAGAGAGAATGAGAGAGAGAGAGCACATGAGAGGGGGGAGGGTCAGAAGGAGAAGCAGACTCCCTGCCGAGCAGGGAGCCCGATGCGGGACTCGATCCCGGGACTCCAGGACCATGACCTGAGCCGAAGGCAGTCGCTTAACCAACTGAGCCACCCAGGCGCCCCTTCTCAACCTATCTTTAACCCACACGACACAGAACTCCCAAGTGGGCTCTGCTCCCTACCATGTGCCCCTCACATTGTCACCTGGAAATCCTCCAAGTGTCCCAACTAATCCAGAGACCTACGACCTTCACAACCGAGTTTTCCAGCTTGAAAACAGAGCGGGGGTATGAAGGAGCGGATACGTTTCTGCTGCGCACTCTGAGAAGCTGTTATCAACAGCTCCCTTGCAGAAGAAGGAAGAAAACCCAGGACTTCTCAGGTACCTGGGGCTCTCCCGGGCGACACCTCACTCTCATAACCAAGCTCAAAACCCCACCTACCACTGATGCCAGTGAGTTGCACGGGGCTGGCTGTTTATGTTTGATTAAGGGCTGGTTTATGTTTCCTCAGGGAGTTTTTATTTCTATGCTGTTATTTCACCCCTAAAATTTACAGTGCCTGAATTCTTCCGCCCTGTTTGAGTCAACCCACTCCCTCCTCCTCCTAGTCTGTGAATGGCCAGAAATAGTTTCCATTGTCATTGACTTAAATTTCCCCTTTGATGATGGGAACAAATATTTTTCTTGCCTTTCCTGAAACAGGAATAAATTTTTCCATTCAAGTTCTAATCGGACTCTGCGGGCCAAAACCTGAGCAGAAAGTGCAGAGGACACCCAAAGAGACGAGATGAGGTCCGTCTGCCTCCTGCCCTTGGGGCTGGAGGAGCCGGCATCAGCAACCTGCTTTGTGGCCACAGCAGGCTGGATCCATTCCCAAATCCTGCTCTCACAAATACGCCCCAAGCTCTGGCCTAGGTTCGGTAGGTACAGCTGCAAACAAGACCAAGCCTGACCTACCCTCATGGAACTTAAAATTTAAAACTACAGCAAAGCTTCCCAGTCCTACACAAAAGAATTTCTTTGGAGGCTGTTCCAGAAGAACAGCCAACAAACAGCACAGCCCTTCCTCCTATGACCACATCTCCCTCTCCAGCTCACCTCCTCTCCCCGTGTGCTCCTTTAGCACAAATTCGATGGCTCCCCAGAGGAGCAGGCACAAGCCAGAAGACAAAGCACCACCCCCCGCCCCCTCCACTGCGGGGAAATCTGCAGGCCTCATCCAGGAGAAAGCACAGAATGGATTCTGCTATGACAGAGCTCTGTGTCTCCAGAGAAACTGGCTCTGTTTCCATAACTGATATTGTGGACAGAGCACTGGAGAGCTGGGACGTCACAGGAGGGTGGGGTGGGGGGCTTCCTTGGATCACTTTTTCTCCTTCCCTAACTCTGATCTAATGTTCTGAGTCACCTTGCCAAACGAGGCGAATGGCGGCTCTCAAAGTGTTTATAATTACCATTGCTATCTGCTTGGTGGTGCACAGTAATAACAGAGAGATTAGGCCTGGAAGCTACAGGAGTGAGCTCAACAAGAACACAGCTTTCTCAGAAGCTGAAATAAGAGGCTCCTTCATGGTCACTCTTCCCAGCCTGTCTGGCCAAGCCACGTTCAGAGAGCTCAGAGGTACTCAGGGTTCACTGAGTGCCCCCAGACTCCAAATCTATGGCTCCACATTATAGCCCAGAGTAAGAGAACCAGTGGAATGTCCTTGCATCCTCCTCCCCTTGGTCTAGGCGGGCTGCATGCAGAACAGGAGGGAGGAAAGGGGACCCAGATGGAGTAGGGCAGCGTGGCAGGGAATGGGCTAAGGGGATTCTTAGATGCCCCTTTTTCATGTCTGGGGAATGACCCCAGGGCTCAGGCAGCTGCTAAAGCCTTTTTAGGTCCCATGTGTCTTCCTGTTCCCTCCCCGGGCCACCCTCCACCCTCCGCTGGGCCCCTGTCTAGTTACAAAGACAGCAAGAGTCTGCTGAGTATTTCCTTCTATCTGCACCTTAAGCTGGGGACCAGAGGCATCCCTCTACATGATTGCCTATTTCAACGAGAAGAAAGCAAAGGAAGCTTAGGATTCAGAATTCTGGAAGAATTATTCATCCCCTTTGGGTGTCACTTAGCTCTTTGATGAGACTCTAAGAGTAGGAACCTCTGACCCTCCCCAGCTGTCTTGCAAACCAGCAAGAAATATCTGACAGCGCACCCCCCCCCTTCCCCCCCCCCCCGTCCCCTCCCCTGAGGCCTCTCCAAACAGCCCCGGCATACCTAACGATCCCCTCTGCTACCTTCCTACAAATTGGCTTGCACCTGAAGGAGGTGAGATATCACCTCAGCCCCGGATTCAGGTCCCCACATTAACGCCTAAATAAAAATAACTCTCTCCCCTCCCCCTGGAGAGGCACGAAGCTGACCACCCCGGTCCCCGCAATAGAGCCAAACGCCGTACAGACCATTCTCCACCCAAAGACAGCTTTCCAGTCCTCTCCAGAGAAGACACTCCAAGAAGTATTGAACAAGAAGGCAGACTGCAAGTGTTCACAATTGCCCTCAAGTCTCAGAGTAATTGTGTTTCTTTCGATCGGAACACAGTTCAGCAGCGAGTGTCCTGAAAAGTGGCAGGCGGCAGCCTGGTGACCACTCGAAGGAAGAAAGCATTCTCCTTCCAGCGAAGCGGAGAGCAAGACGGAGCCGAGGGAGGGACCGGAGGACTCGCACCGCAACCTGTCTGAGGCCAGCCTTGAGGAGCAAGCCCCCAGTCCCTCCGAAAGGCAGCCCCGGGAGGAGACGCTGCGCTGCCAAGGACCAGCATCGTGGCTGGAAGGAGGAGCTGAGCCTTACCCCCTTCAGAAATGGGCATCAAAAACCCCTACTCAACAGGGCTCAGTTTTGTTGAGGACAGAATCGGGCAGATGCATCCAAAGCACCGTGCCCAACACCAGTCATAAAGCAAGCTCCTGATAAAACTGTCTGGTTGAATCGAAGGCCCCGTGGATTGCCAGAGTCACCATCCTGACCCAATGCCTCCTGATTCTCCAATGCAAATGCAAATGCCCCTTGAACTGAGGTAATACGGTTTCCAGTAGGAATCTGGGCGTTCAAGTTCCTCTCCTGGCTGTGCCACCAAACCACTTGTGGGAGCTTGAAAAGGTCCCTTCGCCTTCAGTCTCGGTTTCCCGGTGTGCGCTGAAAGAATAACCATTTAAAAATCCTAGGGGCGCCCGGCTGGCTCAGTTGGTAGAGCATGCGACCCTTGATTTCAGGGTCGTGAGTTCAAGCCCCCACGTTGGGCATCGAGCTTACTTAAAATAAATAATAAATTTTTTAAAATAATAAAAAGTCTAACAGGGACCCCCAGTCTCCAGTGACAGCACAGGCTTTGCGTATTTCAGAACACCTTCTTCACGACCACGTAAAGAATGATCTCAGCCCACCTGGCCAGAAGGCGCCGTTCTGCATAACCACCGGCCGCCCTCTCACCAAGCTTAGAAGGTTGCGCCACCAAGGCTGTAGCTCCCATGCCCTCTTGTCCCTTCAGGGCCCACGCACCCCACAGCGAAAGGCCAAGGCTGGGCAAAGAGCAAGCGGTGGCCTTGCACTTGCCCTTCCTCAAGGCTGGCCCAGGAGCCGCAGGTACCACACGAAGCCTCGTCGAGAGAGCTGTTTCCCCAGCCAGCTTCCCTGTTTCTCTCCTCCACCAGCTCCATAACCTACATTAGGACATTTACATTTAACAAATCAGCCACAGAATCCTAAGGAGCACAGATGTTCCTGCTGTGCAGCATCTTCTTTGCACTTAAAAGGCAAAACAACACAAGAAAACACAAAAGGGGAAACTTGCAACTCAGACACTCCCTTTTCTCTAAGACCTGGATTCGGGGACAAGCTTTAAGTGCTGTGACGTCTGGCTACCTTTTCTCCCCAAGCTCCCGAAACCCAAGACTCCCACAGGCACCTTTTCCCACCCAGGTTTCAGAGAGGAGGTCCCCACGTCGTTTCTGCTCAAGCTACTCACGAACAAGGCCAGTGCCCTCAAAGCTGTCCAACCGCCAAGGTCACTGGCCCCTGCGGGTCCTCCATGACAAAGTGGAGGGGAAGAAAATGACACTGGAGAAGCCCCCCAAGGCCAGAGCTGGGGGCGACCTCAGAAGTAAGGCAAAAGCCCCTAGACTGCCATTCAGAACACTGTCTCATGAGGAAGATGCAGATAAAACCAGCGAAGAGTCTAGAACGGAAGAAAGGCTCCAGAAGAACACCCAGTGGGGATGCCCACCCGCCAGCAGTGAAAACCCTCACTGGACCTCCTACCTCCCCTTCGGCGTCCTCCTCGCCCACCTGCAATCCTACTTTAAATCCCAGCTCGGGGCACCTTTCCCAAGACTCACGACAGAGGCCATGGGGCTCCACAGCCCCGCACACCCTGGGCTCCGTGGCTGCCAGCTGCATGGCCTCAGGACCAAAGTGCCTATCTCAGCGTCCTGACTCCTTTGTCTGTCATCTAAGTCCATTTCTATCCTATCCACTCCGTGTGTCAAAACTACAAAATGTGATCCAGTCTTAGAGGGCGGTTATTACTAAATTATGCTAATAGTGCTAATTGAGATTGTCGAAATTCTTTTAGGCATTAAGGCCTCTTTGTGCATATATTCTTCCTCCCTGATGGGACTGTAATTTCCCCCAAGGGCAGAGGTTATGTCTCTTTCTTTTTTCAAAATGCCACACATCACAGTCTCATTTGGTGGCGGGGGCTGAAGAGCTGGCAACGGAGGGCAAGCCCGCTGCCGCCCCACCTGCTGGCCTTGACAGGCATGACTAATCGAGTGCGTGCTTCTTCCGCTGATCAGCAGCACTCTGGTAGGCAAGCCACTTCCAATCGATCAGACATGGCAGAGGGGAAGCAAAGGGAAACTAAACCCCTAGTCTAGAAGGTACCCAAGAACTCTAACAAGCACAAGTCCCAACTGTTGACAGGCAGGCACTCCAAAAACACAGCCCACCTACACAGATGGCCTTGGGGCACGCCTATGACCGGTGGAGACAAACAGCCCGATTCTATCTACCTTTCTTTTTTGCTGCCTCAAAGCCTTCTGAGAAGATCAGCAGGATGTAAATTATTAAATTATGATGCCTGGTGTCATATCACTAACAAGCAGTCTATAATCTCTGACACAGGAGAAAGGGAACAAAGGACAGAATTTGTGATGAATCCATAAAACTGGACCCCACGCTGTCACTCCAATCCTACAGCTGCCTCTCAAATATCCCCACAGTCAGATAAACCTCCCTCCCTTGCTTCCTGCCTATCCAAAGACTAAGGATGTAGAGGAGAGGCAAGCACAAGGAAAAGGAAGCAAAGCATATGCTTTTCCAAAGCCAAAAGCAGGAATGACCCCAGGCCTCATCCTCCTGGGCTTGTGAAGGAGAGAGAGGCAGAGATCTCGCTCAGAAGGTCCCTCTCAGTTCCCAGAGGTTGAAGGATGGTGCATTTATGACTTTGCATTATCTCCAACTATGGGCCTTCCAAATAGATCTCTCTTGTCACCACTGCAACCTTGGGCTGACAATACAACAGGACATCGGCTGTCTTTCGAGAGGCGCGTAACAAGGCCACAATGTAGTCACAGGCTGCCCTTCTCTGAAGAACACCTCCATCCACTCGGTGGGCCCTCAGAAACTCCGTCATAATGATGATGATGACAAATGGCGATTTCAAAGCCCTCTCCTGTTTACCGTCTAGAGGCCTCTCAATACCCCT
Source organism: Neomonachus schauinslandi (assembly GCF_002201575.2). NCBI lineage: Eukaryota > Metazoa > Chordata > Mammalia > Carnivora > Phocidae > Neomonachus > Neomonachus schauinslandi. Next base: position 28,479,840 of record NC_058417.1, read on the forward strand.
GTGTGAGTCTATATTCACATATCCCGTGTACACCCTCCACCATGGCAAAGACCTAATTTAGACGGAGGCAAATTAGCTCCGTGGGGTGAAATGCATTAACCAAGTCTCCCAAACAGCACAAATCTAATTAACTGAAAATCAAAATTGCAAAGCTGCCGAAAAAGATTTCCACGGAAGAAGTCTCCTAAGGATTGAAGAAAAGTTGTGGGCCATGTGACCTGCCTAATCCAAGTCTCACCGCTAAACTGGGATAAACGCTGTTTGGGTGTTTGGGTCTGTTTGCTTTTTCACTCATGTTTGTTTTCTCTAGATCACCTTTATCACCAGTGGGCTTTAGAGAGCTTATCTGGTGCATGCAACAGCCATAAAAAGCATCCTTTCCGAGGAGTGGGCTCAGCCTTCAAAAACCTTCAGTGCTTCAGTGGGAAATAAGAATACCATTTCCAGAAAACTGGGCTGGGAATTCCTCTTCTACCCACGCACATCTGCCCCACCTCCCCCATTAGAGGCTCATCTCCACACAACCTCTAGGACCCTGAGGTGTTGGAAGCAGTGGAATCCAGTGCCGCGCACCCTGGGGCCCGTGTCCCCCCATCCCTGACACAGGTAGGTGAGCAGGGCGTGGGGTCTGCCCTTCACTCTTCTGACCTGCCCTATGCAAAAGACAGCAGGACAGTCACTGGGGTAGGATGGGGCTCCCTTTCCCTCCGAAGCCTATGAGTTCCTGCTCTTAAGGAAAGAGAGGACAGGAGCAGTTTCTGTGCCTTCTACCCCACACCACACCCTGCCACTGCTCCCCACTGCCCGAAACAGTGGTTCTCAATCCTGGCGGCAACTAGAAAAAAAAATGGGAGATTTAAAAACAAGCACAAACACAAACACAAGAACATAAAACAAAGCCCAGGCCACACCCCAAGCCAAGTAAATCAGAATACTGGGAGGGAACCACCCCACCACCACCACCACCAGGCGACCAAGGCTGAGAACCACTGTGCTAGACCAGGATCTAGACCGGGGTTTCTCAAACTTGAACGTGCACCGGAATTTCTTGGAGGTCCTGTTGAAATGCAGATGCTGACTGAGCAGGTCTTGGGTGGGGCCTAAGATTCTGCACCTCACAGAGGGCTCCCTGCAGCTGCTGCCGGTTCAGAGACCATTCTCGAGCTGCAAGGCTCTAGAATCAAAGTCTAAACTCTCTGGCTCAAGACACCTACGATCCGACTTCTCTATTTTCCCTTTTCCATCTCTTGCCCCTGCCCAACTCATTTACCCCAAAATGCATACAGCTCCCAAAATACAGAGTGCTATTTCTCTCCTTGGTAGCTGTGCACCTGCTACTCCCTTTAGTGGGAAAGCCCTTCTTCCCACAACTACTCCATCTCCTAGAAAACTCCTACCATCTGTTATAGGCTGAATTGTGTTCCCCATCCCCAAAATTCCTAGGTTGAAATCCTAGCCCCGTAGCACCTCAAAATTAACTGTTTAGAGGTGGAGATAGAATCTTTAGAGAGGTAATTAAGTTAAAATGGGGTCATCGGGGTGGTCCCTAATCAGGAGGACTGGCGTCCTTACAAGAGGAAATGTGGACACAGACACACACACATACATGCGCACGTACAGAGGGAGGACACGGGGAGAAGACTGCCACCTACAAGCCAGAGAGAGTCCTGAATGGACCCTTCCCTCCCGGTCCTCAGGAGGAACCGACCCTACCTACCACACCTTGACCTTGGGCTTCTGGCCTCCAGAACTATGAGACAATATAACCTTCTGTTGTGTAAACCACCCAGCGAGCGGTGCTTTGTTACGACAGCCCCAGGAAACTAACTCATCTTCTTTCCAGACCCAATCCAGGCACTGCCTCCTTTGGGAGGTGGCCCGGACCAGCCCCAGCAGGCCCATCACCATGGCCACCCTTTGTGCCTCCAGGCGCGGCTGCCTGTCCTGCCATCCTGCTCCTCAGACTTCCCACTCCAGGTGAGCTTTCCGGGGGCTGAGACCCTGCCCCCCCCCCCGCCCCCGTCCAGGGCTCGGGCACCTCGCACAGCGCAGGGCACAGGGAAGGTGTCCACAGACGTGAACCGGAATGAACTGCAGGACATCAGGCCTCACCTTGCAAGCTGTCTCTTCCCGCCAGGCTCCCCTGCCCGCCAGCATGGGGGGCGGGGAGCACCCTGCAGCCTCCCCAGTTCTGGTTTCCCAGTAAGCAGCCAAGAATGATCAGTGTTTTGAGCTGGGTTTTGTTTTTATTGTGTGTGGTTTTTAAGCCACCATATTGAAATGCAAACTGCCAGGTGTTAAAAATGTTGCCCCCAGCCATGAGGGGCAGCTGGTGTCTACAGACTAGCATTTATCACATTTGCAGTAAATACACAAAAGGTCCCAATTCAAAACCAGGAAGAGAAAGTAATTCTTTTGTCAAAAGGCAGTGGTAACAACGCTGGGCAGGGAGGGATCTGAGCTGCTGCTTCCCGTCCCGGGGTTATGCAGAGAGAGAGGAGAGCAAAGAACATCAGACAGGCACATTTTAACCATGTGCTCTACGGGCCGAGCCCTTGCCTAACCCCACTGCATTTAAACTTCACCCCCGTCCGAGAGCAGGGCTGGCGCGTCACAAAAGGGACGTCCACCTTTTGCAAAAGGGAACTCTTACCCCTTCTACACAGCTAAGATGGTGGCCTGAAAACCTGTGCCTGAAAGGAGGATCCAAAGCAGGTCCATTAATTCACACAAATATAAAATACCAAAACCCTTCCTGTTCAAAGAGCAGAGAGGAGAGTCGAGTTAAAAGTTACAGTGCCCTCCACACTGGTAAGGAACAGCCCAAGCACCTTCCTAGAATTTTTGATTTTCCTTTTCACACAACCTGAAATATGAAAGGGTCACTTTTTATTTGGGGTCGATTTATACTCCAAAGACTGCAGGGTTTGCTCTTTTGAAGGTTACGAGGCTGGCCAGCCTTGAAAGTCCAGCACAGCGTTTCATCCCTGGGCTGGCACCTCCCTTTCCAGCTGGGCCCCCGGGGAGCCTGTGGCCTTGAATCCAGAGGTCTGTGCCCACCCGGAGCCCCCCAGACTCCACCAGAGCAGGTTTCCTCCACTTGCTCCTTTGAAAACAAGAGATTTGGGCAGAGAACATAGAGGGTAGGCAGGAAATGCTACCCAACCCGACACAGGCTTCAGATTTAAGGCACTTTCCTTCTTGTGAAGTTGCCTTCAGGCACAAGTAGACCATAAATGAATGTAGTTCAGTTCCCCCAGTCGTGGCGCTCTCCGTGACTCTGACAGCAAAGCCAGGGGCCCCCAGCAGCAGCTCCCCAACACGGCTGAGGGTGCGGCTCCTCCCACCGTGCTCTGCTCCCACCTGAACTCAACAGTGGCCCTTCCAGATGTGAGCATGGCAGCTCGTCTCTCGAGAGAGCAGATGTCAAAGATACCACCATGGCTTGAATTCTTTTTTTTTTTTTTCTTAAAGATTTTATTTTATTTATTTGACAGAGAGAGCACACCTAGGCAGAGCGGCAGGCAAAGGGAGAGGGAGAGCAGGCTCCCCCTGGGGCAGGGAGCCCGATGCGGGGCTCGATCCCAGGACCCTGGGATCATGACCTGAGCCAAAGGCAGACGCTTAACCAACTGAGCCACCCAGGCGCCCTATGGCTTGAAGTCTCTCCTCCAGCCTTCCCACCTCTCTTGAGCCAAGGGCATCATACCACTAATCCTCAGTATGTCGGACCTCCTAGAGCCTCCTAGAACCCAACTGCAGGGTCTCTTACCGCACATGGAACTGCTATAATTTCCGTCTTTTCTCTCTTTATCCTTTGCAAGATGGGATTTCAAAATCCAGGGAAACCTGCTCCTTAGCCAAGAAGCATGTCCATCCCTGAGCTATTCAAGCTACTCTCTAAGCCCCCCTTTATCATGTGCTAAGGGGGGACCACAGACATGATGCTTCGTACACACCCCCAACTGGTCTCAATGGCCAAAACTCTCCTCGCCTCAGTGAGCACCAGGGGAATGGGCCCGCAAGCCCGATTTTCTGCAGACCACCACCCAGCACGACAATAGCAGGAGTCCTACCAAGGGCCACTCCTGACCGAGCAACTACTGTGTTCTGGGCACTGCAGGAATTTGACTTGTGTTACACAGAAACTCATGGAACCCTCACGGCATTGAGAGGCAGGCATCACCATTCCACTCGATAAAGCTAGCTATTGGTTTTATTCTTATTTTCTTTTTTTGCCTTAATGTTATTCCTTTTTTTTTTTTTTTAAGATTTTATTTATTTATTCATGAGAGACAGAGAGAGAGAGACAGAGGCAGAGCGAGAAGCAGGCTCCCCTCGGAGCAGGAAGGCCGATGCGGGACTCGATCCCAGGACCCTGGGATCATGACCTGAGCCGAAGGCAGACGCTTAACCGACTGAGGCACCCAGGCGCCCCTGTTATTCCTTTTATATTGAGAAGAAAAGTAGAGAAAGAACAAGCAACTTGCCCAGGGTCCCCAGAGAGTGAAGCAGCAGAAAAGGGATTTGAACTCAGCCCTGTCTGACACCAAAGCTCCCCTCTTCAGCAGCGCCCCCAAAGCTTCTGGGCCTCTCCTTGTCCGCCCTTGATCTGCACAGGACCGGGGTGGGGGAGAGAGGCAGGTGGAGTACTCACTAACAGCCACCACTGCCCTGCTGGGTAAACTGAGGCCTTGCGAAGAAGCAGAGTGCCCCTCATCCTCACTTGGAGGGAGAAGACCAGTCCCTTCGAGTGCCTCAAATACAAGAGGCCAGGGTCTGCGAGGCCACGCCTCTCTGCTGAGCTCGGCTCTCGGGCCTGCAGTGGGCAGCCTGCAGGTGCTCGGCTCCAGGCCCACCCAGGATAAGGAGCCGAGCGACACCCGCCCCCTGGCCGCCCACGCTGCCGATTGGCAGGGCACAGCCCGCAGCATGTGATGGGTAGTCCACAGTGCCGAAGCGGGATGCAGGTCCAGGCAGGCCTGCCAGGCCAGGAAGGAGGACGGAAGCAGGGCCATGGAGGGGCTGACACGCCCTTTCCCACCCCGACTTCCAGGCCAGCGCCAGCTGCACCCACCCACCCCCCCACACACACACACCCACGCTAGCGCACTCACTCACCGAAGCCCACGGCCCCTCCCTCCTCCCTGCCCCCGTCACCACATGCGCCAGGAGAGAGGCTGACGCCAGTGGACAGACACTGCCCACCTGTGTCTCACGGCAGGCCCAGGCTCTTCCCGAGTCTATTGATTACTAATAGCACTTTACTCTGGCCTCAAGAACTCTTCTGCCACCGAGTCGTGACTTCCTCATCCAGCCTGGCTGCCCTCCAGCGAGCCTCCCCTTCCCCAACTACTCCTTCCTGAGCAGCTCAGATCTCAGGGAACTGACACGTGACCATCTGGAGTCGACACCTGCTTTTCTGAAAAGGAATTCCCCTCAAGGACAATCAAGTCACAGATACTAAATCCACCTTTATATGTGCAAATATTTCCTGATGCTTATGGCATACACCTTTGCAATACCACATGCACGCGCACACACGCACGCACACACACACACACACACGCACAGATTCATGCTTTATTATATAGCTTTCCCCCTGGTAAGGTCTTATAATGAGTGGCCAAGAGAGGTTTGAAGCCACTTCTTCTGCAAGCCCATCCTGGAAGCTGACCAGTGGCAGAGGGAAAGGGAGCTATCAGAAGGCCTAAAGCAATTTCCGAATAAACTGGCACCAGGAGGGCAAGATCCAAGTAACAGGAGGAGCCTGCTCTGAACACAGCTTCCAGCTCGTAGAAAAGAGAGAAGCACTGACAAGTTCCTTAGCCCCCAACTTGAGGCTAAAATTCCCTGTGACGATTAAGCCCAGCAGGACAGATGATCTATAGACTTGCTTATGTTCAAAGAGTCTCTGTGCAGTACATTTTAACTTATTAAAGAGCATTAACGTTTCTTTTCAAAGGCTTTCTCCAGTCCACAGACAAGCTGGGATAGCATTCCCCAGAAGTATCACACAGGCTCCCAGCCGAGGACGCGCTGTCCCCACTCTGTGACAAACATACAGGCCACCCTCAGTTTGGGAAACCTGCCAGGTGCTAGCAGGTGACCTTGGACAAGTCACTTACCCCAGCACTAGGCTTCAGTTTCTTCGTCATGAACAGGGGGCAATTAAAACTGCTTCCTCGGATTTAAACAGACGAAAGAGCTTGGTACTCAGAAGGGAACCAGCACTTAGGACCCTCTATTGTGTGCTAGGAAGCTTATATTCATCATCTCACTCACACGAATCCTTGAAACGACCTCGGAAGATAACAGTGGGCGGCAGTGACGGTGGTGGTGGTGGTAACAGGAGTAGCTATTACTCTTTGGTGTCCTCTGGCTTACAACGCCTACACGGCAGACACATCATCTCGTCTCATCCTTACAACCACGTGGGGGACAGATATTATTCCCCCTCGGTTACAAATCAGGAACCAGGGATCCAACAGCTAATACGCGGTAAAGCCAGGACTGCAACTCAGGTCTGTGTGACCACAAAGAGGCAAAGTTCCACTGCCTCTCAGGACATGCGGATGCCTTCACTCGCCCTTCATGTATCTACTAACCAGCTTCCATGGGTCAGGCTCTAGGTGAGGCACCTGAAGTGGAGCAGTGAACAACACAGACACTGTCCTTCCTCTCACGTAGCTTATGGTCCAACAGGGAGAAAAAGACAATTAAACAAGCAATTACTGTGACAGGGGATGGATTAGTCAGGGGTCTCCAGAGAAACGGACCCACAGGAGATTATATTATATTATATTTTATCATATCATATCATATCATGTCATACCATATATTATATATTATGAGAAGCAGGTATTTATTTCAAGGAATTGGCTCGGTTTTGGGGGCAGTCAAGTCTGAAATTCATGACAGGCCAGCAGGATGGAAAATTCACAGAGGGTTTTTCTAAGATGTATTCTGAGAGGCAGAATTGCTTCTTCCTCCAGAAACCTCAGTCTTTGCTCTTAAGGTCTTCAACTGATTAGATGAGGCCCACCCACGTGATTGAGGGTAATCCGCTTCGCTGAAAGTCAACTGATTAAAAATGTTAACCACATCTGGGGCGCCTGGGTGACTCAGTCGGTTACACATCCGACTTTGGCTCAGGTCATGATCTCAGGGTCCTGGAATCAAGCCCTGCATCGGGCTCTGCACTCAGTGGGGGAGTCCGCTTCTCCCTCTCCCTCTCCCTTTACCCCACCCCCTGCTCATGCTCGTGCACGTGCTCTCTCTCTCAAATAAATAAAGTCTTAAAAGAAAGTGTAACCACATCTACAAAATCCTTTACAGCAGTATCTAGACCAGTGGTTTGACCAAACGACTGTGCACCATGGCCACTAGCCATCCAGTGGTATATGGAATGTTAAGGAAACTCAGAGGAGAAACCTGGGGATTTAGGGGGAAATGCTGGAAAGCCTAACGGATACGCAGGCATCAGAGGTCAAAATGTTTTCAAAACTCACGGAAACGTACTCATCAAAGAACAAGTCCTCATATCATTGTACGAGGGACACCCGGGCTACAAGACCCCAGCAAATCCTTATGAGAACCAAGAAATTACTTAGTCCAACACTTTGCTTTTTAACATGATAGGAGAGGAATACTTACACCATAGTCTCACAATAAGTCAGTGTTGTGTACACCAAGGAATATGGAGCCTAACAGCAGAGTGTTTGAACAGTGACAAGCAAAGAAGAGGGGCATGTATGTGCGTCTATCAGCAGGCACCCCCCGTTCCTGGGGATGGGAGGGCTCAGCAGAATCTCCCTCCCACCCATCCACTTAGGGCAAACAGCAGCATCCCACCGGACCCTTCCAACCTCATCCTCTTCTGAGCAACCGCAGACCCGAGACCAGCACTCTAGGACCCACCGCTGAGGAGTGGGAGAACAGGGCGGGGGAGGATGTCCCCAAAAGAGACCGGAAGAAGCGGACGAGACCCCATCTGGTTCCTCAGTCACAGTAAGGTCATCTGTTCGGTGAAACTGCAGATGAGTCTCACTTTTTAACAAGCAGATCTCAGTGGGACCCTCTCTCTCTCATTAGCAGGCAGGAAAGGTACTTCTCTACAGGCAGCGGTGAACTCCAAGCCCCAGAAGGCCTGTGGGTGGTAGGGACAAGCAGACTCAAAACACGAGAGGCAGCCAGGTCGCCGCATAAGCTCTTCCTCGTCCAGTGGAGGGATGGGTGGGGCCTGGCGGACGGCAGGTGCCGGGCCTCTCTCCACGGGGATGGACAGAAGGCAAGGCCCATGTCTTGTTGGTGTCACTCACACAGCCGACATTCAATAAATATCTTTGAATGAAGGAGTGTATCTGAACCTTAATACACTATTGGTATCGTATCCTCTTCAGAGAGAGAGCAGATGTTTGGAAATGCCTTTCCAGTCAGAAGCGACAGTTCGTGCAGAGCCCTTCACGCGACCGTGTGGGTCGTGCTCCCTGTTTATAAAGAGCTAGAAGAAGGGGATCAAGGGAAGGCCAACTAAATGGTGGAAAAGAAACAGAACACACAAGCTTGGCCTCCACGGAGCCGCGGCTCTGACTTTATTAGCAAGGGAGTCTTAACCTGTGCGTCCGATGCCGCCTCTGGAAAATGGGCCCGTCCCCTCACACGACCATCGTCAGAGCCAGCTGTAATGCCCGCGGGCTGACTCTCCCCTCACGCCCGAGCCTGTACTCTCCCCGAGGAGGGCCTGCCGTCTGAGGTGGGCAGCCAGCCGCCCCCAACCTTGTCAGCACCCACGCACCGCGATCAACGTGTGTCTGACGACATTAGCCAAGTCCCCGGCCTGGGCAGCTGAGGCGGATTCTTTTCCCAGAAGATTAATTTATTAATTCTTCCTGAAAGCTGTTTGTTTGGGAGAAGAATGCGCCACCAGCTCCAGGTGAGCGGGTGTTGCTAAGGAAAAAAAAGCCCAGAAAACAACAGCGCTCCTACCCTCCTCCTCAACGCCCCAGGCCACAGAGACACCTGCTTTCTCTGAGACCCTGGCGCAACGGCTCACCCTCCTGCACGCTGAGCCATGACAAGGCTCACCAGACACACGCAAGGTCCCTTTGGGGACCCCCTATGGGATTCTGCACCACCGAACCCCACACATCCCAGCCCTGAATCCTAACTGAGGGCACCTTTCCCAGAGGCCAAGGCGACTTAGGGCTCTTCTCAAGCATTCTGTTTGCCCACTAAGAACACGGTCCTGCCTGGAATCGCCTCCCCACAGGGTCTGTCCTTCCCCATCAGACCGGAAGCTCCCCAGGGGCAAAGACCTGGCCTGTCTAGCTAGTTCTGCTGCATACCCAAAGCCCGACAAAACATCGGGCTCAGTACATGTTTGTTACACTGAATTGGGCTCCCCAAGGATAGGACCCTGTATGCAAAGCCCTCTGTGTGGGGGCCTCTTATGGTTCTCAGTGCTTGTGTATACAACCATTTTCCTTAGGAGAGGGTCCAAAGGTTTCACCAGAGGCTCACAGATCACCTAGCCAAAAAGAGCCTAAGACTGCTGACAAAGGGGAGCCCCAGGGCAGGAGCTGTGGGTGAATTCCTATAGGTTCCCCTTTGTCTTAGCAGTCAAGGAGTCCTTCATGGCCTCTTCCCTTCGTATGAAGCTCCCCCTCCCTCCCGACAACCTTCCCTCCCCCACGTAATTCAGATCCTCAGGTGCCCCAGGAGCTCCCTGGAGACCCTCTCCTCTGAGAGGTTCTCCCGAAAGCCCCCAACGAGACCCTGCGCTCTTGTCCGCTTGCATTGGCAGTGTCCCGGGCACCACCTTGCATGACACCCATTGCCCCACTGGGACACTATCGCTGACATCCTGGGTATGTACATTCCAGGATCCCACAACAGTGTGTAAGCTTCTTCAAGACAGAACTAGGATCTTCCTCCTTCAAGTGCCCATCACACCAGGAACTCAATAACTCAGCATGCTGACAGGCATTCTGAGCAGTGTCATAAAGAACAGGCTGCCAAGTCCAGGTTCATTTTAGTTAAGTCTTGTTCTTATACGATAATAATGCAAGAGCTTCTAAAACATTCACTAGGGCTCCTGGATGGCTCAGCTGGTTAAGCCACTGCCTTCGGCTCAGGTCATGGTCCTGGAGTCCCGGGATCGAGTCCCGCGTCGGGCTCCCTGCTCGGCGGGGAGCCTGCTTCTCCCTCTGACCCTCTCCCCTCTCGTGCTGTTTCTCTCTCTCTCTCAAATAAATAAATAAATAAAATCTTAAAAAAATAAATAAAAATAAAAATAAAACATTCACTAGCCTACACACAAAATCTAGTAATGTGATTTTTCCCAGTTCCCTCCCAGACCTTGTCCACAGCACAGGTAAGATTTATAAACATAGCTGAGTTCATAATATAAACACAGTGTTAGCCTCTGATAGTCCCCCTGCCCTTAGCACTATGTCTCTCAACAGGCTTTCACTGGGGACTGGAAGCCTCTATTTTGCCCTGCAATTCTCCTCATGGGGTTACTAGAACAACCAACCCAGCATATGTTGACTTGTGCAATTCCATTCTTTCATAACAGAACATTTTTTTTCCCATAGGCAGCTTCTCTTCCCCAGGTGTTAAAGCAGATTTTCTTTCTCATTTTTCAGAACATCAAAGGTCTATTTTCACATGAAAGCACTCATTTGAACATGTAGTAAAACAGACTACCCTCGCCCAGAAGCCTCACCCATGGCAAGACCCTCCCTGGCCAACAGGTCCCTAGAGCCCATTAGGGAACCACCCCATGAAGACCCAACTCCTGTACCCCAACAATCCTGCCCAACCCTTCATGGACCCATGGACCTCTGACCCTCCCCCTCACCTCCCCACCCCCCAGGGGAGTCTGGTCCCTTTTCTCTCTTCTATTCACATACAAGTGCGTGACTTCTCCCTCTCTCATCTCCCTCACTCGAGAGCAAGCCAGTCACTACCACTGTCCCTGATGTTTGCCTGGGACTATCCCCCAGGGCCTCCTGAAAGCCACTCCTTTGCCCAGGATCTGCTGCCACCAAACACCCCAGGGACTCTGCCTGGACTCTCCTTTATTTGCCAATTTACATGAAAAGGAACAACATGCTCCCATCAGATAAGGAAAAGGCTGCCTTGCTGTCATTCAGGAGCTTTTCATAAAATAAAAGGGTCAACAAGACCAGGCATCCACTGAGTTCCCCAAACATAATACACAGAACCCAAGAGAAGCGTCACGAGCTAACAGATGCTCCCCAAATTCTCCCACTAAATGCAATGAATCCATCTGATTCTGTCCCCAAGGCAGGAAAACAGCATTAGGGAAGATGAGTACTACCAAAGCAGCGGGTTTTGTAGCACTGAATAAGAAGCATGTTTTAGTGTCCCTGTTCCTTTCCCTAAGAAAACAAGCATGCCGTCCGACCTCACTATTGACTGGGGAAATGCAAATTAAAACCACAACGAGATACCACAAGATTGGCAAAAATTTAGAAGTCTGATAATACCAACTGTTGGTGAGAATACGGAGCAATGACAGTGATATGATGCTGCCAAAGGGGGAGGGGGAAACGCCTGGGTGGCTCAGTCGGTTCGGCATCTGCCTTCGGCTCAGGTCATGGTCCCGGGGTCCTGGGATCGAGCCCCGCATCGGGCTCCCTGCTCCGCGGGAAGCCTGCTTCTCCCTCTCCCTCTGCCTCCCCCCACCGCTCGTGCTCACGCTCTCTCAAATAAATAAATAAAATCTTAAAAACAAAACAATGCTGCCAAAGGGGGATCTTTAGAACATGATTTCTAGTAAACTACAGTCATACATACCCCAAGTCAGCAGCCCCACTCCTACACGTGTATTCTGGGGAACTGTGGCATACATACACCGAAAGATGTGTGCAAGCATATGCACAGCAACACCGAGTGAACAAAAAAACACCACCAAGAATTCAAATGTCCATTCAAAAGGGAGAAGAATGATGACCCATGGCTGCAGCGAACCCTATCCAGCACCGAACGCAAATGGACCACAGCTGCATGTGTTAATAGGAATGAAGGCACAGACATCCAGCTGAATAAAACAAAGTATTCTTACAAAGGCAGAAAGCAGGCCCACTTACCCATGGTGGGTGTCCGAGGGCTTACACAGGAGGGGTGTGAACACCTGGAAATATTCCACTTCCCGGCCATGTGGGGAGCATGCGGGTATTTACTGGTGTTCATACTTCACGCATGCATTTCACGTGTGTGTATATAAGCAGTATTTTACACGTGGGGGAGAAAAAAAATCAACTACACTCAGGTTAAACACCTCTTCCTCTCCCTATGCCATTTTCCCTCTGGGACCTCTCATTCTCTCTAAAGGAACTGACTTGTTAAGGGCTCTCAGTCAAGTCAAGTCAAAATTCTATCAAGGAGATGCAAAACCAAAAGGGAAATGAATCTATTCATACCGCAAAGCAAAATCTACTCTAGAAAAATCTCTGCATCCACAGCGCATTGCTAACAGGGGTCCTATCAGCATGGACAGTGCTCCTGCGATTTCTCCTCCCAAGGATTCCCACCCCTGGGCCACTCCATGCTGCCATGCCTCTTCCAGAGAAGAACCAGGACTTCCCAAGACTTCTTAGGACCCAGCAGGACAGAGTTGGACTCCGTCTCCCGCTCCACGAGCACGACATCTTGCAGGCAGTTCCCAGAGCCTCCTTCAACAAGCTTCTCTCATGAAGCATTGCCAGTGGAAACAGGCTCCCTCACCAAGACACTCTTCGAAGGGCTCACCCTCTTAACACCAACAAATTCCTAGTCGTTTTCTGCTCATTCACCCTTCAATCTGGCAAAACCTTCTTTGTATCACTATTGTCCCCTCTGCTCTGGGACGCCCCAAAAGCTACCGGTGGCCAAATGTCCATCCCTTGTACCTCTAGTCACCTTCTCAAACTGCCAAGAATCAACCCCTACTCTCCCGCCACCCACGACGCAAGAGATCCGGGATTTGGTGTGTGCCCTTCCCTTTCCCAAATCACCCTCCCACCACCTGTCACAGTTCTAGCTCCTGAAATTCTAATGCTGTATCTGTTCCAGGAAGCTGATCCCAGATACTGAGCAGATAAATACGCCTCTCTCCCAGTGAAAACAAGGCTGTATCGTAAACCACTCGACATCTACCTGCACCTTCTCATCGGAGCACACACACCTACTATGTGTTCTCAATCAAGTCACCTGATCAAATATAATAACAATAACAATAATAATACATACCTGCTGCATGTTTACAGCGAGCCTAGCAACAGTGCTCTTCAAAACGGCAGTACACCGAAAAGGGGGAGAGACAGGGTGCCCAAATGCACAGGGATTTTGTTAACTGAAAAAAGACTGCAAAGTGATATGTATAACAGGATCTCATATTTGGAAACCATAATATATATTCATAGTTTACACGGGAAAAAAAGTTATGAGAGAATGTATTCTAATTCATTAACAGCGCTAGAGAGGGGAGGGAGCCCCATAGGAAACTTTTACTTTGGATGCTATAAATTCTCTAATGTTTAATTTTTTATTATGAAGATGCATTACGTATGTAGAAGAAACTTTTAAAAATAAATTTTAAAAGAAAGAGAACAAGACAGAATTCCAACTCTCAGGAAGCTTCCAATCTGGCTGCTAAAGTCAAAGTTAACACGTGGGGGGGGAAGTAAACGAGACAAGATAAACAATCCAATCACAGGCTCTCTCCAGGAGAAGGACGGGGCATCACAGAGTAACAGCTGTCCATGTCAGGCAATGAATACCCATGGAATGAGAAGGACAGGTCAGCTGGCCACAAGTTTTCAGAAGGGCGTGCAGGCAGGGAGGGATCTGCCATGGGGTCCGATGGAGAAAGGTGGGGATGAGCGGCATGGAAAGGGGGACAAGCCAGGAGTGAGGGGCTCCCTGGGGACCTTCGGGTCTTCGTTCGCCAGTTTCCAAAAGAGTAATGGAATAACTTGCCCTCCCTCCAGGCAGATGATATCTGAATGCATGCAAGACAAATATAATCCCAACCAAGCCAAAAGGAATACCCCCAATATCCCTTCTCTTTAGAACTTATTATTTTGAAATGATTTTAGAGTGACAGAAGAAATGAGAAGATAGACTGTTCCCCCATACCCTTCACCCAGCTCCCCCTAACGTTACTATCTTACGTTAACCATGATACCTCTATCAAACTAAGAAATTAACTTTGATTCAGTACTATTGACTACAAACATTTTTTGGATTTCACCAGTTTTTCCACTGATATCCTTTTTCTGGTCCAGGATCCAATCTAGGATACCACGTTGCATTGACTATGACTCATTTTCAAACAAGCAAACGTTTTATGATTATTTATTCTCTCTTGGTAAGAAAATGTCCTCGCACTCAAGGCAAAGACTTAGCCCTTCTCCTCGCCATCAAAGAAAGCAATCTTTGACATAATCTGCCAACCTCCAAAGAGAACAGAATTTGATCTACAGTGAGATTAAAACCCAGACAATGACCAAACCTCTTCACCCTCCATAAGCAGCCACAACCCTGGCCTCTCTCCACGGCAACTAACTGGTATTTAAAAGTAATTTATGTTAATTGCAATCGGGCATATATGAACATTACAAAGCAAGCTGGCTTCAAACAAAAGGGCTCAAGAGAGGAGCCTAACAAAAAATTAATTTTGTAAAAGACCTATTTCTTATTCCAACTTGTTTTTAAATATATGTTCTGAGTCACACACCATGAACTGTCTCAATTTATTAATAATCTCAGGGCAACCGACTATCTCAGATCATGCAAAGATGAAATCTTGCATAAAAAAGAAAATGAAATACGTACACACAAACATTAAGCAGGTAGTCAGCTGTGATGACCAGAAAGGATGAATTTTTTTTTTTTTTTTAAACCAGAATTTGCGGTAGGGCAAAAAGAGGAAGGTACATGAACTGGTAACTCAAACTTTGAAAATTCTTCTCCTCTGAACAGATTATTTTAGAAACAACTGGTTCAAAGAAAGGTCTTTGGAATTCTGTCTTCCTCTCCCCATAAGAGAGGTTTGTGATGGGAAAAGGCCCCCATATTCTCAAAGACCCTTCTTTTAGCTGAGGAAATGACAGTGCTGTTTTGGCATTTTAAAGCAAGAACAAATACTTTAGCTATAAAATCCACTTTGTAGATTGAATCAGCAAGA
The DNA here is from genome assembly GCF_002201575.2 of Neomonachus schauinslandi. Classification (NCBI taxonomy): domain Eukaryota; kingdom Metazoa; phylum Chordata; class Mammalia; order Carnivora; family Phocidae; genus Neomonachus; species Neomonachus schauinslandi. Next base: position 28,495,039 of record NC_058417.1, read on the forward strand.
CAGCTGTTTATACAGAAACCCTTTCCTCTCTCCCTCCGAGCCCCTTTAGTGATTCATATCAGTAATAAAACACTGGCCGGAACAAAGAAAAACAGAGTTTGAAAAAGAGAGAGAGGCACCCCAGCATCAGAATACCAACTTAGCCCCTTTCCCTCTGAATGATGCCTTTGCAACCTACCCCACTTGTAAAACAGACAAACAAACAGAATCTCCCCAAAGCAGACCAACTTTTTGTTGCAGAGCCAGAAACCGGGTTCTTATTTGTGTAAAACGCCCAGTGGGTGTGACACAATTCATCTTTGATATGCCTTAGGCTTTGAAGTCCGCTCTCTTTCTAGCCCCAGGGAACCTGGATGAGTCATCGGCACCCTTCTCTCTCCCTTCCTCTCTCACCAGGAGCAGGACCACCAGATTAATTCCCCCCGAGTGATGCAGGCTCCAGGAGGGAAAGAGGACAGGAAGGCACATGACCATCCATCATGGGAAACAAAACCCCAAGAACCCTGTTTGCCCTGGAGGGTGAGCATTTCCCCCACTGTAATTCTTTCCTGTTCCCTCCCCAAGGCCGAAGTCAAATGTCACTTCCTCTGTGAAGCCTTCCCCCACTCTCCCCAACACGGACTCTCCCCTCAGAGGGCCTCTAACACCTGTAGCATCCTTCGGCTGTTGATTTAGCACCGACGCCTGTTGGTGACCCGCCCTCCCGAACAGACTGCACCCTCCAGAGCGGAGGAGGCCCCCTTCCCCATCTCTGTAACCCTCGCACCATGCCCTGCACCCAGCCCAGAGCAGGGGATCAACAAATGTTTGTTCAGTGAATGAACACAACTCAACTACCCCCAGAAACCACATTACTCAATGCTAATCACCACTCGCTGCATGAATAATGAATGAAGAAATGAACCAACAAGTATCTCCTTGTTAGCTAAGTTGCCAAGTCCTCTGGGAGCACAAAGGACGGATCCACTGGCTTGTGGCTGTGATCTGAAGGTTCAAAGACAAGACGACTCCGTCTTGAAGGGGTGTGCGAGAGGCAGCGGGGAGGCGAGCCAACCCCCTCCCCCCGTCCTCCACCTGCAGGTGGCAGTGCCCTGAGACTTCACCAGCCAAGTTCACCGCCCTGCGGCAAGCAGCCCCCTGGGGTTGGGCTTTGTGTGGCACACTTAGAAGAACCAACCAAGTCACCCAAGGACAAACTCAACTTGGTGTTCTCCCACGATACCCACCCCGATGGGGCCACGCCTCGACTTGCTCATCTGCCACAGCCCTCCTGCACCTGCCAGTACTTAAACCCCCAAGCCAGATGCTCAAAAAGCACCCAACTGGAGTGCTGTATCAGAGCAAACAGCCAGGCAAGATTTATGATAATGGGAGCACCGGATCTCTTCCCACTCACTGGAATAAAAAGGTCAGACGAATATTCAATTTGGTGCTGATCAGAGCTGGATGCTCCCAAGTCTGGGATTCATTCTACCCGTCAAAAATAAACAAGCCCTCCTCGGGAAAGCCTTCATTTGGGTCATCTGTAGGGCCTGGCTCCTCCCTAATCCCACAGCCCTGGGGAGAGGCAGAACCAGAGATGCACAAACACACTAGACAGAGACACAGGCACTTTGTTCAGTTTCTCTGAACGATCCTCAAAAGAGGTCAATGTGGATCACCATCTATGACATCTGACATCCCGAATTCCTTTAAAAAAAGAATAACAGAAGCGCTAATTATATATTCACAGGATGTGCTATGTACCCAGGAAAAAAGTTACGGTCAGATATTTAGGCCTTTTCTAATTCTGCAAATAATCAAGTAATGGCAAGGTAGAGCCAAGCACTGTCTGGGCCTTGCAGGGGGAGAGGGGGCCGGGGGATCAGGGGCAGGGAGGACCAGAGGTGAGAGGGAGGGCTTCACAGTTGGAGAACTCACAGCAGACCCTCAGGGCACGGAGCCCCGAACTCTGCACGTACCTCTTGGTGGTTCCATACTCCACGCCAGAAGTGGGACATGTCACATGAAGGTCCCTCCACCAGTAAGGCCCCTGATCTCTCTCTCCCCATCCTCAGCTGCGCCCCAGCCTCCAGAGCAAATACCACTGCAGATTCACCCACGAGTGGCTGTGAAAACCACTGGCACTCAAGACCGCTGACCAAGTAGATGGACCTTTTTTTTTTAAACCTTCTTGAACATAAGCAGTAAATTGCTCAAACGTCTTCAGTTTTGCAATAGAGGCCCTCCACAGAGAAAACAAAATCTTATGTTTTGGTTTGAAAGATTGGCTCATTGCTCAAAAGGATCTTATTCTAAAACCTCTGGTATCAGGAATAATGATCTCTCCTTCACTTCGCTTGTTCTGGAAGTCAAGGTTTTTCTATAACGGATTTTCTTAAAGTGGGGCACCCCTGTGAGAGGGAAGGTCCCTTCTCAGTTTTGGGGTACATGGGCCCTTCCTCCAGCTCCCTAAAGTCTGAAAGCCCCTAAGACAATCCAGAGAACGGTGGCAGGAACTCTTCCATCCTTCCTGGCCCCAAACACTCTTTATGGAATAACCCATTTGATCCCAAGGGAACCTTGGAGCCTCCTCTCCAGGTGACATCTCTGAGGGCCCTGGTTACAGTCCCAGACACCAGGGACCTCAGCAGCTGGAGATCCCAGGGGAGGGCCCCCCATCTCTGGTTCTAACAAGCTCCCAGGGGAAGTTCTTACAGCAGCATGGGCTCAGCGCCGTTTCATCCTCTCTCCAGGTACTTCCATCCCACACACCTGCAGTCACCAGGCCTCAGGCACATGGGGGGGTCCTAGCCCTCACCCCGTTTTCATACTTACTGGCTCCGGCTCTTGTGCAGGCCCTGCCCTCTTAGCTAAGTGGTCTCCCTCGATCCCCACAACGCTGCCAAGAATTTTCTTTCTAAGACGTGAATTTGGTCCTGCTGGTGCTCACAAACTGGAATTCCAGAACTGCCTTCAGGTACAGGCTCTGTATCTTGGCTGGAAACACAAAATCTTTCCTGCTCTTGCCTCTAAACCGCCGTCTAGCCTCCTCTCCCACCCAAACCCTGACCCCACTAACCTCCAGCCCCCTTCCCCCCCAGGCCGCTGTCCCACTTCTCTGGCCTGCACTCACAGTACCCCCAAAGGTCTTCCCAGCCCCCAGTTGTTCCCCACAAATGCACCTTCCCCATGACTTCATCCCCTCCCCTATTCTCCTGCCTCTGCCTTGATGACAGCAATCTCCACCCTTGAGGAGGGGGGCTGCTTTGCCTCTGTTTACGGCCCCGTCTCCCCATCTCTAGCACAATGCTCAGCCCGTGGTGGGAGGAAGGGGAGGTCAGTGCGTGAATGTACCCACCCTCTCTTGTCGGTTAGTTGGAATGGGATGCTAATGAGACCATGGTCATGAGTTCCATACCCCTTGGCAGCCTTGCCCTTCACTTGCAAAAGGCCTGTTCCGTGGCTAGCCACCTGACTGCTGGTCACAAGAGGGGCGAGGCCAGAGTGCACACATAGCTCCACACAACCCTGTCCGAGTGCAGGGAAAACAACTCCAGCATACGCCCTGCTAAGGACGGGTCAGGCGTGTCACCTCCACACACAAGAAAAAGCAGCAAAGGGAACCCATCTTTCCGCAGCCTGTGATGGTACTAAGCAGCATGGTTAGCTGTAATTTCAATAAGCCTTATTAAGACCCAATTTTCTTGGGTCTTCTTTCAGATTCTGCAGCATTAAAAGCCTCGCTGCTTAATTACATTAGGAGCACCTGTATATATTATGTGCAATAAATCAACTTTAATTTACCACCACACAAGGCTATTCATCTTCTCCGGGTTATTTATTGCTCAGTATTATTGGTGCTGAATTGTATCCTCTCCACTGTAAGAAAGAATAGTTGGGGTAAGAAAAGCCAAAGCTGTATTTCAGAATGCTCCGGGATTCTGATCACACATGTACCCAGCAAAAAGGAAAGAAAGAAACATATAAGCGAGTCTTGGCAATCTGCTCCTTGCTATTTTCCTAAAACACTCCCCAAACATTTTGATGTTTTCTTTTACACGCGTGCACACACACACACACCAGCTCCCCACTGAAACAACACAACCTGCAACACAGGCCCGCTGTTCTCGCCGGCAAAGTGAGAGCCGGGTGTGGGACGCCAGCCTCGCCAGAGCCGGGGACTTGCTGCGGGCCAGGGCAGCCGGTCCTCGCTGGCCCCACGGCTGCCGGGGCCAGCCCAGCGCTCCGACGGCGCAGGCGGGACCTGGCTGGGGCAGAAGCGGGCAGCCTGCAACCACCCACACCCATCACGCCCGGCAGGGCCCGCATCTGGCAGCCTGTGTCCGGCCCATCGGAGGTGAAGAAGGGTGCCGTCATGACTTGGGGGAGCCTCATTCCTTGAGGATCTGAGAAATGCTGCCCTTCTAGAGTCGCAAAGTGCTCTGCAGGGCCCCGCATCTGAGGCGTTAAGTGCAGATTCCTGGGCCCCTCCGTTGAGACCCAGGGACATGTCACATGAAGGTCGCTCCAACAGTAAGGGCCCTGATCTCTCCCAGGGAAGGGCCTGGGTGATTTTTCCGCAGAATGCCATGTAAGAACCACTGTCGTAAAACCAGGGAAGCAAAGCTAACCGTCCATTCCAGAATAACATAACTACTAACAACGTAACGAAGAGTGACTTCCTTACTCCCCGTCGGGCTCTAGGTCCGGACCTTTACTTCCGTTAATTCTTCGAAACCACCCAAAGTTGGTACTATGATCCTCACCCCATTTTATACAGATGAGGAAACTGAGGCACAGAGGGATTAAATAACTTGCCCAACATCCCATCTTTATACCTGGCCGGGCAGTCCAGTCCCTTCACGCGTGCTCTCAGCCACTAGGCTATCCTGCCTCTCGAGCCCAAGTGTCTTTGGTTATAAATAAACAGGAGACAAAAGTCACTGAGACATCATGGGCCCCACCTCCAGCCCATAAAGCCATCTGGTTCCCCCAAGTTTAAGATCTAAAGCTTGCTGGCAACACCTCGGTCCTGTCTCTAAGCTCCCCACCGACCAGAAGCCTCTCCCTCACTCGCTTACCAAAACTAGAAAACAAGATCCCCGTACACTGTGCCGACGGGCTGCCTCCTGACACGGGAGCCAAACCTTGGAAACTAAACTAACATCACTAAATATTCCCGGCCCTCTCCCCTCTCACCAAGGGAGCTGTGATGGGTTTTATGGCACACAACGGACTTTTTTACAAGCACAGCAACCGCATGCAACTTCCACTGGATAATTTGCCTTTAATCAGGGTCTAGGAAAACCCCTGGCCCACCAATCTCACCAGACAGCCCCTTCCAGGCTCGTCTTAACAGAAAACAGAGAAGGAAGAAAGGGGGAGAGAGGACAGCAGAGTCCTGGCAAGGGGAAACTTTTTTTTTTTCCCCAGTTGAATTCATTTCAAATAAAACTCCGTTTTGTGTGCACAGAGAAACTCGTTCCTCTGAGCTCTTCGGAACCCGTGTGTGCAGAGGAGAGGGCTGATCAGACTCAGGAGCCTGCAGCCCCTCTCCTACTAGAGGCCGGGAACACAGGAGCGCCAAGAGCCCCCCCGGAGCGGGAGGAAGCTGCCCCTGCGCAGTGCTCCGCCGAGAGGCTGGCCCAGGGAAACGTCCCTCTCCCTGCGCTCTCCCTTGGCCACAAAGAGGACTGTCAGGGGCCGTGGCCTGGCTCCGGCGACTTCTCTGGGTGCCTTCCAGCTCTTGAAATCCATGCATATTTCAGGGTCCAGGTTCCAACCTACGCCGGACAGAACCTCAGAACACACACCCACCCTTGCCCTTCCTCCCGTACAGGAGCCACCTGCGAGGCTGCGCCCATGACTCTCAACCAGAGGCGACTGTGCACCCCAGGAGGCATTTTTAATGGTCACAGCTGGAGAGGGGCGCCCCTGGCATCCGGTGCGTAGAAGCCAGGCATGCTGTTAAATATCTTCCCATATGCACAACACCCCCCGCCGCTCCCCTCTCCCCAACCCCAGCAACAGATTATTCTCCAGCCCAAAATGTCAACAGTGCCAAGGTCCAGAAACCCTGGGCTAATTACTGACAGTAATTAAATGTTCACACTCACACGAGCTTCCCACAGCCTCTGCCCCTTGCACCACCACCCTCTCCACCACCCCCCTAAATCAAGCAGGAGTCAGAGCCCAGCCCGGAGCGACCTGTGACCTGCGTGCGGAGCCCTCGCCTCCCTCGGTCGCTGGAGCAAGGGGAGAGAAGGAGGGTGCCCAGAAGCTGGGACTGTCTCGGATTGACTGGGAGGTGAACCCTCATTTCGGCAGGCCTTGAGGGGGTGGGGGTACAGGGAGATTCTGAAGAGAAGAGAGGAGGGAAGAGCTAACCTTCGGGGGCCTGGAAGCCTCAAGAGCATGCTGTGGCCCCTCGGCCCAAGTCAGTAGGATGAACCGACTGGTGTAAGTGTGACTCCCCTACAACCTCCTGCCTTTCCCAACAACAGCTGGACCCAGCCCAGTTGAACAACTGGCACTAAGTAAGTACCAACTGAATGCCAGGCATTGTACGAGGTGCTCTCTTGAACGTGAACCTGTCCCCACAGCCACCAAGCAAGTCTTAATATCCTCATTTTACACATGACACACATGTGGCTCAGAGAGGTTATGTAACTTGGCTAGGTCACACAGCCAGAATTCGATCCCAGAACTGTCTTCAAAAACAGGCCCTACCCACCACACCACATCGCCTCTCTTCTCCCACAGAGGGATGGAGAAATAAAAGAAAGCGGACGCTCCAAATCCCCTGGACTTCGCTGCTGCTCCTGGTACCACCCTAGGCCTGATCTCCCATAACCAGCCCTACTGCTGCTTCCCAAAGGGGAGAGTCTGACCACCTCCGTCTCCATGATAGGCTCCCTTTAGGAAGATGGCCCAGTGTGACCCTCCAGTCCTTTGACACAAGGCACGATCAGCAGGGACTCTCTGACCAGACCAGGGGTGAGCGCAGAACTGGTTTCACTCACAGCCCACTAAAACCTACATCCTGCCTCCCCGAGGCAGGGCCTGCAGAGGGAGCCCACTTGACTGCTTCTAACTCACAAAAGGGGGGCCAGGAACTCGGGCTGGTCACGAGTACAACTGGGCAGTTCCAGTGAGGCACGGAGAGGGCTTGCTAACGCCCCAGGTAGGAACAGAAAGGCCTCAGAAGCCCGGTGCACCTCTTCTGTGCACTAAAGCCCCAGCTCCCAACTGACTTTGGACGCCCAAAGCAAAGCAGAACATCAGACACCAGACACAAACCGACCACTACACAATAGAAGCATGGGGCCAACTGAGTCACAAGGGAATCAGCACTCGAGGCGCTGGGACTCAGGATCCAAATTCGGACTGGCCCATCTCCGACGGCGGTCTTCCATCTGAAACCCCCCACCCCCTGACGTGCTCTCCTTCCTACAGTTCCCCAGGACTGGCCATGAAGGACTTGTGGAAGAGATGAAAAGTGAACAAATCATATGGTACCCAAACTCAGGCACGAGGGGGTTCCAAACTCACTAGCTTCCAAGACACTCAGGTGACCCCCCCCCCCCCGCCCCACAGGGCTGGGTGTTCATGGAGGGAAGCAATCTGTGCTTCCTTTTCTCTGGGCCGCACGTACTTCCCACATTCACGCTGCAAGGAGGTACTCTTGGGCTCCTCAGGATGCCCGAGGGAAGGGTCTTATTATGATGGTTTAGCCAAGAAAAAAAAAAAAAAAAAGGAAAGAAAAGGGAGAAAAAAAGCTTTCCGAGACCACTAATTTGCAGAGTACCATAGAGACCACGACTATGGAACAAATGGGGTTGCTTTTTTTTTTTTTTAATTCCCAATGCCAAGAGAAATGTTGCTTCAAAAATCCCTGCACTGTTTCTCTGCAGGCCGGGCCCTCTCTCGGCCTCCCCTTTGTCCCCAGGCCTCTCGCTGTAACATGCAGGGCCCTGCACTTCCCATGCCCCTAACCCTACCTTGGCATTTTAATGAGTGGCTACTGGTTTCTCCTCCCAAAGCTGCCTGCTTTCTCCTAGAACACAACTTTCCTAATTCTGTGTGTTCACTTAAAAAAAAAAAAAAGGCAGGTTTACTGCAAGGTCATTTTGCCCTAGGAAAGGAACAAATTAAGTTGAGGCCACAGTGGGCTGGGGAGTCCACTCTCCCTCAGACAAGCGACCTTGGGAAAGGTCACTCGCAGCCCCTTGTTCCTGGAACCTGGAGACCAGTGGTGTGGTCACCTCTGAGAGCCCAGCGAGCAACAGTGGCACGCCAAACTCCTTTATGGGGTCCCTCTTAAACACTCCAGAACTCCGTCCGGTTCCCCGCAGAACTGGGAAAACAAAAGTGCTCTCGGCAGGAGGGGGAAGCCAGGACTCGATTATGAGCAATTAGCGAATCAGTGATTCTCAGAGACACTGATGTAGGCCAGCAGTTCTTATTAGCGACCCTCGAGGAACACACAAGGGCGCCCAGCTTCGGGAGAGGGGGTGCTCAAAAAATCACCAAGACCCACCCTCGGGGTCTTCTCCCTCAGACCCTTAAAGTCTGTGCTAAGCCTTTAAAGAAAAAGCTTTGGTAATTTGTTTCCTTAATGCCAAAAAAACAAGTGAAATTACAGCCACCAGTGCTGTTGGCCAACATGAAATCACGCTCTCAAAATCCTGGACACGGGACAAGGAGTTAGGTATCGGTCAAAAGAGAGAAAGAAAGAAAAGAAAAGGGAGGGAGGGGCCGAGGGAGGGAAGCTAGCTGGCTCAGATGAGCAGCGTGACTCTCTTCTTGCCCTCATCCGGGAAGCAGGGACGGAAACAGATTGGGTCCCCACTCCCACTGCATCCATCGGGGATGAAAGGTATTGATTCCCGAGACAAAAAGTATCCTGCAGTATTTTTTTCTTTTATATTACCCCCTCACCCATCCAAACACCTGTTCAGGAAGTCAGAACGACAGGGCAGAACGTGCTCGGAGCCTTGCTAACTGACGGCAACGAGAAAAGGAAACATTTCTAAAAATATAACGATGCTTGCTGGGAAAATAGGGTTCCGTGTACACAGAAATTCGCGGGAATACCTCTTTGGGGAGATGTTCCTGTAACTGTTTCTAAACATTCAGTTCTATACCGCAGAAGTCAAAACAAGCCCTGAGAACAGAGCAGCTTCCCAGACACAACTGGGGGTGCCCCCTGTCCTCCACAGCCAACTCCCCTTGAAGGTGGCTAAGGGCACAACAACTCTGCACCCCTGAACCGTGTGGGACCCGCTCTTCTGTTTTCGGATTTGCAAGTACTAAAGGGAAGCATGGGAGGGGTCAAGGCGAGACTTTTATAAAGGCACAAACCAGCCCCCTACACAGAGCATTGCAAACTTCTTTATTCCTTCAGTTTCAGCCCATTTGTTAATCTATTTACTCTAAGCAGTTGGAAGAAGACAGCAAAAGAAAACAAAACCAGGCTTTCTTCCTAGGAGGGGGAAAACGCGTCTCCTTGAACCCAAAGAACTCTCCCTCGCTGATACTCGCCTCCCCTGCAAGTTTTCTTGCTCCCTAACCTTGAAAACAAGAGCGCGTCTACAGCCCTCTGTGCTTGGCTCCAACGACCAAGTTGAGGAATCCTTATCTGAAAGACGAGTCCCAGCTGAGAAATGCAAACCATTTTGTAAAAGTTGGAAAGAAGAAAGTTCTGAGAAACTGAAGCTCATCTGTGCACAGAAACTTCCCTTCCTCCTAGGAGGCTTCTAGAAAGGTGAAGGTCAAGGCACATCCAGAAACTGATCACTCCTCAGTGAGGGAGCTCCATAAATTGTTACCAATTTGCCTCCTCGAGTAAAAAAGGCAGTTTTCATGCTAGCTAAGAGCACAGCGGCCAAAGGCAGCTGAGGCCCTCTTCTGTCCCCCACGGATGCCCCTGAGCTTAGTTGAGGCCTCCCCCGCCCCACGCAGGGAAAGAAGATGGCCCGCGGAGCCCCGTGCCTCTCATCTCTATAGCAACCAGAAACCCCCAACCAACCGTCAACCACGATAAACAGGAATCCCAAACAAAAACTCTCTCCTTCTCAATAACTGTCTTTGACAATATTCTAATTAAGTGCTTTCTTAAAAAGTTGGGGTCAGCGTGTTTGATGTGTGACTACAGTCAAACCACACCGCCCCATCTCCTCCTCCTTCCAGCCTTACCCTCAGGCACTTAAAGAAAAAAAAAATTTTTTTTTCCAGATTTCCAAGCCAGCTGTGACTGCACAGCTGTAGGGAACAAACCTGTCGGGAGAAACACACACACACACACACACACACACACACACACACACACCTCTCTAAGATACATACTAGAGCACACGGGTTTATTTTTTGTTTGGAGTGAGAGACACAGGACTAGCAGCTCTGGGCCTGCAAACGTGGTGCGGGGGCGGGGGCGGCCAGCAAACATGGGCACGAGCCTTAAGGACACTCGCATTAAAGAGAAAACATTCGACAGGGATGAAAAAGACACCGATACTCCGACATTGCTCAAATCCGTGGGTCCCTTTTTAGAATTAAAAAGGAAAATAAAATCTGGGGCCATGCTGATCCAGAACATCAGAGCAATGGGCTTCCCTGGTGAGAGCCTCCCCTAACACATTTTAATCGCCCGAAGTTGGCTATTTTTGTTGGCACTGGGTCCCTTTAAAGATTGTTTACAAATACTGAGCAATTGATATTTCCTAACTCAAGGGTATCCTGAATAGAAACAGAGTCCTGCTGGGCACAATGGGGATGCTCCCAGTCTGTCCCCACCAACCTGCCACCTCTGCTGGGAGCCTGGGGCACAGGGGGCCCCTGCTCTGGGAAAGCACCCACCCCCCCCACCCCAGCGAGACCACGTTTCCAGGTGGCCACGAGTGTCCTCCACCCTTTGCACATTGTTCACCAATTCTGCTGGCTCTGAAGCCAGATTTTTTTTTTTAATTTTATTTATTCATTCGAGAGAGAAGACAGAGAACATGAACAGGGGGAGGGGCAGAGGGAGAGGGAAAAGCAGGCTCAGGGCTCAATCCCAGGACCCCGGGATCATGACCTGAGCCAAAGGCAGATGATTAACTAACTGAACCATTCAGGCATCCCAGACAAATTTTCTCTTCCTACGCTTTATTGGGGCCTGGACTGAGGCCTTTTGTTGTTGCTATTACATATTGTCGTTTCAGATTTTTTTTTTTTTTTTTGGTTGGGTTCAGGGGTATTTGGAAGAGCCTATTTCTTTCCTTTCTTCCTTTCCTTCTTTTGTATCTATATTTTCACATGCTCTTTACGTGGCTTAAAGCTTGGCATCCATCTCAAACACATCTATAATGGACCAGGAGCCAAAATCTGTTTCTGATTATCACAAAGAAGTCAAGGTCCCCTGAAGGCTGGGGGGGTGGATGCAGGGAGAACCAGCTACAGGCCCCTTGAAAGGGTCAGGGACACAAACCGACTTCTGGGCTCTGCCCAGAGAGGAAACACTCCAGCCCCAGGGGCTGACGTTACCGCCTGACCCCACTCGGCCTTTGCTTATAAACTTCCCAGCCACTCACTTTGCAGAGCTTATAGGTGGGGACTCCACACCTAGTGGAACAGTGCTTTCTAGAAATCCTGGTGACTCTGAAAGGGAGAAGGGGGGGAGTGGAGAGGGACACATGAGCTCCCTCTCCCCTCCCCAAAAACCACAAGCCCCCACACAGAGAACACAGCTGCAGGAAGATGAAAAACATTTTATTGTTTAAAGAGTACCAGAGGATTTCTGGACATGGGCAATTTAAAATTAAATACCACTCTGTCACAGCCGTTAGCAGTTAAAGGTGAACGCGTTACTTTAAAAGCAAAATCATCCCTGCCAGAAGGGCTGCCTTCCATTGAGGGACCTAGAGGCCTCCTCCGTTATTCAAACTTTAATAGCCGGCCACCCAACTGCTCTGGACGGCCTCTCCCATAGACAGATTTTTCCGGGGGGGGGGGGGGGGGTAAAAAGTCTTGCTCTCTCCCTCCCTCCACAGAGCATAAAGTAAACGCTTTAGAGAAAGTGAGTAATATCTTGCGGCTGAGGTAAAAGACTCAATTATAAAACCTTCAGGAGGATTCTCAAGGAACATCTACCCACTGTGACAGCAAGTTATGCAAAACCCAAAGTGCAGCTCAAATATTTCCCCTCTACCCGCCCCCTGCCTCCTCCCACCCCTGCAAAACACACGGGAGGAGGAGGAAGCAGGCAAATGGGGGGGATGCTGCCATGAAAAATCGCTTCTGAGGCCTGGACACTCATCCGACATAAAGCAACAGCCCCCAATCCTGAAAGACAAGCCGGCCACACGCACATGCTTCTTTATCACCTCAGCAAGAACTAAGGCTCAGGAGGCCGGCACTAATTTTAGTACCAGATTTATTATGCAGCTGGGGGCAGGGATTCTTCAGCCTGTCCCTTGAACTATGCTGCCTTAGGACGGCCCCTCCGAGGAGCAGCGAGGCTAACACACAGAAACTTCCAGACTCCCGAGATCCGGGAATCCTTGGAAAACGCGGGGCTGGCCCTCCAGGGTGCTTCCCGGTCCTTTCTGGGCGTTCCTAAGAGCTCCCTCTAACTACAAGACTGCAACATACCTCCTACTTAGTGTCGGAAACAAAGTCACCCCAAGCAAAGACATGTAACCCCAAGGTCACAAAGCAAGGGACACCAACGTCGACTGAAACCAAGCCCGGGACTGGCAACTCCGGTCTCCCGGCTTTGATCTCAAAGGAAATAAAGCCAGAGAAGTCAAAGCGGGGACAAACTGTCACTGTTGACGTCCTCGGGCGGCCACTTCAACCTGGCTCCGTGGAACGTCCGAACTGAAGACAGACTCTCGGGTTGTTTTATCTCCATCAGGCTTTTCCACTTGGGGTGCTGGGCGTCCTTTGGTCTGCCGTTGGCCCCGGTTTCTCTCAGCGTCCCCCCACAGAGCAGGTCTGTCACTGGGTAGCTCTGGCGGATGGCAGTCATCCTGCCTGCTTTACTCCAGAAGGGCCTCTTCACACAAAAGGCCTCACTGAGGCAGAACGGGCTCACCTTTGATTTGCTCACCTCTCACATGTAAAAACAGCTCAGAGGCCTCTGCTGAGCACGGCTGCGCTCGGGGAAAGACTGAAATTCAGTCTGTTGCGAAACAAGCGTTTTTTAAAGCACTCTCTGGAAGGTGAGATCCTCGCTCGGGTTCTGCTCCAAGGGAGAGCTAAATGGAGCGGGCTGGAACGGAATTAGCCTCGGAGAACCCAGCCATACCCTCCGAGTAGCAACACCAACTCGCTGGAAGCGACTGGGAGAGTAAAGTCAGAGGTGCGTTTCAATCGCAAAGACAGAAGCAATTGGCTCTGAATCATTTTCAGCCTTTGCAGTTTGATAGGAAAGTATTATTATCAACCCAGCAGACGCAAGGGAACGAGAGGCCCAGCAGGACTCAGGATTGGATGGGGTCGCACCGCAGGCAGCGGAAGGGCCGCAGTCAGAATCTACATCCCTCACTTATGCCAAGCTCTCTCCGTAAGATCCACTCTTCGTGGCCACGCGTGGCCTTGGCCCTCTCGACTGAACAGGACAGGTGACACCGGGTCCATACGGGAGTGTGCCTCGCTGTCTATTCCACTGGATGAGCCCACGCAGACGAGCAAAGGCCAAGCCCCAGGGAGCCCACCCTCCTGCGACAACACCACATCCACCTCTGGGGGATGTTACCGTGTGGCCTTGTGCCCGACTCAGCAGGCCACACGCGGTGACGGGACCGTGCAGGTACCTCCCCATGGACCTGCAGCACGCACAGAACTTACCCAAGGGCCCCAAGATTGCAGAATGCCCTTTCCCCAACACCCACCTGTCCAGGCCAGCCCCACCCTAACTCCTTAATGGCTATCCATGGCCTAAAGCTATGGTCCCCAAAGTAGGGTTTAGGAGGAAAAGACGAGCTTTCATTTGTGTTTAGCTTTTTTTTAAAGATTTTATTGATTTATTTGAAAGAGAATGAAAGTGCCCCCATAAGCAGGGGGGGAGGGGCAGACGGAGAGAGAGAAGCAGACCCCCACCCTGCTGAGCAGGGAGTCCCATGAGGGGTTTGATCCCAGGACCCTGAGATCACAACCTGAGCCGAAGGCAGACACTTAACCAACTGAGCCACCCAGGTGCCCTGTGTTTAACTTTCTTCTCATCCTTTTTAACTTTTAATTATTTGTCTATGACTTACAGGGTATGTAGACTTTTAACACAATAGCACATGTATGTCGTTTGTAAGTAAATATACAAGTATACACTCAAAAAAAAGGTCTACCAAAAAAAAGGTCTACCAACATCACCGTGAGTGTGCAAAATTCCTGCCAGAGGGTTACGTTCAACCCTGAGTCTGGCCCATGTGCCCTGCCCATCTGCCGTGGGCACCAACATTCCCGATCTCAGCAAGGTGGGGGCAGGGGGCTCTGTCTACACATACCACAAGCCGAACCTGCCTCTCCCCTTTAGCACCACCCATTCAGCTGCTGTGCTAATTCACAAACACACCTCCCGTCAGTCCGCTGGTCTCCACCTCCAGCCAGACCACCCCCCTCCTTCAGGCAAGTCACAAACCAGTCTCCCCACATCTGCCTGAGGCTCCCACAAGCCCTCCTCCACACAGACTGCCACACAGATCTTTCCAAAACGCAAAACTGATCAGTTCCCACCCCTTCCTAAGCCCTAAGTGGGCCCCCCAATAGCCCTCTTGGGGTAAGAATAGAACCCAACCCCACACACATGGCCCAGCCTGACTGCTCTGCTCTCTTCCTCCCAGCCCTCTGCCCTCCAGCACATGAAATGCACCCCGATCCTCCCTCCTGAGGTCATGCTTACCTTCACCCTGCAAGCTCAGCCCCTATGTACTTCTCCGGGAAGCCTTCCCGAAACCCTACAGGAGATCCGGTATCTCCATTACACCCCCTGGAACAGCCTACAGGTTTTTGTAGCATTCACTGTAATTGTACTCGAAAAATAGATCCTGTGATAGGTTGTTTAACAAATGTGTCCCTGCCAGATGCAAATGCAGGGGCGGGGTGACCCTCCTCCCAGCTGGACCCCACTCCCCAGCTCTGGGTCTGGCTCAGGACAGGGCAGACATCTGCTGTGTGGTGAGTGAATCGATCCTTCAGCCCGCCCTCCTCTGCACAGTGTGCTCTGGCCTTTATCTGGCCTGCGCTGTGCTCATTTGCAAGTATATCCTTTCTCCTGAACCAGCGAGATGCTCTCCACCACAGTCCCTCTTTCCACCCTCCCTTCAAGGGAGTAATAATAGTCTAACAAGGGGCGCCCGGGTGGCTCAGTCGGTTAGGTGTCTGCCTTCGGCTCGGGTCGTGATCTCCAGGTCCTAGGATCGAGCCCCATGTCTGGGCTTCCCACTCAGCAGGGAGTCTACTTCTCTCTCTCTCTCTCTCTCTCTCTCTCTCTCGCTCTCTCTCCCTCTGACTCTCCTCCCCTGCTCATGACCTCTCTCTCTCAAATAAAAAAAAAAAAAAAAGCCTAACAACACCTCCTAGGATTTCCCCATCTTCAACACCTACTCAGGCCTGCCCTCGAAAAAGAGACCGACAAGCAGCTGGGGGACCCGGCTGGCCACAGCGAGCTGGCATCCACAGCGGCCGCCTAGGGCCTGGACCTGCCCCCCTTCGGCACTCCTGATGTACACTCAGGCCTGAGAGGCAGGTGCTGCTGCCGATCAGCACCACCTCACCCAAGTGGGGGAGTACAGTGGGAGAGGAAGCCATCAAAACACAGAACTCTGTCTGCCAAACACACTTAGGAACATTCTGAAATTGCAAATGGCCTTTGATCAGTCCTGCCTCAGTCACGCAAAGCTTCTGTATTTCAGACAGTACCAGACGTGGGTTTCCGAAAACGAACGTGGGTCTCCAGGTCCCACAGCGATCAGTTCCCCTCCACTTCTCCCCCCCCTCCTTCTCCCGCCGCCAGGGGGCTAAGATGTCGAGCGAGGGCGGCCCGATCCCCATGCCCACGGCGCAGTCTGGTGCCTCCAGCTGGGGACCGCAGGCCGGCCTACTGCAGACGTCCCTCCGCTCTGCGGGGCTCAGGGGCCAGTCACAGGCAGCACCCAAAGCTCCAGCCAGGCAGTTCAGGCAGGCCTTGCTTCTTTGACCACAAATCTGCCTCTGTGGGAAGCTCCGTCCAGGTCAGAAAGTCAACCTTCGCAGCTCAACTGTTTTCTTGCTGTGGCCGCTTCTGCTCCACACCTTGGTGTCTCAGGAACTTTTAGCCAGACCACTACGTAGCTGCAAGAGCAGCTCCCACACATAAAGAGCTAACCACCTTTCCGGCGCTGTGATAAGCGCTGTCTGAACACTGTGGCACGCAGTCCTTGCAACGACCCTGTCAGGTAGGTATTTGTAACCTCTTCTCCCCACTTTACAGGTCAGGAAACTGAGGACTCGCAAAGTTAAGCGAACTTCCTGAGGTCACCCAGCTAAGAAATTATTAGGCTATAAATAAAAACCCTAACACTGCCTGCCTCCTGAGCCCGTTCTCTTAAACCCTAAGCACTGCTGATTCCCACCACATATTCCCTCATTCTCCTTCAGTCCACGGATGGAGAAACTGAGGCACAGAGCTGCAAGGCAACTGGCCCGAGGTCACATTCAGCTATTCGGCACCGAACTCAGAACTAGAAGCCAGGTCTCTCCCACTGCAACTGGAACATTCACACCCACAGTCAGCCATCCTCCCTCCAGCCCCAAGCACCCCATCAAAAAGAGAACCAACCCAAACCCCCAGGCCAAAGAAGAAAGATCCCTAATGTGAGCCAACCTAAGGAGAGCAGGGCACTTCCTCCCTAGGTCTCCTGTCTCCTAACCGTACGGCAGAGCTCCCTGGCTCTCTGTGTCCTTGTCCTCTGCGCCACCCGCCCTGAAAAGACCTAGTCAGCACTGGGAAAGCTTGGGAAGCAGAAATCTTGAGCCTCAGCACACACTGAAGAGTCTCCCGGTGACCTGGCACTGAACGGGGGACCGCCTCAAGAGAAATCCGAGCGTCCCCCGATTTGGAACACGAGACACGAGTCGTGCCTCTTTTTGGAAGCCAAAGAAACGCACCTGCAGGGAAGGAAACTGAGGCAGAGAGCAGCGGCGGCCAGCTGGTCAAGGCCCCCGCCACCCGCGAGGAGTGGGTAGACAGAGGCAGAACTTCCTCGGGCCCCAGACGCCCCTGCGCGCCCGTCCAGCTCCTCCCTGCAGACCAGCAAGGGTCTCTCCCAGTTCTCTAGGAGTAGCCCCTCGTCGCCTTTCTCTGTATTTACCCCTTTGGCTTTTAAATCCAGAGAGTTTCACGAGGAGCAGGCACATGCGGAAAGGAGCTAACCTCGTCACCACGGTTGCAGCTCTCCTCATCAAGCAAGTGAGGTCTAAACTGGCTCCTAATTAATATTAACCCTCCAAATCAGAGTCATGCTCAGAAAACCCTGGATGAAGAGACACAGGGCGGGAGGGGAGTCTCCAATTTTCTTTTTACTTCATCTGGAAAATTAAGAGCACCGCTGATTTGAACAAGAAACCATCAAGGAAAGCAATCACAACTCCACATGGCCCGTAGCTTGATGGACTTGGATGTGTAAGCTGCCACTTTCATGAGCTGAAATTAAAACGGCTGTGGCAAGAATAGCAAGATGATGGCATGGGTCTGTCCCTCCTCCTTCACCCTCAGAAAACATAAAAAGCCCTGCAGGAGACTCTGCAGGAGATCGGGCAAGACATCCTCGTTTGACAAAACAAGGCAGCAGAAAACTGGTCCAAGTCTCTACCTCGGTCCTTCAGAGGAGGGTATCCCCCAAGACTCTGCACCTCAAAGGATAATGAAGGGGGGCAGTGGACACAGAGCAGCAGAGGGGGGCAGGGGTGCCTGGAGACCCTCCACTCCAAACTTAACACTTATTTGCTGTTCCTGCATTAATTACAATAAACTGCTCCATAGCCTAGCGATCACTTAATGGAGCAGCAAATATGGTTTTTTCCCTATAATTAGTCAATGTAATCTTCCACTCTTCCCCTCCTCCCGGCCACCCCCTTCCATCCTCCATACACTCACATTCACACATACCCCATCCCCTGCCCAGCATCCACTCATCACCATAATCTTGCTCCTTGTTCCTGGAAACATCTGGAAAATTCCACCTGATGGACATGAAGTGAAGGGGGCTAATCTGGAAAATGAGCACAGGATCTGGACACACAGACTGTAGATGCCCTAAGACATCAGGGGGCTTTCCCAGCCCTGACAGTTGATCGGAGGGTCAGGGTTCACGAGGCTGATGGCTGGGCACTAGGGGCATTTCCCGGAGCTCCGGTGCTCACGTCCATAGAGCAAAACCTACTGGTCTGTGTCCCCAAGTAAAAGGTTCTGTGAAAAGACACCATCCCCCACGCCAACATTCTCCCTCCCTCCCACTGTCCTCAGTCGCGGTCAGAAACCTAAGCACCCCCAAACCTCTTCAACCATGCTGCCCTGTCCTCCTGATTACCGCCAAATGTCAAAAGTACCAAAGCCACCTTCAAAGGCTTGTGGACACCATCTAAAGTTCCTGACCAAACAAAATCATTTCCCACCACTGGAAATTTGGGTTTTGTAAAACAAAGCCCCTAAGACAGCCCTTTTGCATGTAGATTAAGGATAAAAGCACCCCCTCTTACAGTCAGCTTTCTAAGGACTCATCCACTAACTCCAGAATCTCCAGCAAGAGCAGAATACTTTGTATCTTTCTCATTTTTCAAGATACAAAAAGAAAAAAGAAAAAAACAAAGAAAAAAACCCCTTCCCTGCGGAGGAAGGAATTCACATGTTCTAAGTGCCAACCATACACCGGGTGCCTGATTTACAGTGTCTCATTTCATCCCACAACTCTGTTACCCCCAGTTTTTAGGTACAGAATCGAAGCTTGGAAAAGTTTAGACACCTTCCCACGGTCACAGAGTCAGTGGCAGCACCGAATTCACTGCAGAGGCTTGAGCCCCGGAGCCATGCGCCTACCAAACTACATGCCCCATTTGTAATAGCACGAAACGCCCCTGAATCTGAATTACACCGTGATTCCACCTAATCACATATATTTACACACACACACACACACACACGTACACTCTTTTGTATTCCTCAATTGCTGAAGAAAAAAATATCTAAGGCCAGAGACCGCAGCACTGACCAGGTCTCCAACTACCATGCAAGGCAGATGGTGAGCATTTTGCCTGACTCTTCCTAACAATACTAACTCACACACCCAAAGTGCCTACTGTGCGCCAGACACCAGCACTCAACTCATGGAATCCTCACAACAAACCCAGGGAGGAGAGCCTGTTATTGTGTCCATTTCGCAGATGACAGAACTAAGGCATGGAATATTTAGGTGACGTGCTCAAGGTCACACAGCTGGGAAGTGACAGAGCAAGGATTCAAACTCAGCCTGCTTCCAGAGTCCAGGCTCTTCAACACTAAGCTACACCACTTCAACAGAAAGGAGTAAGAATAATAAAGTGGATGATTAAACATGGGACGGGAGATGGGGTGGACTCAGGTGCACAGCTGGAGCTTTATTTTTCCCGTATTTTCAGACACCACCTCTCCCACAAACTGTTTCCAGGATTTCTCTTCGGTGAACAATTGTTGTCTTCAAGCTCTCCTGTGAAAATCTGAGAACAAGAGCCCAGGAAGACCGAGGCGTTGGCCCGTAGGCAGCTTTTAAAGCCCGTGCACAGGGGGAGACGTTTGAGGATGCTTGAGTTCAAACCTACAAAGCACTTCCCCGACACATGGCGTTTTGTCTGGATGGCCCTGAGAAATGGTCATTTCCCATTAACACAATCAGCCCTTCTCGGGAAAGCCCAGGGGGTCTGCTCATCCCCCTCTCCATCATCTCTTTGCCGCTTGGGCAAGAACTCAGGTGACTGTTTCCACGGTGCGTTCTGCTCTAATCCAGCGGGGTCCTGCTGAAGAGGGGCAGCTGAAGAACGAAGGCTGTGAACACACAGGCTCTGAGCAAACAGGGTGATGGGGGTTATAAAGGCAAGCACAACACGCTGACGTGGCAGTGTGCCAAACAGAGGCTGCCCAGGCAGGACTTGTGCTCAAAAAGAACTTTAATTGAATTCTTTCAGCAAGTGCAGCAGAAAAATTCATAATGAGGTACCCCCCCCAACTATGTCACTCAGTTCTACACTTCTGTGGATCCACTGAAAAATCTCTTTTAACAAGGATGTGGGAACGTGTGCGGACGTGAACCTGAACATCGTGTTCTGCAGGGAAAAACAATGATCCAATCCATGGATTTTTATTTTCAAAGCGATTTAAGTAAGGCATTCTGCCATAATCAGCTTTACTGCCCCTATTAGTATAGGAAAACAAGTTCTGAACCTAGCTCCCTAGTGGAAAACGCAAAATTTGTATAATTAAAATTATACTTGTGAAATTCAAACACACTTTAATTTCCTAAGGGTCCCCTAATCAAGTCAGAAGTTCTTACTAAAACCAATTATCCGCTTTGAAAACAGAAGAGGAAACATACACATGTAACAGTCTTGTGGAGATTCACAGCCCGGTTTTTGCCTAGGCTCAAGCACCCCTTATGCAATCCTTTTTTTTCCCCCCCCCGGGGTGAAAGAGAAGGTGAACTACCGGCTGGTTTTTATTAAGCGTTATGTGTGTAAGTTTAAGCATTTTTGTTTGTTGGTTTGCCTTTAACTACAAAAAGGACACACTTGAGAGAGATCCCAGAGGGATCTGAACTGAAGGGGTAAAAAAATAAACCAGGGGAGCATCAATAAATACACACTGTTTCCACCCACCCCACCCACTCCAGCCTCCCTCGAACTTTTTTGCTTTAGATCTCGCAGCAGTTTTTCAAACACCTGCCCAGGACGGTTCAGGATACTCAGGATGCTCACTCCAATGCCATGCTGAGGAATGAGGCAGAGGAGAGCAGTTTCATTCCTGGAATGAGTGGACAATAGACCAAGAGTCCCAGGGTCCCACTGGGTAAGGCAGGTTTCTCACCTTCTGACCAGGTAATCTACCTGAAATGTGGCTGCTTTTCTTGAGTAACTGGAAAGTCTTGCCCAAGAGCAACGTGGAAATACAGAATACATTCCAAGGCACTAAAATATTTAAGAAGTAGTGGTTGCAATGTTCCATTTATACCATCAATATGAAATGTTATCAGGCTAAGGCTTTAGAAAAAGAAAGTAAAGTTACAAGCGAACAGGTTTTCTCCTCCTGCCTCCCTAGAATCCATTTCTGGGACGAGAATACTGACTTTTCTTCGCCCTCTTGGCTTTGGTGTTCCCAACAGTGGCCCAGCACTGTGACGCAGGCTCCAGCAGGGACCCGGAAGGTAAAGCAAAATGCCTCCAGGTTTAAAACTTTACTTTTCAGTAGGTGGAATCTGAGAACCTGCCACACATGGCCTCCCTAGGATGGCGAGTATCGAAGCCAATGGAGCAGGGTTTGGTGTCAAAACTTTGATCGCAGGGCCCTGGGAAACAGAGCGTGTGCACGCACACACACGCACGCCCACGCGAGCATGCAGAAGGAGACACAGTCAGCCGAGAGCCAGTCATGGGAACCGCTGCTTTGCTGGTTCCTTGCCTCCCTCCCACCAGAGCGGCCACCTCATTAATGTCACTCAGCATCGCGTTTTGCTACACTAGGTCTTTCTGCGTGCCGTTCCCGCGGGCAGCCCAAAGCCGGCTTCCATTATAAACTTCTGTTCCTTGGGAAACTATCAAAAGCTTTGACTGGAGAAGAGAAAAAACTTCCAGAGGGCCTCTCTGCTCGCTCCTCCAAGTTTTTTCTCTGTGGTTGCTTTATTCAAAATCACTACACACACAAACCGTGCTCTGAAAGTCATTTACAACATGGCAGCTAAAAAAAAAAAAGAGAGAGAGAGAGAGAGAGAAAGAAAGAAAAGAAGAACAAAAAGGGGAAAAAAAGAGCTGGTGATCACTATGGCCCGTCTACCTGCAATTGCCCAAAGAGAATAATTCATTTCGGTGGAGGATATGGATGAAGCCCTGAATACATTCCAACTCCGTTTTCTGTCCTTCAAAACAATAAAAATGTAAAAAACCCCGATGAAAGAAGGCCTGAGGTGGCAGGAATGAGAATCTCTTGACCCCAGGGAATTTATTCTCCTGGATCTTCTAAAGCACTCTCTCCCCAGAATGCATCATCAAGACCATTTTATTAGATTTTTCTAAACCCTTGAAATTGTCACATAATTGAAACAGAAACAGCAATTTAGAGCTCCGAATGGATTTCTTAAAAAGAAGATTCTGGGCTGGCCCCAACATCCCCTCCTTGGCCGCTCTCGCCCCTAACCTAAATTTAAGACCGTTGCACACAAAACCCGATTTATCTTTTAAATCCTCCCTTGCCATAAAAGTTACACATTCCCCTAATGCCTTAGATTTCAGGACATTTGGGAGAAACTCATCCCAGACAACAGGCTAAAAAAAGAATCCATTAGCATTAACTTGCCTGTCACAGTCAGTGACAAATAAATGAATGCGATGCTTTCAGATCAGTCATTGGTGGAACTACCCCCAGGCAGATAAAGACCAGGCCTGGGAGAGAGAAGGCTCACGGAGAGACCTCTCACACAGCAGTGTCTTAGCTGTCCCCTAGCTGCTCCCCAGGACTTCACTCTCAAAGGCATTAAAAACACAGCTATCAGATACAGAAAAGGAAATGCATTCCCCATGCCCACCAAGCAACCCCAAGACGAAGGACGCATGCTATCTCCCCTTCAAGAGCCAGGACCCTGGGAGCAGACCCAGCCACTGGACATACCATTTCCCGAATCTCAACGTGCTATTCTATCCATCACCCCTAGGAAGGACAACAGTACCCACAAGCCGCTAGGTAAGGTCCTCGTACAATCTAGCCAGTGCCATCTTTGGGAACAGTAAGAGACAACCAATGCTTATACTGGGTCACCCTAGGCCCTTCGTGTGCAATAACCCATTTAATCTCCTGAACAAATCTAGGATGGAAGTGCTGTGAAAACCCCCATTTTACAGGTGAAGAAATAGAGGCACACCACCATTAAACGATTTGTCCACAATTCCCTAGCTGGGAAGTGGCATTCAACTGTGCCAAGAAGGTTCTTACCTTCTTGGTAAGCAATGGAAACTAAACTGAAGCTTCCTGGCCAGACTACACCAAAATCTATTCCTATTCCTCGGCCTGAGCACTTTATAGCAGTCGGGCAAAGCACGCGAACCTAAAAATCTACCCACAGCGGGGGTAGATTTTATTGGATGCAGCGGGGCTTTGTGGTTAAGAGAGCTGAGACTTGGAATTCAGACAGACTTTGGTCCAAAGGCCAACACTGACCCTTCCTAGGAGTACGGCCCCAGGAAAGCTGCTTACCCTCCCTGGGCCTCGGTTTACCATTCTGCAAGGCAGAGAAAACACAAAGCACTGCAAAGGACTGGTGTCAGGATGAAGTTAAAGGAGATTAATCATACAGAGGCTTAGCACAGTGCCTCGAACATACTGACTCACAACAAGTAACAGCCATTATTTTGGGTTAGGATTTTTCTTCTTCATCACTGAAGGTCTCAAAATAAAATAAAGAAGTACAGCAGGCGGACATACACCCTGGGAATAACTTCCCAGATCCCTGGGAACTTGATGTTATCTACCCTTGAAAGAGAGAGAGAACAGAGATAGCTTGTTGTATACGTGGGACCCAGTGGGACACCTGCCCCAGCGGGACCAACCGCCCTAGAGCCTGGGCCCCTACCATGTACCACGAGGTGCTCAGGCCCCAGCCCACACTTGCTCACACCTCTCGTATCACACGGTAGGCACAGGTCATGATTCCAAAATCTCATGTTCCTCACACCAGGCAGCCACTCTGAGAGAAAGGTGACCCCAAGCAGACCTCTGAAGGCACAGGCTTCAGAGGTCTGAGCCCCAGGGCACGCACCCTGGTGATACACAGACAATCTGTGATTTCCGCACCAAGAAATGACATCTCGTTGTCTACACACAGCAAGGTCAACAACACGGCTTAGGCGAGGACAGAGTATAGAACTTTGGGATTTCGTCTCTATCATGGCCCCTAGTTAAGAAGGTAAAGAGGTGAGGAAGGGAAAACATAGAAGCAAGAGAAGGACAGAGCTCTTCGCGGCTGCCGCACACCCCAAAGGGCAGGGGTGGTATCTGCCAAGAACATCACTCCTAGAGAAGGCTCAGCAGCCAGAGAGAACACAGTATGAATGACGCAGAAGGCACAGATCCAGGGTGGGAGGGTCTCCATGAAACCACACCAGCCACAGTCCTATCCCCAGCTTCCAGATTGATCCAAAAGAGCTCAGAACATTGTACGGGGCATCTCCGTGATCGTGCACACACAAAACAGGTTCCCCAGCACATGCCAAATAAAGCCCAGACTCGTTTGCTTTGCCTGGCATTCAAGGCAACCCAACCTGGCCCCAGCCTGCTCTCCACGCCTCCACCCCGAGCACCGTGCAACACACGCCCTTCGCTGCAGCGGCCCACTGACCTCTCCTAGCTCCTCGCATTCCTGCCATTCTTCCCTCCTTCCTGTTCCTCAGGATCTGGGGCAAAGACCACCTCCTCTGAGAAGCTATCTTAGCTCTTCCTTCCTCTGAAGACCGTTCCTGCTGCTCTGCTGTGTTTCTCACACCCTCTCCTGTTCCACAGGTAGCAGCCGTCCTCCCAACCAGAGGAGCTAAGACCCTTGAAAACAAGAACCGTGTCACCTTTGCCGTTTTGCATTCATTCCACCTACGTGGAGACTGATGGTGTGCGGAAGAGCGGCAGCAAAAGCTAAGGTTTGTTTTTTTGCAATTAATAAAACATGTTTGTGTCCTTAGACTTCATTGTCCAGTGCAGACAATAAGGCATGAACCTAAATAACCATAAAACTCAGAACAAAGCGCCTAACACAGTTCCCGATGCTGAGCAGAAACTTGGTAAATAATTGCCCAAAGGCCGAGAACGGCAAGTGAGCGCACGGAAGATACAGTCTCTCCCCGCCCGACCCTCACTCTTACCCTACTGTGGTTGCACACCTGTCAGCATGTTAGGTACTCATTCACTTGCTCAGTACTTATTTGCCCCCATAGAGTGAAAGCCCCATGAGGGCAGGGACTTTTTGGTCTTATTCTCCACACCGTCCCCAGAACCTCACACAGGCCCTGGCACACCAGAGGTGCTCAGTAATGTTTGGTGGATAAATATATGAATCCGTGCCCAGCACAATGCCTAACGAGTGTGTCAATAACTTTTTGCAAATTTATTACTGTTTATTATTTGCTAACTTATTATTACTGTTATTATATTATTACAGTTTGCCATAACCAAAGAAAAGGTAAAACGCTAAGGAAATCCAGAGAAAGAAGTACTACATGGAAGTGAGAGCAGAAACAGCTCTGTGGAAAAGGTAACCCAAGTCGGGCTTTGAAAGAGAGGCGTGTGGTACACAGGCCAGAGCAGAAAGGACAGTGCAGATAGGGATGCACAAAAGGGCAGCTATTCCGAGAAGGGGGAACGTGCAATTTCAAGGCAGCAAAAGGGAGAAGAGTTGAGAAGTAAGCTGGAAGAAGACACACCTTGTACAGATCTTGAACGACCCTAGCTACCTGGCTAAGAAGCTCAGACTTTGGTGGGCACTGAGGGTTTCCTGAATCCCCCCAAAAGTGGGTGCACAGAGTCAGCAATTAAAAACAATCAAACAGGGTGCCTGGGTGGCTCAGTTGGTTAAGCGACTGCCTTTGGCTCAGGTCATGATCCTGGAGTCCTGGGATCGAGTCCCACATCGGGCTCCCTGCTCAGCGGGGAGTCTGCTTCTCCCTCTGACCCTCCCCACTCTCATGCTCTATCTCATTCTCTCTCTCAAATAAATAAAATTAAAAAAAAAAAAAACAATCAAACAAGCTCTTATTCAGTGAACACACCAGATCAAACAAGCAAACAGAGATGATGAACTACATCTCCCTTTTGGATTCCTGGGACTTCCGGCCAGAGAACGTTCAGGTTTAAAAACACAAAAGGAGGGCGCCTGGGTGGCTCAGTTGGTTAAGCGACTGCCTTCGGCTCAGGTCATGATCCTGGAGTCCCGGGATCGAGTCCCGCATCAGGCTCCCTGCTCAGCAGGGAGTCTGTTTCTCCCTCTGATCCTTCCCCCTCTCATGCTCTCTCTCTCTCTGTCTCATTCTCTATCTCAAATAAATAAATAAAATCTTTAAAAAAAAAAAACACACACACACACACAAAAGGACAGGAAGAACAGATGCCACCTCAGGGGGGCACCCAAGAGGGTCGGCTGGTTCCTCAGAGAGTGCCTCCCTCCTCCTCTCTTCTTGCAGCGGCGGAGGGGTCTCACCTGCCCGCCAAAGACATCTGACATAGAACAGAGGAGCTCCGGCTTCTCGGCAGACTGACCTTAACGCTGAAAGGAAAGCATGCAAGGCAAGGCAGAATCTCGGGAAAGGACATTTGTAGGATGGGGCGCCCCTCCTCCTGAGCGGACACCTGCTGCTGACCGGAACGCAGGAAGGAGCCGCGCTCCCCGACAAGAAAGCGGCTAAGCCACTAATCCCCCAGGGTCCTCGAGGTTGTGGACAAGGCTGCACACACACCACCACGTCCCCGCTGGGAACCAGAAACCCACCGGCAGGCTGGGTAACTGTGGCCGGCGAGGTGACAGCCACAGATCATCCGGGATGGCACGAAGCTAGAATGACCCGACCCACCGCAGCAGGGGAAGGCCAGATGCCGAGAACTCACCCCTCGCCCGCCCTTGAGAAGCTGCCAAGAAACCACTCCCCCGGAACAGGAGGTGCCTGTGTAAAACGCTCGTGCTGTGCTGCACCCATCTGGACGGATGCATGCGTAACAGAGAACCTTCCAGGCCCCGGAGCCTCATCAGTGCACGAGACAGGAGCAGGAAAACCTGGCTTCGCTCAACCTTGCCACAACTTAGCTGTGTGCCCTGGCGCTGCCAACCTAACTTCCCCGCATGTCAGCTGCCTCCGCCCTGAAAAAGGTGGGCTGGATTCATCTGGAGCACCGAAGTCAGCATCCGGCGACGTCAGGAGGCAGGGGGCTTACGTTCCAATCAGGATTTTTCTTGCGTCATTTTCCATTGTAGCTTTTCTTATTCAACAAAGATAATTCGATAATGGGGCGCCTGGCTGGCTCCATTGCTTAGAGCACGTGACTCTTGATCTTGGGGTTGTAGGTTCGGGCCCCATGTCGGGCGCGGAGAGGACTTAAAAATGGTAGTAATGATAAATAATTCTATAATAATGATACCAGCAGACACCTGCTGGCACCACCTTGTGGCAGGCTCCCAGCAAAGAGCTCTGCATTCACGCTGAAAACCACCCCACGCTGGGCACTACACCCCTGTTTTAAAGAGGAAGAAACTGAGGCGTAGAGGGGCCCACGTGGGGTGCCCATGGTCACCCAGCTGCCAGTGAAGCAACTGGAAATAGGCTGAAGAAATGAGATCTCCATGGATCAACAGATAAGGTTCTGGCCTCTGACACGTAAGGAGGAAAATGGCAACCTGGGGAGCAGAGAAAGCTTTATGACACATGAGGATAAGTAGGGCAGATGGGGAGTTACACCCAGACTCGCCTGTGCCCCTAAGAGGTTCGACAGCCTCTTGGTTTTTCCACACGAGAAGAAGAACCCACGAGCTTGAGCAAAACTCTTGCAGGCAGCCAACACTTCTGCCCAAAGGGACTGACAAAATGAAATGACATGATTGATCCCAATCATGCCCGTTCCTCCAACGGCTTCAAATTAAGTCATCTTTTTTAGAATAGCACGACCATTTTAATTTTTTAAAAGACAGAGGGGAAGAAACTCTTACATATTTTACAAAATGAAATAATCATCCAGCAAAATAGGAAGGCACAGAACGGACCCATCGTCTTCTGATCAAAATGTACTTTGCTAATTAACGGCCACTAGTCTCCAAAGAGTCGCCCCTCGACTAGTTAATAAAGCCCCATTATACTTCACTTGAGAGGTGAACATTTACATCGCAAAGGGGGATGAATGAACTGCAGGATTCAAAGCCCTTCCTTCGGATCGCTCATTAAAATTCTGGTCAAAACGGATTTTTATTTATATGATACATTAAAGAATATTATGACAGTACTAATATGAAATCTGCTCCTCACTGCCACCGCTTTGCTTTCGTATTAAGTTACAGTTTCTTTCCACTAGTCTTGTTTTAACACCTCCACGAATATTTCTCTGGCGAGTGCTAGCAAACAGAGACGGCCAGAAAGCAGAGAAATGCATTTTAACTGAAACCCACGCTGTATCATTGACAAGCTCCTCACACAGCCCCCGAGGAGGGGCGCAGTTCACCTCGCACCGGGACCCCGACACGTCCACATACAGAAGTTTTATTGAAGGGAGATAAACAAAAAATAAGTAAGGGTGACTTAAACTCCTAGACTCCCTGCCAGCCAGAGTTTGGCCTCCAACACTAACTTCAGTCTGAAATCCCCGTGGCCGGCTCAAATTCTATCAGAAAAGAACCGTTGACAAGAAAGGCACTTTCTCCCCATCCTGCCCCAACTCCCAACCAGCACACACCTCGCCAATTCCCCAGCCGCTTCCCTGGAGCTGAGCAAAGTCCAGAGCCCTGTGAAAGGGTGCCCCTCCACACGGCCAGCCAGAGTCACCCCACGGGATGACATCACAGGGGCTGGGTGAATCACCCAACCAGGGACCTTCAAAGTCCGCGCACGCTGGCTACGGTTCAGCTCCTCACAGCCTGACCACCACCCTGCGCTGCATCCTCCACCCGAACGGACAGGTGATACCCCTAGATCCTGCCACAGGATAGCTCACCGGGCAGGGGCCCGGTTCTGGAGCTAGGCTGCCCGTACCCCACTTCTCAGCCCACGTGTGCCTCGGTTTTCTCATCTATAGATTGGACATAATCCTAGTGCCCACCTCTCAGGACACAGGCGAAGACTGGATGAGTTGATATACGTAAGGACCCTACAACAGTGCCTGGCACATAAATTCAATTAACGTCATTATGATCACTAGACCTCTCTTGGCGACTGGTATGAGAGCCTAACAAAATTAACAGTAAAAACAGCAGGTAATACATATGGTATTACCACGCGCCAGGTCTTTTTTTTTTTTAAGCACTTTACCTTTATTAATTTATTTAATCCGCAAAAAACCCCAGTAAGATGGAGTATATGAGATTCCAAGAAACCAAACGATTTGCCCACATCCACGCAGCGAATGAGGGGCAGAGCCGGGATCCAAACCCAAGCCGCTGTGCTTGAAGATAACAAAAAGAAAGATGATTAAACCAACAAAAATAATGATAATGGTGACGATGGGGATGGATGAGGCCCTCACCCCGTGCCGGGCTCTTTCATTCTCCACAGCAACCTTGTGAGGGAGCTACCCCCATCACTCACCTTTTACAGAAGAGCAAACAGGCCAGGAGAGGTGGTTTGCTCAGTGTCTTGGGACCTGAGATGCAGATGGAGATAACAGATAGGAAAGTCCTTGGGAAAGGGTGCCATAAAAAGCAAGGTATTGTTATGCAATCTCTAGAACTCCACAGAAAGATGTCCTCCCCCAACTGGTATAATATTTGCTCACATCTAAAAGTCTGACAATCCACCTAAAACATCCCAGACTCCAGGTTGGGGGCGGGGGAGGGGAGGTGGACACTTTGACAAGTTCAAGAAATAGTGTATCTCGTTTTCAAGTTGAATGCATCACCGAAAAACCAAATGCCAGAGTATGTTAAAATGAAATACAGCTTTCCTGGTTTAAAAAAAAAAAAAAAAAAAGTGGTGGGAGTGAGGGGTGGGCAACAAGAGGGAAGAGAAAACAGGTCAAACCCATGGTTTGACCAAGTCAGGGATTTTTCCAGTTTCCTTCTAGGTTAATCTGATCCTAGTTCTGGGTGATCAAATGACTAACCTGGAAATTTGAAGATTCACACTTATGGAAGAAACAGCAATTCTTCCAAACCCAGGAAATACTGCTAATTCTGGAAAGCCTCTGAAATGTCAAGGATCACACACAGTTTGAAAAGCAACCTTTACACAGTTAGCAGTCCGAAAGTTTGTGTTCAGTACAGAAATAATCTAACCTCTTCGGTTCATTGATTCCTATTATTTGCTTAATCATTAGGGGAAAAAAAATACCTTAAGAAAGTATTTTTGGGGCGCCTGGGTGGCTCAGTTGGTTAAGCGACTGCCTTCGGCTCAGGTCATGATCCTGGAGTCCCTGGATCGAGTCCCGCATCGGGCTCCCTGCTCGGCGGGGAGTCTGCTTTGTCCTCTGACCCTATCCCCTCTCATGTGTTCTCTCTCTCTCATTCTCTCTCTCTCAAATAAATAAATAAAATCTTTAAAAAAAAAAAGTATTTTTGCTCTATTTACTTAAGAGATTTGTGTTTCCTTTGAAAGAAAAGAAAGGAAAAGAAAAATTACATGGGGAAAAAAAAAGGAAGGAAGGACGGACCACATGGCAGGCTCCAGACCTGAAATTCTCAAAATGTCATCCACAAGGGCCAACTTTTTCTTCATTAAAGTGCTTCATCCCTCCCCTTACACAATTAAAAGGTTCCACCTGTGGGAGACTATGCTTGAAGAAATAAATGGAATTTGCAAAAGCAACAACTCTTTCCCTTTATGACCTGTAATCCGACGCTTCACCTTTTCCCCCCTTCCCTAAAAGAATGCCAAGGCCACAAGCTACAGGAAAAGTCTACCTCTCAATATTACATAGGGAGGAAAAAAGTATAATTAAAACGTGTGATTTTAACATGTTAAGCCCATAAATTTCACCCTCGGTTCCAGGTAGCTCTGTTCTCATCCCCACAGCTGGCAAGCTCAGCGAAAACTATGTTAGCCACACACTTGTGAAAGAGTGAAGGCCGATCTCGACCCTCTAAGCAAATCTTGGGGTACCACTCCTCCAAGGTTATAACAGACTCAGAGCTTCTCCCCCAGGCCCCAGCACTTGAAAATGTGCCCTGATTGATCCTACCAACCTGAAACCAAGACATCCAATGCCTCCTCTGTCAGATTCAGGGCTTTATGGGTCTACAAAGTCGTTTCTCCAAGGAAAGACAAGCTGTTTACTCAAATTCTACTCCTCTCCATAAACTCCAAGTTGTAAGGGCCTCAAAAGAGAACCCTCCAAAAGACAGTCACAAGGAAATGTCCAAGTCTTCCAGATAGGATCTTGGCAACGCTTAAAAAGTAAATAGAACATTTGCATAAATATTGCAACAGACGGAGCTCTGTCCTGCCACGAAGGATCAGGCTTGCCCCTGCCCCCTGTTGGATGCTCAGAACCCACCTCAGGATGGCTAAATTGCAGACGCACGCGATTATCTTGCGGAGCTCCTTGCCTGGTCTGGACTCTCACAGCCACATGCTGATACCGTGAAGGTACCTGAAGGCACCAGGTTTCAACACTTGATTGCCAGTACTCTGTTTGAAATTCAAAATCCTTGGCAACCATCTCTGAGTGCTAAAATCCTATTACTGATTCTCCTACTTACCTTGGGTTGCGCCCGACGAGGAAATGCAACTTTGGGGTCAATCTGGGGGGGGGGAATGGGAAAGTAAGAGTCAATTCCAGTATTTGGAGGAGAGGGAGAAAAAATTATGATTAATCACCTAATTATTAATCACTCATTTCTCAGGCTTATAACCCAGCTTTTAGTAACTTCTCAGGCAACTCAAAAGTTCCTTAAACTTTGATCCAAACTTTACTCATCCCTCCCACAATGTAACAAATAAAGGAGCCTCTCTAAAATGTCCTACCATGTATTTCAACGTGTGATGTTCTTAATAAATCAGATCTCACATGTTCTTATCTAAGCAAGGGCTTCTCTTCTGCAGACACTGGACATTGAATGGTACCTGCATCTAATTTGCAATGCAGGACTGGGACAAAAGATGGGACCATCATCTCTGAAAAAAAAAATCGTAACTTGAAAAATTAAACATAAGAATTTTTCAGCAGTCGGTAACTGGATAGGAGATCTTCTCCCCAATGATAACTAAACAAGGCAGGTGGAAAAGGGGATTCCAAAAATTTTTTAAATCATCAACACCCAAAAACTCCCCATGGACATCCAACACTATGGCTTGAGTTCATTCATTCGTGTTGGCAAAAGTACAGTTACCTGAGTTAGCCAAAAAGACAGTTCATTCTGTAGTTAGACCACAAGAGGAAGCAGGTGTCAAAAGCTATGGAACCTAACCCAGTTCTTAAAAAATAATAATAATACTACAATAAAATAAAAGGAAACACATCCACTAAAACTACCCGGATTTTAAAAATCACAGAGTGTAGAAATCTATCAGCAACCTAAACCCAAATTACAAAAGTAAGGTCATCATGGGGAGAGGGTAAAAAAAAAAAAGAAATAGGAATCTACTGTAACAATTAGGGTATTCTTCCTACCCCAACCCCAATCAGAATGGAAAAACATCCTCCACCCCCAGATCAGACACTCAGCAGAACACATGATTCTCAAAAGGGGAATGGCTTTAAAACTCAAAACAATTCCCATGGAAGTATTTGAATCTAATAGGCTGATCCGAGGTGGGGGAAGTTGTTGGACAGAAAATATGGGGAGGGAAAGAATTTTAAAAATCCCCATTATTGGTTTTCATTAGACTTCTAAATGTTAACAAATCTTTGGGTAAAACTCAGCACAGAATATTGCTACAAGTCACTTATTTATAGGCTCTGGCTTTCATAATACAATTTTCCCCTTTTAAAATGTAAACCTGAACCTTGTTTTCAGTTCTGCTGTGGGGCAGCAAAAAGAGTAAGGCTGTGGGATGAAGCCCAGAGTGGGGGGCGGGGGGGCAAGGCACACCAGAGAGTTCTTGTGCCCAGACCTACATCCCTTAGGACACCCCAGCTGGTAAGACAAAGATTTACCACTTGTCTTAAGGTGGTTTAAAGACCTAATACAAGTCCACAGCATGTTTTTTTACCTTTAAGCATCACCTGAGAAATGAGGGATTACTTTTCAAAAACTAAAATAGACAAAAATCTCTGATCTAGGAAACTAACCTCTCATCAAGATTAACATTACCGCATCTACAGGTGTACTCAGCACTGACTAGAGCTGTCTACAAGAGAGATACAACAGGTGTGGATTTTCCATTCTGTTGACCAAACATAAGACAGATGTGTCTTTTTATAAACACTCTCCCCAGAATACGGCTTTTGAGCTGACCAGCACACAATTGCAGTAAGAAGTCACCTTGTTTGTGGAGTAAAAGGTGAGGGACATGTCGGGAGAGAGACCAGGAGCTGGGGGGGAGGGATAGGAAGCCCTGAAGAAAGTGGAACACTCAAAAATATCTAAAATTACAAAACTCGGGGCGCCTGGGTGGCTCAGTCGTTAAGCGTCTGCCTTCGGCTCAGGTCATGATCCCAGGGTCCTGGGATCGAGCCCCGCATCGGGCTCCCTGCTCGGCGGGAAGCCTGCTTCTCCCTCTCCCACTCCCCCTGCTTGTGTTCCCTCTCTCGCTGTGTTTCTCTCTGTCAAATAAATAAATCTTTAAAAAAAAAAATTACAAAACTCAAAGCCAATTCAGAATTCCTGGATGGTGGGTTTGGGATAACAGCGTGTCAGACCACCAGGCGCGTTTTTCAGTGTGCAAAGTTTACACGCTGAAATCTCCAAAGGAGAGGACAGGTCAAGGTAAGTATGGCAAATCCCAACCTTTTGCACATCCCTGTCAACTATTTTTTTTTTTAAAACAAACAAAAAAGAAAACTACCAAAAATTAAAACATTAGTTAGTTAGGTACAGCTCTACTTACTGTAGCTACAAATCCTCTAGGAAAAGACTAGGGTACTATTTTGGATGTGAATGGCCGTTACCTAAACAAAGCTTTTAAGGTAACGGTAAACAAGATCCTCGTTTCCATGTCAATAAACCAACCGCTTCTGCCTCCTGCACTGAACGTTGAAACAAAGTCAAAATCTAGGTTATACTAAATAATAGTGACCAAAACATATCCACAAACAATTAGGGAGGGAAAACCGCACGTTTTGCACCTGATACTGAGGACTATGACCCACCAGGCACCACAGAAACCACATACTATTTCTCCTACCCAGGGTGGGGAGACGGAGTGAATAATAAATTCCTGAATTTGCCTTGAAATATTTTCCTCTTTAATTTTGCTAGCTTTTTGAAACGTCTGACCAAGAAGTCAAGGGGAAAAACACATTCCTCAGACATCCATTATCACCCTACAAATGACTGTCCCTAAAATTAAATTATCTAAAAGCGCAAAAAGGCTGGGCTGCAAAAGCTATGGCAAGTCCAGCACAATTGATAAAGCAACTTAAAGTGCCTGGGGTCCTCTCTTGAGGGCTAGTGAACATGCACCTGACCTCTGATCAGAGAGACAAGGTGAATTTGCAAAATAAGTTCACGTGCACCAAAGGTGGCCAGGTTTCTTTCCCTTTTTTCCCTTCCCCTCAATGTTAAAGCCAAAAAGGGCTTGGAAGATCACCCTGTTCCACTCCTGTATTTTACAGAAAAGGAAACTAAGGCCCCGCCGAGGCAGGGAACAATTTGCCCAAATTCATAAAGGGCAGCTGGGACTAGACCCTGGTCCTTTGCCTTGCCCCACCACCTACCACAGTCCCAAGCAGCCCAGCACTGACTGCATCCCAATGTCACCTCGGGGCCCCTGCTTTGGCAGATGTATAAAAACTGTAGGGAGATTCTAACAGGCATAAAGGGAAGGGAGAGCCATAAAGCCAACACAGGGGTCTAAATAAAACACTACGAGCTGTCCGCCCCCGCCCCCATGACCGTACTAAATATCTTTCTTCCCTTCTTCTCTAATCTCTACCTAGAGACTTTTCCCCCTCTCCGCACGAGTCTCTGAAACCTTCTAATGCTATAAAAGTACCCACACTCAAAAAATAAAGGATCTGAGGGAAAAAAGCAAAACCAAATCACTTGGAAACCCAAGGCCTTATCAGTGTTAGATTTCACTCCATCTGGAGTCACCCACTGGAGTCACCCAGCGTGGCTCTGGGGGGTCTCCTTCCCTTCTCAAACCACATTCCAAAT
Organism: Neomonachus schauinslandi; assembly: GCF_002201575.2. Taxonomy (NCBI): domain Eukaryota; kingdom Metazoa; phylum Chordata; class Mammalia; order Carnivora; family Phocidae; genus Neomonachus; species Neomonachus schauinslandi. The sequence continues at coordinate 28,530,201 of NC_058417.1, forward strand.
CCGAGGTGCCCCAGGAGAAACCTGTTGCCTGGACCTGGGATTAGCGCCCCCTCGCCTTCCTCCCTCCTCCCGGCCCCAGTCCCTCCCAGCTGGCCACGAAGCGGGCTGTGCCTTCTAAAAGCCAATTCCCACAGCCACAGTTGGTAACGCGGCTGTGCTCGGCTGACAAAGAAAAGTTGCCTTTGCTCTGTGGTGCAGTTTCCTTGCATGGTCCCTGGGCCCCGTAGATAGCCTCTCCCCGCGCAGACCCCTCCCCCAGGCCTACGCTGGGCAGCATCTGGAGCTGCAGTGGGACAGGCTCTAAACAGAAAACCCCAAACCCAGCCATGGCATCGAACTTTAGAGCCAACTCTCGAGCCCTGCTTATCACTACCCAGTTCTCAGCACAGAAGCAAAAGAAAGCACGGTCCCTTTAAATGGGGCTGTCAGTGCCCAGATGGGTCCTGAACAGGGGCGAACAACAACAACGACAGAAAGCAACCTACCGTCTTGGAATCTAACTCGTGGTGGGGCTGACCTAATACTTTATCTACACTTGCTGGGTCTGCGAACGTGACGAAACCGAAGCCTCTGAAATGAGACAAAGAGGGAGAAAAACAAACAAGAAAATGTGACACCATTGAAAGCAACAAGGAGTGAGCCCTCCTGCAGAATGGAGAGCCAAAGTTGCCCCCTCGCACCCCCGCGGCCCACAGCCCTCCCCCAAGCCCCCTCCGCCTCGCAAGAAAACACATCAAGGTTAACCGGGGAAGTGGAACGGGGGCAGGGCGGGTGGAGGTAACTTGGAAAATGCTGGTGTCTCCACTCTTTCGCCACCTCAGTCTCCTTCTCCTCTCCTCCTCCCCTTCCCTTTCTTAACGCTTTGTTTTAATCCGAAGAAAACCCGGCGCTCAGAAGAGATTCATCCAGCTTTCTAAAAGGGGCTGAAGAGTTTAGGGAGCTGGGAGTATGGGGAAAGCATACATTAAAAAAAAAAAAAAAAAAAAACTATGTAGAAAGTGAATGAAGCTGAATGTCATTTTAAACAGGAGAAAAAGAAGCGACGGGAAAAGGACTTAAAGCAGAGAGATGGGCATCTCTGTATCCAGAGTTCAGCCCCAATTAACAATAACCTTTCGGGTTATGGGGGCGGGCGTGGGGGGGGGTGGAATAGAGCGACGTTCGAAACTAGCCACATGCCTGAGCCCCATTCTAAATCCGCTTAGCTACTTCCGAAGACACCTCCAAAAATAACACTTAAACTTTGTTCTAAAATAAAGACAAAATCCAGAAGAGAATGGTTTACCTGGAGCGTTTCGTAGTGGGATCTCTCATGACCATACATTCTCTAATTTCTCCAAATTTGCTAAAATAGTCTCTAAGGCTATCTGTAGAGAGAGAAAGAGAGAGGTGGGGGGGGGGGGAGAAGGTGTGGAAAAAAAAAAGCAATGCAAATTTTGATCAAGGACAAAAACCAAAAGTAGTTTTCTGTTGTTATTCTGTTTTGTTTTTGCATTTTTTGCACACGCGGGGGAAATTCGGCAACAGAGGTCGCGTAGAGGGCTCGGAAAGGATTTGCTATTTAAAAAAATAACCTTGCACAGGAGAAGGGGGGGGCCAATGGGGGGGGGGGGGGCTCCTACGCCGGGATAACAAAGAGCAATAAAGAAGCCAAGAAGGGGGGGACCCAGACGTCCCCCCCTCCCTCCCTTACCTGGTGAGGTCTGCCAGCTCAGTCCACCGATAAACATTTTACTAGAGGGAGAAAACATAACAGAAGTGAGCACCGATGTCAGATCGGCCATTTTGACGTGTAACTTACAAAAGCTAAAAGGAAAGCGGGGGGGAGCGAGCGAGCGAGAGCCGGGAGGTGGGGTGGGGGAGAAGGTGACGGCGAAATGCAATCCAAAGGTGTGTAACTTCCACGGGGGGGGTGCGCGGGAGGGGCGGGGGGGCGCGGGAGATGCCCGGCTCCGCGCACCGCCGTCCCCGCCGCTGCAAGGAGAGCGAGCCCGAGGCGGCGCGGTGGGCAGCGGCTGGAAACTTACCCGGGGTCGTGCTGGGAGTCGTTGGCGCTGCCCGAGGTGCCTTGGCTCCCATTTGCCTCCATATCTGAGCCCCCCCGCCCCCCCACCCCCAAAAAACCGAGCCCCACAGCGATCGGAGCGGAGCGGCGGCCGGCTCCGAGCCCCGAGATCTCCCGCTCCCTCCTCCCCCTCCTCCTCCCCCCCGCCCGGGCTCCTCCGAATCTCTCTGCGAGCGGCGGAGCCGGGGCAGCGGCGAGAGCCGTCACACGTGGGCTCGGCTTAGCTCAGCCCCGCTGCTCGCACACCCCCCCGTCCCCGCCCCCCCGGCCCACCCCCCCCTCTCCCCCTCCTCCTCCCCACCCCCATCTCCTCCTCCTCCTCCCCCTCCTCCCCGGCGCACGTGGGGCGGAGTTCTAGAACGTCGTGTAACCAATGCCGGTGACGTCACGCACCCCGGTGCGGCCCCCGCCTGCCCGCGCGCGCACACTCGGCCCCCCGCGGCCGGACCCACGGGGGCGGTGCGCGAACCCCGCGGCCGGAGGGGGCCCCGCCTCTAGGCGGGCGGGGCGAGGGGGAGCGCACCCCGACTTCCCTGGATCACATGGGCTGCGGGGGGCGGGTGGATCGGGGGAGGGGGAGGCGCGGGGAGCTCGCGGCCGCTCCTCGCTCGGGCAGGGGAGAAGACGCCCCCCACCCCCTCTAGTTCGGCCTCTCCATTCAAGTTCGCCGGCCCCGGCCGCCGGGATCCGGAGATGGCACCAGCCGCCCGCCCAGCCCTGCGCCCTTTTTCCAGCCACCGCGCAGAAATTTAGGTCAAGGACGTCGGGATCAAACCCAAACCCTGGCGCTCTTCGGCGGGCCCCGAGACCCCCCAGGATCGGGGAGCTTCAGGATTGAGGAGACCCTCCCGCACAAACAGCAGCCACAAGTTTTATTTTCCTTTGGCGCTGGAAGTTCTCTCTGGCTCTGGCTCCACACCGGCACGTCTTGCGCCGCTCCCCGCCCTTCCCCGGCAGAGGTATGAATCCGTGCCGGGGAAAGGTTATTTTGGAACTTTGAGAAACTGACGCGATTCCAGTGGTGAGAAAGTGCCGAAGAGAGGGTTTCCGCGTTAATCATACGGAGTTTAAAAAATATAATAAAATGGGCTTTATAGGGGTCAAGGTCAAATGGTTGGGGTTCAAAGTAAATTTTTGTATGTAGTGAGAAATACTCTTGAAGCATCTCTGGGATGGCTGGGAAGGGTGGTTGTTTTCAGGAAACCCCTCTCCAACCGGTTCGTTATATATTTTTATAATTTCTATACCGAGATGGTAACATGCATGAGGTTGAAAGAGCCCCAGGACCCCCACCCCCATCTGGGGAGGGGGTTGAGGGTAGCAGAAGGCTTCAGACACACTCACCCACTACCACCTTGGTAGCAGTGTGGTGCTGCACAGGTCCTGGCACACAGTAGGTGCTTAATAAATACTGGTTTCATCCCTCCCCGCCCTGAAACCCCAAAAAGAGGATGCTGGTAGCTTCCCGAAGGCATCGCACACTTCTCCAGCCGATTCCAGGCTGGCCAGATTCAGACTGGATTCAATTTATGGGGTATTAAAAACAGTAAGGGTACAATTATCCGTATTGTTTTAAATTATTACAATAAATTGAGTTAATATGGCATGAGGGGCAACATAAAGTTGTGGTTCATCAAATACTCAGATTAATGTTAAGTATGAATTGATGCCCAATTAACACTTTTCCATTAATTTTCATAGGATTAGGACACAATGGAATACATTCAACAGCAAAACTATACCAAATCCACTGTGGGTCGTGGCAAAGTGGAATATTTGGAAAATCCCAACACTAGCCAAAGCCTTGGATGACCAGATTCTTAATCTCCCTGCCTCCTACATTTGGGATAATTCCTCACTGATAGGATTGATGGGGTGAGAGGAGAGATTGAAGTAAGTAAGTATAAAAGTCTTTTTTTTTTTTAAAGATTTTATTTATTTATTTGAGAGAGAGAATGAGATAGAGCATGAGAGGGGGGAGGGTCAGAGGGAGAAGCAGACTCCCCGCTGAGCAGGGAGCCCGATGCGGGACTCGATCCGGGGACTCCAGGATCATGACCTGAGCCGAAGGCAGTCGCTTAACCAACTGAGCCACCCAGGCGCCCAAAAAGTCTCTTTTTTATTGCAAACCTATGCGGGTTGTGCTTATTACCAATCATCACTTACTATGATGTTTTTTGAAGGCACTTTAGAGCTTTAAGCCACAAACCCAAGCATTTTCCCATCACTCCAAGCTGCTTCCAAAATCATCTGGGGTCCCCGTGTGTTGAAGAGCCCGTTGTTATTATGGTGATTGTCTATTATGACTATTCTCAATAACAAAATGCAGACAACAGAGCTAATTGGATTTTGTTTGGGAGTTTTGCACTAGAACCACAGACCAACAGAGGTAGAAAGGCCTTTCCTGATCCAACCCTCTGGTCTTTTCATCAGGGTCCCAGAGGAGCCAAGCTCACCAGGCTACACCCCACCCCCACCAGTCAGTCAGCTCCTAAGAGGGGCTCTGGCCATCACTCTGTTACCCTTTGGCTCTGTTGCATGCATATTTATTCTGTCCTTCACAAGGCAAGAGTGGGGTGCCCTTGTTCCCTGTTATAGACCTATGCAAGCTGACCCTGAACAGAATTAAAACCCCAAGAGGGGCTAGCAGTGGCAATTATAAAGTCACTGGTGGAGAGAGAGCTTGATCTTATATTTCCATGACTACATTGTTTTTACTTATTGATTTTTCATTTATATGGTGTAATATTTATTCTTCTTATATAATTCTATGTTTTTGACAAATGCATAGGATTGAGTTGTCTTCATGATAACGAATCCGAGATGCAGAGGAGTTTCATTGTCCCAAAAAATTCTCTCTTGCTGCCCTATTGCACTATGTTATTTGGAATGACTTATTATTTATTATGCATTTCTTCTCCAGCTCACTCGCTTAATGCAGCCCCAGGTCAGAATTCCAGCAGCATGCAATGTCAGTCTTCTACCCTCTCTACTGCCCATGACACTGTTAGACACTCCCTTCATGTAACTCACTCTTCCCTTGGCATCCTTGATACCCACATTCTTTTGGTTTTCCTCCTACCTCTCCAGCCATTTCTTCTCTCTTTACTCTGACTCCTCCTCTGCCTTTCTTTTAAATACTGGTGTTCATTCTCTTCCCCAGCTACACACCCTCCCTGGATGAGCTCCTTTGAACCGTGGGTTTAAATACTACCTACTTGCCAATGCTACTCAAATTAAAGTCTCTGGCCTGAGCTCTCCACAAAGCTCCAGGCTCTGGTTAATTTCCTATTCACTGTCTGCACTTCACCTTCCTGGAGGTACCCCAAACTCAACATGCATGTCCAAAAACGCATGCATTTTCCCCCTGAACCTAAAACTCTTTTAAGTTTCACTATATGGGTCAACAGAACCCCAGCCATCCTAGAGACAAGGTTGGCCCTTCTCCAGGTTGACATCTTCCCATGTGTGATCCGTCATGAAGGAGTGTGGGTTTCACTTCCTAAGTATCTCTCAAATTCATCTTCCCTGCTGCTGCATCCCACATTTCCCACTTGAGCCCCTGCGATAACCTTCTAAGCATTCTTCCCACACCATTTCTTACTCCATTAATGTACCTGGAAAGCTTTCTCTGACCGGGTCAAATCCCTCTTGGAAGGCACTGTTATCTTACCAGAATGTCCTCTATGTACCTTACCCTGTGCAGTCATTTGCTTTGTTGCTCATCTCCTCCACCAAACCATAAGCTCTGCCCTCCACATATTAGCACAGTGCCTATTAGTGCATGGTTGACACTCAATAAATATTTGTTGAACAAATGAAAGGTTGAATGAATGAATGAAGGTCAACATCTAATTTAATGGTAGGATTTATTGTATCCATGTCCATAAGTCAAATTGGCTGCAATTTTCCCTTTTTGTATTGCCTTTGTCTGGTTATACTGGCCTCATAAAATGAACTAGTAAATGTTCCTTCTTTTTTCATTTTCTGGAACAGTGTGTATAAAATTGGAATTATGTGTTCCTTGAATGTTTGGTAGAACTTTCCGGTAAAATGTCTGGGTATGGGATAAGCATTTCCTAGGTTGGTTTTTAACTACTGATTCCATTTCTTTAGTGGCTATGGATCTCTTTGAGTTTTATATTTTTCTTGAGTCAGTTCTTACACATTATATTTTTCAAGGAAATTATTCATAGCGACTAGGTTTCCAAATGTATTAACAAAATGCTGTTGATAATTTCCTCTTAATATATTTTAATCTCTGCTGCAACTATCCATCATGTTCATTTATTCATTCCTAGTATTATTGTATATGTGTTTTCTCTTTTCTGGATCAGTGGTGCCAGAGATCTCCCTTTATTTAACTAATATTTCTTCTTTCTACTAGTGTTTTCAAAGAATCAGGTTTTAATTTGGTTAACACTATTTTTTGGTTTTGTTAATTTTTATTTTTATATATTATTATATATCTTATATTCTTGTATATAAGAATAAGAGCATATACACCATATAACTAAGAATATATAGCACATGGAAGAATATAATACATAATGTGTACTGTTAATATATGTCTTGTATTATTTTCTCCTGCTCTCTTTGTGTTTATTCTCTTGATGTTTAAACATTTTTTAAAGATTTTATTTATTTATTCATGAGAGATAGAGAGAGAGAGGCAGAGGCAGAGGGAGAAGCAGGCTCCCCGCGGAGCAGGAAGCCTGATGCGGGACTCGATCCCAGGACCCTGGGATCATGACCTGAGCTGAAGGCAGACGCTTAACCGACTGAGCCACCCAGGCGTCCCTAAACATTTTTTTTTAATAGGTGGCTTAAGTAATTAATTTTCAGCCTTCTGTTTTCTGATTGTAACATAGAAGACTATGGATTTCACTCTGAATACCACTCAAACTACATTCCACAAGATAGAGAGAATTTTTATTATTATCCCAGGGAAAGAATAGATTTCAAATATGATTTCTTCTTTGGCTCAATACATGTGTATCTTTTTATTTCTAAACATAAGTTTTTTTGTTTTGATTTTTAGTTATTTATATCTAAGGTAATTGAATGAGGGTCAGAGAAGGTGGTCTATATAAAAGAGATTCTTGTTATTTGTTGAGACTTGCTTTGCCAAATGGTCTATTTTTATAAATATTCCATGTGGCTTTGAAAAGAATATTCCATGTGTCTGGCTCAGTTGGTGGAGCATGCAACTCTTGATCTTGGGGTCGAGAGTTCAAACCCCATGTTGGGCATAGAGCTTACTTTAAAAAAAAAAACAAACAGAATGGGTATGCCTTAATTGGTAAGTGTAGCATACTATATAGACCTATTAAATCAAGCTTCTTAATTATGTTACCCAGATTTTCTGTAGCCTTACTAATGTTTTGTCTGTTTGATCTATCACTTTTTATAGTAGTATATCAGAATCTCCTTATATGATTGAATTTGCCAATTTTTCCTAAAAATCTCTCAAATTTTATTTTTTCTATATTTTAAAAGTATGTGATAAGGCATGTCAAAAAGGGCTGTTAATATCTTCTACTATGGCTGTGCATTTTTCTGTTTTTTACACTTTATTTGTCTTACTTTTTGCTTTATATATTTTCAAGCTATGTTACTAGGTACATGCAAGCTTAGATATACTGTTTTCACAGTGAATTGTTTCTTTAATATATATGGTTGACCCTTGAACAACACAGGTTTGAACTGTGCGGGTCTGCTTATATACAGACTTTCTTCAATAAAGATGGTTCAGTACTGTAAAATTACTGTATATTTTCTCTTCTTTGTTATTTTCTTAATAACGTTTTCTTTTCTCTAACTTACTTTATTGTGAGAATACAGTATATAATACATATAACATACAAAGTATGTGTTAATCAACTTTGTTATCTATTGTAAAAATGCCATATATAATACATATAACATACAAAATACGTAATTGTTATGTTATTTATTGTGAGAATATGGTATATAATACATATACAAAATATGTATTAATTGACTGTTTATGTCTTCCAGTCACAATAGGCTATTGATTGTTAAGTTTTGGGGGAGTTGAAAGTCATACGCAGATTTTCAACTGCTCAGGGGGTCATCATCCCTAACCCCTGCATGGTTCAAGGATCAACTATACAGAAATGATCTTTAACCCTAGTACTTCTGGCTTTAAAGTCTGCTTTGCCTGTGAAAAATATATAACTATTCCAACTTCTGATTAGCATTTGCTTGGCATATCTTTTTCCATCCTTTACTTTCAACCTTTCTATGTCTTTAAGTTTTAGGTGAGTCTCTTATAGACAGCATATAGCTGGATCTTGTTCACTTATTTATTTGACTAGTAAGTTTTGTCCATTTATATTTAATGTGATGTTTTTAATGAAACTTGGGGTGCAAAAATACATTAACCACAATCTCTGGGATTAACACACTGTCATCACTGGGTATATTCATGGCCTTATTTTATTTTGTTTTTTGATATCATGAACACCTGTAAACCTGTTATTCAATTAAAGAACAAAAGCAGTAACAATGACTTACAACTACCTATATGCTTCTCCCCATCTTCTTCCATCTGAAGTAACCACTAATCTCAATCTTGAGTTTATTATTCTTTTGCTTCTTAAAAATTTTTATCAAATTTTTATCACACTTTTTTTAAGTTATTATGAAAAATTTCTGAGGTTTATATTTTTTACCCAATATCCTGTTATTATGATTCAGCTAGATTATTACATCTGGTTATAGTTCATTCTTTTTTTTTTTTTTTAAAGATTTATTTATTTGAGAGAGCTAGAGAGAGCGAGCATGCACACACAGAGGGAGAGGGAGAAGCAGATTCCCCATTGAGCAGGGAGCCCGATGCGGGACTCAATCCCAGGACCCTGAGATCATGACCTGAGCAGAAGGCAGACACTTAACGACTGAGCCACCCAGGTGCCCTGGTTGTAGTTCATTCTTATTCCTGACTGTATAATACTCTGTTGGGTACCGCTGCCACGGTTTATTTTGTCCATTTTTCTGTCACAGGACTTTGGGTTGTTGCAATATTTTGCTGTTATGAGCAGCGCTATAATGAACATTCTTGTCCTCTGGTGCTTTGTGGGCAAGAATTTTTCTTTGGAGTGATGACTGGGTCATAAGGTATGTACAAGATAATGCTAAGCAGTTTTCCAAAGTGTTGTTTCAATTTGTGCTCCCACTAGCAACATGTAAGAGAACCTGTTGATCTACCGATTACTGATGTTTTAGAATTGATGCCTTCAGTCTCATTTTGCACCTTTTGCTTATTTGCTTTCTCTTAAGTTTTTGTTTACTTCTTTTCTTCTTTTCTATTAAATTGACCAAGAATTCTTTGTCCCCCTTTCCTCTTAATTTAGAATTGTAAATTCTATTTCTATTCTTTTAGTGGTTATTTTAGAATTTTCAACATATGCACTTGATCCAACCCCACTACAACTATACAATAAGCTAAGAATGATTCTACTTCAATTATATCCTTCCTCGTACATGTTACTGTTGCTTGTTATTTGAGACCCCACCTGCTTTTAATACCCCTGAATTTAATCACTGTTGTCACTTTAGTTTTATGCAGGTCTTATGTAGATTTGCCCATGTTTACCCATTTCTTCACCTTTGTTTCTGGCCTACCATTCCTTTTTTCTAATTACCAGCCCTTTTCCTTGAAACATACCCTTTAGTATCACTTTCAGGGAGGTTATGTGAGTGACCTGCTTTCTCCATTAATATAAAATGGTTTGACTGCACTCTCATCCTTGAATGATGATTTCTCTGGGGAGAGAATCTAGACTGAAAGTTTATTTTACCCTCAAGACACATTTTGTTGTTTCTCTATTGTTGAGACGTTTGCTGTCATTCCTTTGTAGGGAATCTGGCTTTTCTTTCTGGTTTTAAGATTTTCTCTTTGCCTTTGGCTCCCTGCGGTCTTACCATGCCGTGTTCAGATGCGAATTTCTTTTTATTTACCTGGTTCAAGATTCATTGTACATCCAAAATCTCAGGGTTGATGTTTTCTTTTTTTTTTTTTTTTTAATATTTTATTTATTTGACAGAGAGAGACACAGCGAGAGAGGGAACACAAGCAGGGCGAGAGGGACAGGGAGAGGGAGAAGCAGGCTCTCCACGAAGCAGGGAGCCCGATGTGGGGCTCGATCCCAGGACCCTGGGATCACGACCTGAGCCGAAGGCAGACGCTTAACCATATGAGCCACCCAGGTGCCCCAGGGTTGATGTTTTCTTATCAAATTTGGAAACGGTCACTGTATAAATCCTGCGTCCCCTACATTCTCTCTCTGTTCTCCTTCTGGTACCTGTACTAGGTATATAATGGACCATCTCTTTCTAGGCAACATACCCTGAACCTTTCTCTCAGACTTTCCTTCACTTCGTCTCTCTGTGATGCTTCCTGGGCAATTTCTTCAGTTTTTTTCTTCAGCGATGGTTCATCTGCTGTGTAACTCATCCACTGAGCTTTTCATTTCAGTGGCTATATATGTCATTTCCAGAGGTTCTACTTAGTTCTCTTTCAAATCTACCTTTTTAAAATACTGTTATTTTCTCATGGTCCAAATGTTCTTTTATGTCTTTCATAATTTTAAACTTATGTACTTTATAAGTCTGATAGTTCTGTTTCCTGAGGTTCTTGGGACACTTGTATCTATTCCATTTTCATTATGGTGGATTACATCCATGTATATTTTGTCGTTTGGAGTAGGGTCTGTATCTTTATCTTTGCTTTTCAGTTTTGGGGTTCCTGATTCCTGGATCGTACAGATAGGGTAAATTCCAGCCCCAAATTTACATGAAGTCTGGGCTATAGTCCCAAATTCTCAGTGAAGACTTCTTTCTGCACTTTCAAGTCATGACAAGACAGTGAAATTTTCTTATCTTCCTGTGCCCCCAGGGAGATTTTTTTCCCAGTGAATTATTTCTAAAACGATTCATCCTTTTGAGGGTTCCAGTTTAAAGTGGGGATCTCAGTACCACCTTCTCGCTTTGAATGGGCCCAAGCCACAGTCTCCTTCCTGTGTGGATTTGCCCAAGACCAGCTCCATCTCTGCTTACTTGCTCACAATACTAACTGCCATTTCCCTCATGCTTCTGGCACCGGGGGCCTGTCCTTACTGTCTCATGAGCTCATTGCAGTGGGTGTTTATTGCATTTTGACCAGTGTTTAGAGATGGGCTATAGTGGGAGGATGATTAAAATTATTTCATCTGCCATATTGCCAGAAATGGAATTCACTTCCATTTCAAATGTTTAATGTCTTCCATTGCAAATGCATTTTTTTCTTAGAGTACTGTGGCACCTAAGATTTCTGAGTAATTTCTCTTCTGAATAATCTTTTTTTTAATTTTTATTTTAAATTGAAGTATAGTTGAACTTGTGAACAATTTTTTATGGGTGAGGTGGCATTGGCATTATCTCAAATGAGGCAAACATAGGTCAGTGCAGCTATCCATTCTAGTCACCTGGAAACTTGAAAAAGCACAGATGCTTGGCTCCATCCACAAGATTCTGATTTAAATGGTTGGGAGACCACCTGGGCAGGGGTCTTTTTTAAAACTTCCCAAGTGATTCTAATGTGCAACCGAGGCTAAACACAATTATTTAAAACATACTGATGAAAACGAGCAAGCCATAATGATCCCTGGGCTCTACCCCAGAATGTCGGATTTATTTTGCCTGGGGAGGGGCCCCAGGCATCATATTTTTCTGACATTTCCCTGATGATTGCAGGCTTGAGCACCATTGATTTTCCTGGGTACATGCAGTCAGACGGAGGCATTCAAATAATGTTTGAGCAGGAAGCATGAGAAGTAATCTAGCTCAGCATATGCATATGCTTAACTGTCCATCTGACTCCCAAGGGCCTTTTAATTATAAAGATTCCTGGAGATTATTGGGGAGACCTGGGTAGCACAGTCGGTTAAACGTCCAGCTCTTGATTTTGGCTCAGGTCATGGTCTCAGGGTCATGAGATCAAGCCCCGCATTGGGCTCTGTGCTGGGCATGTAGCCTGCTTAAGATTCTCTCCCCTTCCCTCTGTCCTTCCCGCCCCCCCCCCCGCCACATGCACATGAGCACACGTGCATGCGTGTGCACTCTCTCTCTCTCTCTCTAAAAAGAAATTTTAAAAAAAGATTCCTGGAGATTATAAGGCCAGTGAGTCTTTCATTCCCCCGAGGACTGTGATGGGCAACTAAGTCTGGAAACCATTTAGCGAACCCATCTTGTTTTACAAAGGAGGAAACCATCCCCGAGAGAAGTGTTTTCTTCACAAAGTCACAGAGCTGATTCAGAGGATGCTGACTCCTACCTTCCAGTCTAATGTCTTTTTCATCCACTTCCAAACATAAAGCCCACTACTGCTTTTAGACGATCTTGGCCATTTTAAAGAGACAGTTTTTGAATTTGTGTGCAGTGACGTCAGGCATGTGGCATTTTCTGTTTTGCTTTGTTTTGCTTTGGCACAGCGGAGAGAAAATAAAACAGCCTGCCACCTGGCATGTAGGGTCATAGTAGCAGCTTGGTGACCTTGAGCTGATCAGCCACCATCCATCTCAACTGCCCCATCTGTAAATAGGGGGTCATGGTGGTTTTAAAATATGACCACAACTTCTTTAATACTCTTCTAAGAAGTGGAGCCTGGTTCCCCTCCCCCTGAGTGCCTGCCATCCTTGGTGACTGGTTTCTAATGAACAGCATGTGAGGGAAATGACAGTGGGTGAATTCCAAGGCTAGGTCACACAAGGCATCATGGCTTCCACCTTGCTCTCTCTCGGATCACTTGCTCTGGGGGAAACCAGCTGCCATATCATGAAGACGATTAAGTAGCGCAATGGAGAGGCCCACATGGAGAACTGAGGTTTGCTGCCGGCAACGCGATCTTGCCAGGATTGTGAACTAGACACATTGAAGGCAGATCCGCCAGCCCCGGTCACGCCTTCAGATGACTGCTACCCTGGCCTATGCCTTGACTGCAACTTCATGAGAGACTTTGAGCCAGAACCTCCCAACTAAGCCATTCCCAATTCCTGACCCTCAGATACTGTGTGAGATAGTAAAGACTTGTTGTCTGAAGCTACTAAATCGGGATAATTTGTTATCCAGAATAGATAACAAATACAGAGATACTTCAAAACGCACTAAAATAGAGCTGCTTACTTTATAGGCTTGCACCAGGATTCATATGCTAACATTTATAGAGCGTTTTAGTTAGACTCTGGCCAAATGAACTGCATATTAGATATAAAGTAGTGATTGTGTATTATTAATGTTATCAGATTGCAACACATTTCATGTTCAGTTACCTAAAATGCTCTTTCTGGGGCATCGCTTTGCTCATCATCTTATCCCCACTGCACACTTATAAAAGGTCATTGTCAAGATATAAAAGTATATATATGATTTAAATGTCTTGACTCAGTGGCTAACAACCGTGAGCATGTTTTCAAATTGGAAAAGCAAGATTAATTTAAACTTGCTCTTTTTCACACAAGGTACTTTGTTTATTTTTCAGGATTGCATTTCACTGCCAAGCCAAGTGCCTCTCTGATTAAAGAGTATGTTCACTTCATCTCTCGTAGTCTCTTACAAGCCTACTCTTAAGAATAGACATGGCAGACTTTGCACCAAAAAAGCAAACCATATTTTTACCAGAAACTATTTAGTGAAATGAGTTTTTAGTCATGAAAATTTCACCAAGTATAAATTTCATGTCTGAAAGTAATGGGCCCTTTGTATTTCCCTTCAATAAATAAATAGCTTCTTTCCTCAAGAATTACAACTTCTGAGCATGCTCTTAAATTCAAAGCTAGTTTGTTTTCTTCCAAGAAAATGAAAATATGCAGGTGCATACAGACCTTTCTTTGGTTGGTCCTTCTAGATCTGTGTAAAACGGGAAAGCCAAGATGGTATCTTTCTAACAGTCGTAACTGGAGATATAAAATATCTGGGAAGAACATGAACAAAGGCAGAGGGTGTGAGGCTGAAAGCGAAACTGTATTTTTCAAACACTCTTTACTTATCTAACATATAAATATCTTTATGTGTAATTTACTCCCAACATTGTCTGATATACTTAGAGACATAAAAGTCTATTTAAACGATGGAGAAAATTTGCTTCGCTTTGTTATTTCTTTCCCAGACCGGAGAGGGAAATGCAAAAAAAAAGCTCCCTAATTGGGGGAGGGGGGACATATTTAGCCAAAATTTTTCCTTTTTTTCTTTCCATGTTCCCATAGGACACAGCTAGAAATTGAGTGGGGTGGTTGAAGACTTTTGCTCTTTTTTGTCCCCTCTGCCTTCCACGTTCCTTGTTCCAACTCAAAATGATCACACCCAACCAGGGCAAATGCTGCTTACAAGTTTAGCTGAGTGAGAAAAAGACTCCTAATAAATGTGAACGTCTTTTATGGAGTGACCGCAGTGAGGATCCTTCTAGGTGCGGTGGCGGACAGAAGCTAGAACATCTTTATTCTTCAGGAGTTGTAAGAGGTGGTCAGTAGCTTGAGGTTGGGTGTGAGGCTGGCTCCAGCCCCTCTGGGTGGTAGCTCCCTGCAGGGGACACCCTGTGCCATGCTGGTGAGCCCCCTCCCTGACCATGGCTCCCTTAGGTGAGTGTGGGTGTGGCAGGCACAGGAGAGAAGCCTCTGGAATTAAACAGAAAGTTCCTGTTTTCACTGACAATATCCCAGAGCTGCTCTCCCCTGCAGCTGAAAACTGTTTAACTGCCATTTGTCATTCAGTCATCATTATTCTTATACGTGTAGGTAAATATTTTATTAAGCGTCTCCTCTGCTTGGCAGTTAGGGAGCCCTTTGCCTGCTAGACCTGGCGGGCGCCCAGCGCTGCCCAGGGGGGTGGGAGAACAGCGGGCTCCCTGAACCCTCGGTGGTGTTAGTAGAGCGGTGGTCCTTTCCACCTGGAAGCCATTTTCTCCTCTGGCCTCTTGGGCATAATCTTCCATTTCTTCTTTTTTTTTAATCAGTTACCAATTTGGTCTTGATGAAAGGTGCCGGGGCCTGCAGGAGAAAATGGCTCTGCCTTTCAACTCCACCTGGAAATGGTTGACTCGGTGCCGCGGTCACCTTCCCTTACACCTCTGCACCCATTTGGGCACTTGCCCCATCCCCACCGCGCTCTGCCTTGCCGAACAGAAACCTCGGTGTCACAGCTGGAAACGTGCAGGGGCCGCTCCACCCAGGCCCCCTCACACACACCGCAGTTATGTCTGGGACCTCCAAACATTCCCCTAGGCTTTCACCGTCTAGCGTCCGAGCCCCATCAGCTTGCCAGGTCGCCAGCAACCAGCTCCCAGCTCGACCCACAAAACGACCCGTTAGTTTGGACAAATGTTGGGTCCACTTCTTCAAAATCCTTAGCTGTTTCCCATTTACCCAGTATTAGAGGTGGCCAAAACAGCAATAGGAAGCATGGCTGTAGTGTCATCCCGTCATATCTCTGGGTCTTCAGGAGGCCAACGGGACCGGATCTGCTTCTGTGTGAGGAATTCCAACTTTGGAGGACCGTGGGTATGACGCCCTCTTCTGGTGGCTCTGGGGAACGCCTTCTTGCGCCCACGCGTTTCAGTTCCCTCTGCTGGCGGAGGAGAGAGAAGCTGCCTCTCGCCTCCTGGCCCCAGATGCCAGAGCTCCCGGGCCCTGCCGTCAAATTGTGAGACCCAAGCCCCACAGATCCTGAGGTTTCCTGAAGTTGAAACCGAGGCCCACGATGATAGCCCCGCACTGCAATTTATACAGTTACCAGTTCCAAGTGGCTGAAAAACAAATGGAGGGAAGGGTAGGAAAGGGAGAAAGCACTGTAACCTCCGAAGGGGGTTCAAATAGGCCAAAATCACATCTATGTAGCTACGCGTGGTATGGACACACAGTGACAGAGGGAAGAAAGGAATCAGAGAAAAGATCAGGAGTGAGGACAATAGAGGACAGACTTTACAGCGAATTGCTGAGTAAGACACTCATGCTAAAAATAACACCATTTGGAGAGGGCATAAGAAACAAAAGTGTGGCTGTGCCCATGGGTGGAAGAAGAGGCTCTGCATATAAACACCCAGAATTAGAACAAGATGAAGAAAGGACCATCACCCAAGCGGAGAATGAATGAACGTAAGAATAATTTGAAGTGAGCCAGGAAATTAATTCTGTCACCATCCTCTTGCTTCTGTGGACCCGATGATGCTGGAGGCCCCCCAGCAGTGGATGGCCACGCCTCTGGGTTTGAGCAGGCCCCAAGACCCCATCACCCACTCAGCAGATGCCACATAAGAGAGGAGGGCGAGCCCCGGCTTTGTATCTTCTAGTCTGGATCACAGATAATCATGAACATTCAAAAAATCAATTGCCCAAGTGGCTGATGGGGAGGTCTGGCTTGACAGAAGGCGTTCATGAGGAAGACCCAGGGGGTTAGCTGATCACAAGCTTGATGTGAACCTACTTCGCAGGGAGGCTGTTGAGAACCCTAATGCAATCTCAGGCTCTATTAATAGAACGGCAGAGTGTGGAAGGAGGGAGGCCGTAATCCCAGTGCGTGCTGGCAGGTCAGGCCACATGCAGCTTTATGCTCAGTCCTGCAGGCTATATTTTAAGAGAGGCACTGGCAAATTCGAGCCTGTTCAGAAGAGCATGAAAAGGACTGGATTGCCAGTATTTAGACAGCACCGAGATTAGCTTGACAGTCCTTTTACAACTGGCGAAATCGGAATGCGTATTGCATTGAAGACAGAATCTCAGGAGCTAGGACTGAGAATCGGGCTTTCAGTGTTTACTTAGCCTCCCTGAGCCTGATGGGGTGCCCTTTCCATATAATGGGGATACTGCTCTCCCCCCGACCTACCTGCAAGCATAGTTTGAAGGGCAGTCTGCTCAGCGGGGCTTGTATACTGAGCATCTCCTTGCTGCCAACTCCCGGCCGGGCACTAGGCACCAACAGGAGCTTGGAGTCTAGTCTGTGTTGGAGACACAGGCCCATCAGCAGGCATCTTGCATATAACATGACAGATGATAATAGATACATGCACTGATTTGCAATGAGATGTAATTAATATCTTATCAGGAAAGAATGACAAGAGAGAAAAACAAAGTCTTCAGGGCATATGTACTTGTAAGTGCAAAGGGAAAAAACTGCTGGAGGCCAGAGAGGAGGAGAGTCCATGAGTGAGGAAAGATTAGAACTGGAAAATTTCAGAGTCATGAAAGACTGTTGAAAGGTCTCTACACTGTCAGGCACCACCAAGAAATCCAGGAGGAAGAGGAGAAAAGTTGAAATATTTCCAGACCACTCCCTGGATGTGGAGGTTAGGCGTTTCATCCTTAGTGGTCAAGAAACACCTTTTGGGGAAATGCTGGAGGCAGAGACGGACTTCATTTAGGACGTTTGTGGCAGGATGCATTTATTGGACACCTACTGCACACTTAGCATGGTGCTATGCACTATGGAAGTTGGAAAAGCATAAGATTTTGTTGGAGCCCACTTCAGTAGTGACTGGTGAGTTAAGAGTAACACGTATACATTCATCAGCGAAGAGCAGAAGATTATTACACAAATTGTTCAGCGGGGTAAGGCAGACAGTGGTTTAAATGGCCAGTTGGGGGCACCTGGGTGGCTCAGTTGGTTAAGCGACTGCCTTCGGCTCAGGTCATGATCCTGGAGTCCCTGGATCGAGTCCCGCATCGGGCTCCCTGCTCAGCGGGGAGTCTGCTTCTCCCTCTCCCGCTCCCCGCTCTTGTGCTCTCTCACTCTCTCTCTCTCAGATAAATAAATAAAATCTTAAAAAAAAAAAAATGGCCAGTTGGTTGACCCATGATGTTTCTTATGCTTATGAAAGTGAGAAGAAGAAAAGATGGCGGCAGTACATTCCAATATGGTGAACCTGATCCTAGTCTTCCTCTTCCCCGTGTCCCTTGGGAAGTTTCCTTTCCTAGAAGTGTTCAGAAACAATTCTTGGCCTAACATCCCTCACGTGTGCTCCCATTTTGTTATTTACCAGTGAAATTAATATTACTCTTTACCCTACTCACATCCTAGATCCAACATGCGTTTTTTCATCAGTGGGTTTGTGTTTGGTTGATTAGTTATTCATGTATAATGCAAGATGACAAGAGCTGTAATACAGAGAAATGATTGTGGAGAATACAGGCGTACAAGCTCTGGGGTTGGCTTCTTTTTTTCTTTTCTCTTTTTTGGGAGGGGTGGTGGTGGTGGGTGGGTAGGCAGGTTAGTAAGGCTTTTGGATTACTTACAGATGGTTGAAATTCTTTTCTTACCAAACTGGTGACTGAAGCAAAATTGGGGGAATTAAAGTAAATGCGCCCTTTGCTTTGCATCCCCCAGTCTCCTTGATCTACGTCATGAGTCCTTCATGGACTCCTGCATCTGTTCCTACAATCGCTCACATCATTTGACTTCTCTGGACTTGAGCTTCCCCATCTGTATCATGTCCAATGTATCTTTTTCTATGTTGGCTTCTTTCACAGGCTAAATTTTTGCAAAGGGAATCCACCTTATAGATGAGTTCTACCTCAATCTTACCCTCTGGGACTTCCCTTGGAGTAGCCAGAGAGGTCTCTATAGGATGCAAATCCGATCCCTCCAGTGGCTTCCCACTGCACCCAACCCCTTTGTATGGCCTAAAAAATCCTATGTGATCTGATTCTGGCCTGCTTTTCCAATCTATATCATGCCATCATCCCCTACCATTTCCCAAACAAAATGAATGACTTTCGCTCCTGAGGCCCTTTGCATATGCTGTTCATCCTGCTTGGAATGTTCTTTCTCCACTCACTGAATGGACATATCCCTATTACTTTCCAAATCTTTGTTCAAATACCACCTCCTCACAAATGCCTTTTCTGTTCAACCTCTCTAAAGTCACCTCCTCATCCATTGCTTTCTAGTTCATTGCCGTATTTATTTCCTGCTGGGAGCCCAGCTGAGAGCCTCAATTAGCCTCTATTTCCATCTTTCCATGTGGCCGCATGGGCTTCCTAACAGCATGGAAGCTGGATCTCAAAAGGGAAGAAGAAACACCCAAATCCAAAATGTTCTCCAGCATCCCCAAATCCTTTTCTAGCACGTTATCCTAGTTTCTCTTCTTTGCCCTTCTCACTCTTTGAAATTATTGTGCTAATTTCTGATTCCTTGCTAATTGCTGGCTCCCTCCCCCCCATCCATGAGGGTAGAAACCCTGTCTATCTCATTCACTGCACATGCCCAGCACAGAAGTACCCAGTAAACATTTGTTGAATAAGTGAATTTTAAATGTTCAGAAATAAAGAGAAAGAAGCAATTAAGATGCAGACGAAATGTAATGAAACACACAAACATACACACGTTCACAAAAAATCAGGCTGCAGAGAACTTTTCAGGATGAGAACCATGGCCTGAAGGGCAGAGAGCCCACCTCGCAGTGAGCCAGGCATGAATTGGATCATATTTGCAGCCCACCCGCCTCCTGCTGTTCAGAACCCATCACAGAGTTGACCTGGGAAGGTGGTGACTCAGGCACAGGGACCCAGGACACATAGGACCCTGTAGGGGACCAGGATCAGGACCTGGACAGCTGGACCTTAAGGGGAAGTAGGCTATGCCCAGACATCATAGGTCCCCAACAGGATGATGTCGGGAGCAATTCCCTGAGGTCCTCCCATAGGAGGGCTTTGGGTGCTTTACTTGAACCCAAGCATGCAGAGGAAGATGATCTTGGTTTAACACAATTCAAATCAGCAGCTACTATGCAAAAAACATTGTGCCACCTGCAGTGGGTGATGGAGGGGTGAGAGGCAGGGACGGTGCCCAAGCAGTGGCTCTTTGACAAGATGGAAGGTGTAAGTGGCAAGGGAAGGAGGCCAGCAGCCCCAAAGTTACAGAAAAGGGAGAAGCAAAAAGGCTTCCAAGAGGGGCCA
Source organism: Neomonachus schauinslandi (assembly GCF_002201575.2). NCBI lineage: Eukaryota > Metazoa > Chordata > Mammalia > Carnivora > Phocidae > Neomonachus > Neomonachus schauinslandi. Next base: position 28,550,211 of record NC_058417.1, read on the forward strand.
GCGCTGGAGGTGGCTAGCCAGAAGGGCTTTCCAGAGGCAGGAAAGCCAGGGTATATTTGGGAATGCCCAGGAGCTCCATTATTAGGCTGGAGGAGGGTGGGGTCTACAAGAAGTGCAAGAAGAGCAATTTATTACCAAAAGTTCCAGCGAAGTCCCTCAGAACAGATCCCAGAAGCCAGGAGCTGGAGTCTTGGACTCAGAGCAGAGAAGAGTGAAGAGCAGTTTCACAGCTTTCCGGAGAAGAAGAGGAAAGGGGGGATGCTGGGCAAGCAGAAGCACAAGCCATCCACCCTGCAGTGATAGAAGAGGAGTCCAAAAACACATCTGGGACATGTTGTGATTGAACGAAGTATAAGTGACTGTTGGAAACTGTGTGTATGAGGGGATTTGGGGTAGCGAGTAATTATAAAAGCAACAGAAGGATGGGCTGAACAAACTGATTCTAGAAATCAGTGTGGAGCACACCCCTGCTCACAGCAGCACTATCCACAACAGCCCAAGGGTGGAGACAATCCCGTGTCCATCAACAGATGCATGGATACACAAAATGGGGCACATACATCCAATGGAATATTATGCGTCTATGAAAAGCAATGAAGAAGTGACACAGACTACAGTGTGGATGAACCTTGAGGACATTATGCGAAGTGGAAGAAGCCAGACACAAAAGGACAAATACGGCATAAGCCCACTGATAGGAGCTACTTAGAATAGTCAGATTCATAGGACACAAAGTAGAATGGGTGTTGCCAAGGTCTGAGGGGTGGGGTGAACAGGAGTTATTGTTAAATGGGTACAGAGTTTCAGTGTGGGATGATTAAAAAGTTCTGGAAATGGATTAAAAATAAGTTCCAGAAATAATAATGATGATAGCACAATAATGTGAATATATTTAACATCACTGAGTTGTACACTTAAAAATGGTTAAATGGTACACTTTGTGTCATGTCTATTTTACCACAACAACAAATAAAATGAATGTGGAAAAATTAGGAAGTCAAGAATATCCAGTTTAGCTCTGAGAAAGGAAGGTAATAGGAAGATAAAATCCTACGAGATAGTAACACAAATTATAAAACCTCAAGAATTAAAACAGCATGGCGCCGGCACTTGACTACACAGACAGACAATGGAACAGATAGAAAGTCCAGAAATAGGCCCACATCATTCAAGACTTTCATGTGTGGGAAAGGTGGCATCTGGAAACAGCAGGGAAACCGTGCTGGGAAGAACTGGAGCCATCAGGGGAAAATGGAGCTGGCTCCTGATCTCATCTTTATACCAGGAAGAACTCCAAATGGAAAAGGAATGTAAATGTGAAACACAACCCCATACCAAAACTAGAAGGAATCAGGGGAGAATTCCTTTGTAACCTCAGAGGGTGAGGACATATCAGCTGTGACTTTGGGTCACAAGCCCTCTATGCCTATGTCCTGGGCTTGGTGTGAATGCTATAGGAGTGATACATGCAGAGTACTTGGGATAATGCCCAGCACACACACAAAACTCCATAGGTGACCACCACTACCACCCTCCTTGTCGGCATCACCACCATCAAAAAGAATTGAGGACATTTACAAACTGGTAAGAAATAAGTATCAAGGTCTATTAAATGGAAATAAAAGGCGAGGTAGAGCAGTATGCACATAATATGCTATCCTTGGTTTTAAAAGGGAGGAGTAGACACATGCTCATATATATCTACATGTATGTGTAAGTGTATATTTACACACACATATACACAATAAACATCTTTGGTCAGGCCACTGCATGACACAACTCCAGGGGGCACAATTCCATTGTATTCTATGCCAGTGGCATCCCAGGAGCTCAATATAAATGGTGTCTCTTGGAGGTGAGCACCATGGTGGCCCAGCTAACTTGACTGCATGTGGTAACATGTCTCTGGGAACACAAAGAATGGAATAACACTGCTCGCTTGTGGGAAGAGACATAGGTGGCTTGGAACAGAGGTGGAAAGGAGACTTTTCACAATACGGTCTTTGTGTCTTTTCAATCTGGAACTATGTACATGTGTTATGGAATAGTCCTCATTCCAGGAAATAAAGGGACCTGTGAAAATAAATCAGTGCACACATATAAAAGTAATGCATAAAAGTAACAGTACACATTAGGGAACTGGGGAAATACAAAGAAGTACAAAGGAGAGAATTATAATGATTTTTCTGGTTATCTCTGTGTGTCGGTCTGGAGCGCTCTGAAAGGCATCATATAGAGCAGGAGTGGGGGAACAAGAGCTCCAGGCTATCCCTGGCCCACCACCTGTTTGGTTCTTTTGGGTTTTGTTTTGTTTTGTTTTGTTTGTGCATTCAGTGCGGGGCCTGAACTCACAACCCTGAGACCAAGACCTGAGTTGAGATCAAGAGTCAGATGCTTAACCAACTGAGTGGCCCTTACCACCTGTGTTTGTAAATAAAGTTTCATTGCAATGCAGCCACACATTTGGTGACATATCATCTATGGCCGCCCTCCTGCTACATTTAGTTATTGAGTAGCTTTGATTTTGGCAAGTTATTTGCTGCTGTTTCTAGTTCAATCTATAAATCTAGTTCAATCTATAAATGCCCTGGCATGATGTCACTAAAAGGCACAGTGAAGAAGTAAGATGATAGCAATGGGTATTAACAAATATGTTAGCTTGGAATTAGAACTTAAGAAAACAAGAAGCAGAGGTGTTCACCACAGTGAAATTAATGTTAGGATAAGTGGTAACAAACTGAATTTGTGTGCATATAATAAGAAACAGAAAGATAGAACCTGAATTGAAGTAAGAAAAACATACCAAGACAGATTAAAGATTATCAAAGTGGAGAAAATAAAAAAGAAGATATTCTCCCAAATAAGCTAGGCCTTATTAAGAAGTATAGTAGTAAAATAATTCCCTATGTTAGGACATGGGATAAGGTATTTGAAAAATATGAGAAAAAGCACACCTCCTATCTTGAAATCTCACCAGACATTCAATCCTCTCAAGGTCCAGGGGGACATTCAAAAGTCATAGGAGACTCAGAACAATTCTCTTTTGGGCAGGACTATCCTGTGCATCGTAGGAGTCTGGCATCCCTGGCTCCCTTAAATGCTGCTAATGGTCCGGTTCATAATGACAACCAAAACAACTCCTTCAAATTTTCAAAACTCCCCTGAAGGGCAGCACCACCCTCCTTGAGAACCACAGATACATGTGAAAGCAATTTGAAACGTTAAAAGCACTTTTCAAATTCACAGTATGATTAATCTACAAGAATGCAGTGGATTTTCAGTAGATACTGTGTATCTGCACTATTTACATGAAGGCTATTGAATTATAAAACACGAGTGTTTTCTTTTTCCATAAAACCAGTTTCAGTTTTGGAAACATAGCAAGTAAATCAATATACTTCCTGAAAACAACTAAACATTCTGGATTTAAAATAATTGAAGGGCATCAATGAATGAACAGAAAAGTTAAGGATCCTTAGCCCAGGGATTGAACGATGTGGAGCTCAGAATTGTAAACTGAGCACAGCACTCCCCTAAGACATTTGCTGAACCTGGTGAACTTGAACTTTGGTATTCATAGCCTCAAAGACATAAAAAAAGAGCCAAAGCCCCAGGTATGCCCAAGATGGGGAGTCTAACAAGAGATCTTCCAGCATAAAAATGGGATATCTCCAAAAACTATTCTTGTAGTGAAAACATGGACTCAGAAATACCTCCAAGTTCCTCCTGGAGACTGCAAGGAAAATCTGCCTCAAACCTTGCAATTGAGCGGCAAAGATGTGTATGAGTGTGTGTGTGCACATGCACACATGTGCCAGGAATCAACACAAAACATTCAAACTACAAGCTGTCCATGACAGTTTATAGCAAAAAATCTACACTATCTGGGTGGTCTGAACACCCCAAGTGGAGAATGTAACTGGAGTCATCCCAGGATCTAGTAATGCCTCCAGCACCCGGCAGAAGAAAAAGCGAATCCTCTATAGAGGAAGCCAAATTTATCCCAGACCTCAAAGTAGTCCCACAAATAAAATGTCAAGGAAAATGATCAGGTTAAAGTTAAATGACAGAGGGAGGGAAAGAGAGAGGGAAGGAGGGAGGGAGGGAGGGAGGAAAGAAAGGAAGATACTAAATACACAATGGAATAAGGCACTAAGAACTAAGAGCAAGAAGCAGCAGGTAGCTGGAACAAACCTGCAAGAACCTCAGATGCTGGAATAGTAAGATGTGGACTATAAAATAACCATGTTTGAATGTTTGGTAAAAACAAAGTCCATGCATGAAAACATATACAAGAAAAAGAAGCTATAAAAAATGATCAAGCAATTTTGAAAAAGAACCCTGTGGGCCTAAAAAAACAAACAAAAAACTAAATGGACAGATTTATTAGAAAAATCACATGTGAAAAGAATGGGTAAACCGGAAGACTGGTCTGAAAAACATTTCCAAATTGCAGCATAGGGAAACAAAGATAAAATGAAAGAGGAAATAAAGACATGGAGGATAGATCAAGAATTGTAACAAACATCTAATAACAGTTCCAAAAGGAAAGGAAAAGGATGGGGCAGAGGCAACATCTGAAAAGACAGGACTGAATATTGTCAGGACTCATGAAATACCAACACACAGAATGAAGAAATCCAAGGAATCCCAAGGAAAAGTTATCTAGATAGATAGGTAGATAGGTAGATGCATTGGTTGGTAGATAGATAGATGATAGATAGATAGATAGATAGATAGATAGATAGATAGATAGATGATAGATGTATGTCTTTGGTGTTCTACTATTTCAGCATCACTATAAATGAATATCCATCACTGTGAAATTGCAAAACACCAAAGACAAAGAGAATATCTTAAGAGCAGTGAGAGAGAAAAGACAGATTCTTTTTTTTTAAGATTTATTTATTTGAAAGAGAGAGAAAACAGGAGTGTGTGAGTGGGGGGAGGGAAAGAGGGAGAGAATCTCAAGCAGACTCCCCACTGAGCACAGAGCCTGTCATGGGGCTCAAGTCCACGCCCCATGAGATCATGATCTGAGCCGAAACCAAGAGTCAGACACTCAACCAACTGAGCCACCCAGGGACACAAAGACAGATTATTTTTAAAGGAGTGACAGACAACTTACTACTCACTGGTATCAATAGAAATCAAAAGACAGGGTAGAATACCTTCAGTGTGCTGAGAGAAAATGATGGTCGTTATCAATTCCATATCCATAATGAAAGAGGAAAAGTCACTTCCAGACACACAAAAACTGAGAGATGTTGGTACTAACAAACCCTCACTCCTGGCAAAAGCAAAATCAGTCCTGACATAAGGTGTGAGGAGCAAGAGGGAATAAAGCGCATAAAAAGTGAAAAGCAGGTCGAATATTGACTACATAAAACAACAATAATAATAGGCATGGAATCGCAAAAGGAAAACTGACAGAATTAAGAAACACAGCAATAACAGCATAGATGTCAGGAAAGTGTAAATGGAAGTTGTAAGGTTTTTATATTTTTCAGAAGAGCAAAATTATTGAGTAACTTTGATGTTGGTAAGTTATTTCCTGCTGTTTCTAGAGAAACCACTTACAGAGTAGAAACAGTTCTTAAGGGCACCTGGGTGGCTCAGTTGGTTAAGTGACTGCCTTCGGCTCAGGTCATGATCCTGGAGTCCCGGGATCGAGTCCTGCATCGGGCTCCCTGCTCAGCAGGGAGTCTGCTTCTCCCTCTGACCCTCCCCCCTCTCATGCTCTCTCTATCTCATTCTCTCTCAAATGAATAAATAAAATCTTAAAAAAAAAAAAAAAAGAAAGAAACAGTTCTTAAGCCAGTGAAAGGAAAAAAATGAAAATGGAAAAAACAACAAACCAATCTAGACGAGGGCAAGAGAGGATAGAAAGATAAATGGAACTTGTGGGAAAAACAGAAATTAAAAACATGATAGCTATAAACCTGAAAATATTAACAATTATAACAAATGTAAATGAATTAAATGCATCCCCTAAAATACAGAGCTTGTCAGAATGGATATATTTTTTTAAAACTAACCATATGCTGCTCCTAAGAAACATATTTTTTTTCTAAGAAACATATCTTAAGCAAGAGCATACTGAGTCTGAAAGTGAAAGGATGAAAAAAGATGTACTAAGAAAAGGGGTACAGGGTTTAGCTATCTTAACATTAAGCAAAATGAACTTAAGGCAAAAAGTATGCTACAGACAGGGAAAGTTAAGTAATTCAGTTAAACAGGATATTAAATTTATATACTCAATAACTTTCCAAGTATATTAAGCCAAAATTGACAGTTACCAAGAGAAAGAAAAAAATCAGCAATCATAATGGGACACTTTACTCACCTTTTCCATTAACTGGTGGAACAAACAGTAAAAAATCATCAATAGGGATATAGGAGATTTGAACAACCCAGTGGACATTATGTCAGTTGAGGAAAATAGATACCAAGATGGGATTAGATGTGCCGGAGGTTTACTGAGGAGACTGCCTGTGAAGGAGGAGGGGAAGGAAGCAGTGGTAGACAGGTTTGAAAGGAGGGGGAGAAAGAAGGAAAAATAAGTAGGAAGAGTTTCCCATTCCAGGGTGGTTCTACAAATGTGTTGGCCAGACTGATGGGGTGGCCCTGAGCCAAAGTTGCCCGTGAGGGGAATGAACTTGCAGTAACACCCTTGACCTCAGTTATTTGCTGGGAACAACCCAGGGAAAGAGTATCTCAGCACAAATGTGTTGGTGGATCCAGAGGCATGGCAGGTAGGGCTCCGGTCAACTATGCTCCCCTCAGCAGGAGAGCTGAATTGCACATGATCATGACCTCCATAGACATCTTTAGCAGAACCAAGTGACACATTTTCACTGCACCACAGATGAATTTAGAACCCCACTCCCCAAAACTGCAAAAACAACATCTTTACAAGTATACACAGAACATTTACTAAAATGGACTATATCTGGGTCATAAAGTAAATCTCAATACATTTCTTAAGAATTGAAATCATACAGACTGCAATTTCTGACAACAAAAAGTGACAGAATACCCCTTATATGCGTAGAAACTCAGAAACATATATTCAGAAAACTAAGGGATCAAAGAAGAAAACATAGTAGAAATCAGAAAATACTAAGAACTAAACTATAATGAAAAGACATAGCAAAATCTTTGAATAGAGCTAAATAATACTGAGGGAAATATAAGACCGAAAATAGTATGTTTAAGGAAAAAAAAAAAAGAAAACCACCATCCAGTTTAGCCTCCATTTTATGAAGTTAGAAACAGATCAGCAAAATAAACTCAAGAAAGGTCCACAACGAAGTAACAAAGCTAAGAGTAGGAATTAATGAAACAGAAAATAAACACAATAGAGAGAATTAACAAAGCCAAACATTGATCCTCTGCAAAGACTAATAAAAGTGACAAACCTCTGGTAAGACTGGGAAATAAAGAGAAAAAGCATAAACAATACCAGGAATGAAACAATGATATAAATACAGAGATTACAGACATTGAAACAAAGTAAGAGGACATTGTCGAAAATTTTTGTCACTAAATTTGAAATCTTTTATGAGATAGGCACATTCTCAGGGAAATCTAACTGACTCAAGAAATAGAAACCCTCAACATCCTATAACCTCGAAGAAAATGGAATTTGTACATTTAAACCTGCCTACATAGTAGACTGCAGACCCTGATGATATGGGTAGCGAGTTCCAGACATTCAAAGAATAAATAATTATAATCTTATATGAGCTATTTCAGAGAATTTAAAAAGAGCTCCCATTCCTTCAATTAATTTTATGAATCTAGCGTTAACTTGATATCCAAACCTGAAAGTATAAGAAAGGAAAAATTCAGGCAAATCTCTCAGGAATATAGGTTCAAAAATCATAAACAAAATATTAGCAATGTGAATCAGCAATATATGAAAAGGATAATGCATTATGAGCAAAGCAATATAATAAAGGAGAAAAATCATGTGATCATTAGCTATATTAGCAGTTGCTCAAATTCAACATCCATATTTTTTTTTTTTGACAGAGAGAGAGAGAGAGAGAGGAAACACAAGCAGGGGGAGTGGGAGAGGGAGAAGCAGGCTCCCCACAGAACAGGGAGCCCGATGCGGGGCTCAATCCCAGGACCCTGGGATCATGACCTGAGCCGAGGGCAGACGCTTAACGACTGAGCCACCCAGGTGCCTCTCCATTCTTTTTTTAATAAAATTATTTATTGGGGTGCCTGAGTGGCTCAGTTGTTAAGCACACACAGTGAAATATTATGCAGCCATCAAAAAATGAAATCTTGCCATTTGCAACAACGGGGATGGAACTAGAGAGTATTATGCTAAGTGAAATAAGTCAATCAGAGAAAGACAATTATCATATGATCTCACTGATATGAGGAATTTGAGAAACAAGACAGGATCATAGGGAAAGGGAGAGAAAAATGAAACAAGATGAAACCAGAGAGGGAGACAAACCATAAGAGACTCTTAAATCTCAGGAAACAAACTGAGGGTTGCTGGAGTGGAGGCGGGTGGGAGGGATGGGGTGACTGGGTGATGGACAATGGGGAGGGTATGTGCTATGGTGAGCACTGTGAATTGTGTAAGACTGATGAATCACAGACCTATACCCCTGAAACAAATAATACATTTTGTTAATTAAAAAAAGAATTTAAAAAACTGAAAAAATTTTTTTAAAATTAAAAATAAATAAATTTTTTAAAAATAAAACTATTTATTTATTTTTATGTAATTTCTACACCCAACGTGGGGCTCGAACTCATGACCCTGAAATCAAGAGTCTCATGTTCTGGGCACCTGGATGGCTCAGTTGGTTAAGCAACTGCCTTCGGCTCAGGTCGTGATCCTGGAGTCCCGGGATCGAGTCCCGCATCGGGCTCCCTGCTCAGCGAGGAGCCTGCTTCTCCCTCTAACCCTCCCCCCTCTCATGTACTCTCTCTCTCATTCTCGCTCTCTCAAATAAATAAATCTTTAAAAAACAAAAAAGAGTCTCATGTTCTTCCAACTAAGCCAGCCAGGTGCCCCTCAATGTCCATTCTTGATTTAAAAAAAGAAAACTTGGAATGGGAGGAAGCATCCATAACATGATAAAGGCTGTATATCAAAAATACTATGGTAGAGGTCCTAACTAATATAATAAGGCAAGAAAAGAAATTAATGGTATTATAAAGGAAGAAACCATCAATATTTACAGACAAGTTTGTGTACATTGAAAATCCAAAGGAATATACACACTATCAGAGTTAATAATTCAACTTAATAAAACAGCTAGATACAAAGTAAATATTGTAAAAAAAACAATTGAATTTCTATACTTCAGTTGTAAGCAAGTTGAAATGAAATTTTTTTTATTTTAAAAGATTTTATTTATTTATTTCCCAGAGAGAGCAAGAGAGCACAAGCAGGGGGACCAGCAGGCAGAGGGAGAGGGAGAAGCGGACTCCCTGCTGAGCAGGGAGCCCAATGCTGGACTCGATCCCAGGACGCTGGGATCATGACCTGAGCCAAAGGCAGACGCTTAAACCGACAGGCACCCCGAAATGAATTTTTTTTTTTAAGATTTTATTTATTTATTTATCTGAGAGAGAGAGAGCATGAGAGGGGAGAGGGTCAGAGGGAGAAGTAGACTCCCTGCCCAGCAGGGAGCCTGACGTGGGACTCGATCCTGGGACTCCATGGATCATGACCTGAGCCGAAGTCAGTCGCCCAACCAACTGAGCCACCCAGGCGCCCTGAAATGAAGTTTTAAAAAGATAATATTTACAATAGCATCAGAAGACATAAAAAAACCTAGGGAAAAAAAAAAAACCTAGGAATGAATCTTCATTAGGTGTGCAAGACTTCTACACAGAAATTATAAAATACTATTAATAAATATTAAAGAAGATCTACATATGTGGAAGGTTATATCATGTCCATGGGTTGAAAGACTCAAGTTAGTAAGGATATCAATTCTCTTCAAGGTGTTCTATAGAATCAATTTAATCCCAATCAAAATCACATCAGGATCAGGCACTTGGGTGGCTCAGTCGTTAAGCGGCTGCCTTCTGCTCAGGTCATGATCCCAGAGTCCTGGGATCGAGCCCCGCATCGGGCTCCCTGCTCGGCGGAAAGCCTGCTTCTCCCTCTCCCACTCCCCCTGCTTGTGTTCCCTCTCTCGCTGTGTCTCTCTCTGTCAAATAAATAAATAAAATCTTAAAAAAAAATCATATCAGGATCTTTAAGTTTCAATTTTCAATTTTTTGTTGCTAAACCTAAGGATACACAATTGAATTTTGAATATTGAACTTGTATTCTGTGACCTTATGGAACTCATATTAGTTCTGGTAGCTTTTTTGTAGATTCCTCAAGATTTTCTAGTAGATAATCCATTATCAGTGAATAAAGACAGTTGTATTTCTTCTTTTCCAATCTGTATGCCTTTTTTTTCTCTTGCCTTGTTCTCTTGCCTCCATTAAAATGTTGAATAGAATTGGTAAGAGTAGAGACACTTGTCTTGTTCAGTCATAGGAGGAAGGCATTCAACATCTCAAGAATAACGTTAACTGTAGATTTTTTTGAAGACATCTTTGACCAGGTTAAGGGTTCTTTTTTATTCCAAGTTTGCTGACAGTTTATATCATGAATGGATGTGGGGTTTTTTGAGATATTTTTTCTATTTAGATGAGCATATGGCTTTTCTTTTTTACTGCATTAATATGAATTACATCGATTTTTGAAGGTCATACTAATCTTACATTCTCAGGATGAACCCCACTTGATCTCAGAATGTATTATCCTTTTTACATGTTGCTGGATTCAATTTGCTAAGTATTTGTTAAGGACTTTTATTTCTATGTTCCTGAGGAATATTGGTCTGTAGTTTTCTTTTCTTGTAGTGTTTTTGTCCGGTTTTGTTAGCTTAGTAATGCTGGCCTCATAAAATGAGTCAGGAAGGATTCCCTCATCTTCTATTTTCTGAGAGAGATTGTGTATAATTGGTATTATTTCTTCTTAAGCATTTGTTCGAATTGATCAGTGAAGGTGTCTAGGACTGGTGTTTTCTTTATGGGAAGATTTTAAGTACACATTTCTTTCTTTCTTTCTCTTTTAAGATTTTACTTTTAAGTAATCTCTACACCCAACGTGGGACTGGAAATCACAACCCCAAGATCAAGAGTCACATGCTCAGGGCGCCTGGGTGGCTCGGTCATTAAGCGTCTGCCTTTGGCTCAGGTCATGATCCCAGGCTCCTGGGATCAAGCCCCACGTCAGGCTCCCTGCTCAGCAGGAAGCCTTCTTCTCCCTCTCCCACTCCCCCTGCTTGTGTTCCTGCTCTCACTGTGTCTCCCTCTGTCAAATAAATAAATAAAATCTTTAAAAAAAAAAAAAAAGAGTCACATGCTCTTCTGAATGTACCAGCCAGATGCCCCTAAGTAGACAGTTCTTTAATAGATCTAAAGTTATTCAGATTATCTATTTCTTCTTGATTGTGCTTTGGCTACTCATGTTCCTTAAGAAATTTGTGCATTTCATTTAAATTATTTGAATTTATTGGCATGAAGTTGGCATAATATTCCTTTATTATCCTTTAATGTCTGCAAAATGATATATTTTACTTCTGATACTCTTTTATTCCTGATGTTAATAATTTATGTCTTCTTTCTCTCTTTTTTTTTTTTCTTCATTAGTCTGGCTAGTTTACCAATTTTATTGATCTTTTCAAAGAACCAGCTTTTGGTTTCATTGATTTTTCTCTATTGTTTTTTATGTTGTATATCAGCAATTTCTGGTCTTATCATTATTATTTCCTTCCTTCTGCTTACATTGGATTTTCTGTTTTTAACATATATAACTGTTAAAGGATAAATATCCAGGATACAGAAATAATTGTCAAGAATTTATAAGAAAATAATCTTCCCCAAGCAAAAGACTTGAACTTTACAGGCTTTACATAAGAGAAACATGAATGACCAATAAACATACAAAAAGTGGCTCAACCTCTGATTAAAATCATATGAAGATCTCATTACATACATACGTGATTGGCAAAATTTAGTCTGATAATTACAACTGCAGAAAGCGCTTAGCAATGGGATCACTCACTACTCATCCACTGCAGGTGGAAGTGAATTTTTCAGAGCACTTTGGGAAAAGTTCATTATCAAGTAAAGTCAAATATGTACATGCCTTAACAACTCAATAATTTGACTCTCAGGTGTAAATCCTAGAGAAGCTTTCCCAAAAATATGTCAGAAGAAATGTAAGGAATAATCAGAGCAGCAATATTGGTAACAGTCAAATGCCCGTTAACACTAGAATATATACAATTACAATGAAATACCATATAGCATTGAGAAGGAATGGACTACAACTGCACTCATCGACAAAGAAGAATCTCAAAACACAATGTTGAAGAAAAAGATGCCAAACAGAAATGACTGCATACAGTAGGTTCTGATGTCTATACAGTTAAAAAAAAAAAAAAAGATAAAACTAAACTATATTATTTGGGGATGGATAACTAGTAACACTATAAAGTAAAACAAGAGAATAATTATCACAAAACATTAGGATAATGGGTACCTCTGCTGGATAGAGGGGATTGCAGTTGGGGAAGGGCGCCAATTTTCATTCTTGACCTAGTTGCTGGTCATTTGGGTCTCACCTCATTATTATTCTTTAGCATGTACTTGCATGGTTTTTTTGACTCATTTATGTGTATGACACATTTCAAAATAATAAAATAAAATTAACCTAAATTAATAAGCCTAAAATAAAATTAACCTAAACTGTGCATACTTTCTTTATAATCAGAGATAATATGATGATTTCAAGGTTTCGTGTGTCCTTATTCATCCATTCATTTATTCTACAGGCATTTCTTACACATTTACTCTGTGCTAGGCATTATACCAGATGCCAGAAATATAGATATTAATTTATTATTAGGGAGTTTTAATAACAAAAAGAGTAATAGTTGATGTTATTATTATAACAACTGACATTTAACTGTTTACTATTTGTATTAAGCACTTTACATAGATGACTTGATTTAATCCTTTGACATCCCTGAGTATGGACTACTATTTCCCTGATTTTAAAAATGAGGAAGTGGTGGGGCAGGGCGCCTGGGTGGCTCAGTCGTTAAGCATTTGCCATCGGCTCAGGTCAGGATCCCAGAGTCCTGGGATTGAGCCCTGCATCGGGCTCCCTGCTCAGCGGGAAGCCTGCTTCTCCCTCTCCCACTCCTCCTGCTTGTGTTCCCTCTCTCGCTGTGTCTCTCTCTGTCAAATAAATAAATAAAATCTTAAAAAAAAAATGAGGAAGTGGCACAGCAATGTTTAATAACTTGCCCAGCTGGCAGAGCTCAGAAAAGACAGAGCCAAGATTTGCTCTTAACAAATGGAAGTTTTTCTGCTCAACTTCCAGTCCCTTTCTTCCAAGTGACAACACTCTGTTTTCCTTTAGGGAGTCTCTCCTCTTCTCACATTTGGCCCTGTGGATCAGTTGGAGCTAACTATCTGGTCCTGGGTTCAAGGACTGAGGAAATGACCATTTATCCTATTCCAGCCTCTTGGATGCAGTAGTTGGTTTAGGCATGAGCCTAAAGAGAGAGAATTTAGAGACTGAGTCCTGAAGCCTTGATTTAAACCCCTGGATCCAGCCATGCCTGAAGCTCGCCCCAATGTCTGGTCTTTTCAGGTACATGAGCCTCAAGTTGGATTTCTTTTTTTTTTTTTTTTTTTTTTTTTTTAAAGGTTTTATTTATTTTTTTGACAGAGAGAGACATAGCGAGAGCAGGAACACAAGCAGGGGGAGTGGGAGAGGAGAAGCAGGCTTCCCGCGGAGCAGGGAGCCCGATGCGGGGCTCGATCCCAGGACTCCGGGATCATGACCTGAGCCGAAGGCAGACGCTTAACGACTGAGCCACCCAGGCGCCCCTCAAGTTGGATTTCTAATACTTGCAAAAAGGAGTCCTAGCTAATACAAGGACACATAAAAATAATTCGATAATTATTGTACCAGCTAAGTGACAAAGACTAAAATTAATGTGGGTGTTTAGGATGCACTTAAACATACTCAGGATACATGTAGTGAGGTGTTTTTTGTATTGTTTTGTTTTGTTTTTTACTTTTTTCCCTGTCCCATCCTAGGTCTGAAGCAAATCTCAGAGAAGATAAATTACTAAGAGAGAAAGTCATGGATTACCTTGATGCTTCCACAGACCAAGCCAGTCATCCTTCACAGGGGAGATGGGGAATGAGGTGTGGGTGTACCCAATGTCATGAAAGATTATCACAAAAGACCAGATCTCGGGATGACAATCACAACAACAGGAGTAATTTAGGTTCTGGGATACATTTCATCACAGGTTTACGAAGCCCTTGACAGCAAAATTAAATCTGACATCACTCTTTGGGTTGACAAACACTGTTGCAGTCTCCCGATAAAGTGAGCTCAGACACTTGAGGGCTCTCTCCCCCTGAGGGTTAGAGTCACCTTCTTCCATTCAGCTAGTGGTACCTCAGTCACCTCCGAAAGTGACTGAGCCTCTAGAAGACCCTTGTCATGAGAGATTAATGCAGCCCTTGGAGAAAATGGAGTTACTTACAGGAGTCAGTCAAGCCATGGGCTCAAATCCATCCTTGGGTTTAACTCCCTGGTATCTCATCTTCCTCCCCCTCTGCAACCAGGTTCAGAAAGAACTTTACCCTCTTACCTTCCATCTTAAGGGCAGACATCCAAATCAGCACGTTAAGTCAATTAGACCAGTCACATCCTCTTAAAGAATGTAAAATCTGACATGAAGATCATCACAAAAAGTCGTATCTTTTTCTCTCTGTGGGCAAGGACAATTCGCCACTTCCAGGCAGCAGAGGCTTAAGAGCATCATCATTCAGGACAGATGCAAACAGCATCTAAATAACCACCATGTTTAGCGCCCGGGACCATGGTCCATTCACCTTCTTCCACAATTAAAAGTGACCATTACACTCAGTGTTTGTTTCACTAAGCAAGGTGAGGTCATACTTCCCTCCCAGAGATGGAGACCCAAAAAATGTTTTATCTCCTTGATAAATGTGAAGCTATAATAAAACAGAATTTAGGTCTTTGGTGAATAATTCATGTTTATCTAAAAGAAAAAATTATGACTTTCATTATATTTCATCTCTTACCGAGTTCTAGAAACTGATTTCCTGGTCTGGAACTTCCAGAAATCCATTGCAGATTTGCCTGATGATTTTCTCTTGAGGGTTCCTCCCATCACCTCCACCCTCCTCACTAACTTCCCTTTGGCCCCCCAGAGTCATGGGGAAGAGAGGAAGAAAAGTCAAGGGCAGGAAAGGTCTGATCTGACAGTGTTGCCACTGCGGCGGATGCCTGGAGCTGGCAATTCTTTCATGGGCTTCCATGGGGTTCTCCAGGTTCCCCTACAACTGAATCCTTTGACCCAGGTAGTACGTCTCGTAGACTAACTGCTTATGGACCCCCTTAGCTGGGTACCTAACAGTATTTCTCTACCTGTTTCTGCTCAGGTCAGAGCATTCAGCTCAATGGGTGTGTCCTTTCAAACAATCCCACCCTTCCTAGAGGGATTTAGAACTGCAAGCTTTTGGCTTTCCCAGTAGCTCGGATTCCTCAAATGTAGTGATTTCTCTGCTGCCCTGGGCTACCTCAGCCAGCTGCATGACTTTTCTCTGAAACGTGAGTTCAGTTTCCAGTCCCTGGGTCCTTCTCACCGCGAGTAGCCTCTACCCAACTTTCAGTGGGTGGTCTGTTCAGAGCTTCTCTCACTAGACCTGAGGTGGGGGTAAACATGCCTTACTTTTTCTCAAGAGGAGAGTGAGATTCATATCACACCCCAACTCTCTCTAAAGAAATTCCAGTGTCTGGCCTTTTCATCTTCTATCTGCCAGCACCCAACTTTTTTTTCTTTAAATTCAACTATCTTTTTAAACATTGAAAAATTGAAAAAAAAATTGAAATACGCAGATAGCAACACTCAGCTTTTTAGTGTAAAGTTCTATGAGTTTTGGCAAATGTATATAATATATTGTAACCATTAAATTCATTATCCTTGGGCGCCTGGGTGGCTCAGTTGTTAAGCGTCTGCCTTCGGCTCAGGTCATGATCCCAGGGTCCTGGGATCAAGTCCCACATCGGGCTCCCTGCTCGGCGGGAAGCCTGCTTCTCCCTCCTCCACTCCCCCTGCTTGTGTTCCTGCTCTCTCTATTTCTCTCTCTCTGTCAAATAAATACATAAAATCTTTAAAAATAATAATAAATGAATAAATAAATAAATAAATAAATAAATTCATTATCCCTTAAATTCCCTTCTCCCTTTGCAATCAGCTCCTTCCCTCAGCCCAGGCCCTGGCAACCACTGATCTGTTATCTGTCCCTAAATATTAGCCTTTTCCAGAATGTCATATAAATGGACTCCTTCGACATGTAGACTTGGAGTTTGGCTTCTTTCGTTTAATACAGTGCATTTGAAATTCATCCATGTTGCCCTGAGGATGTCCTAACTTGTTCCTTTCTTACTGTTGAGTAGGCTTGTATAGTGTGGACGCACCAGTATGTTTATCCATTCACTAATTGGTGGGCTTTGGGTTGTTTCCAGGTGTTGACAATTATGCATAAAGCCACTATCAGCATTCATGTACAGGTTTTTGTGTGAACATACGTTTCCATTTCTCTTGGGTAAATGCCTAGGAGTGGGACTGTGGGACTGTTGGGTCGTATTGTAAGAAACTGTCAAACTGGTTTCCACAGTAGCTGTGCCGTTTTGCATTGTCCCTAGCACTGTGTGGACGTTCCAGCTGCCCTCTATCTTTGCCAGCACTTAGTGTTGTCAATTTATTTAAAAATGTACCCATTTTATTAGGTGTGTGGTGGTATCTCATAGTTTTAATTTGCGTTCTCAAGAACTACTGATGTTGAGCATCTTTTCATGTGCTTCTTTGCCATCCATATATCATCTTTGATGAAGTGTCAACTCAAATCTTTGCCTATTTTTTAATTGGGTTGTTTTCTTTGTATGGAGTTTTGAGAGTTCTTTATATATTCTGATCAGATATGTTTTGCTAATATCTTCTCCAAGTCTGTGTCTTTTCATCCTCTTTTTTTTTTTAACATGTTGCAAATGACTTATTTTTAGTAAGATTGAAATATCATCTGGTAAGGAGTAAGTAGAAGACCTGGAAATCTTTTCCTCCACCAGCTCATTTCTTTAGATACCATGAGATGACCACTTAAATCTTTGAATTTGTACGTCAGTTAAGAATTTGAGACTTGGTATCAATATGATGTTTTTATGGGTTTTTTTGTGTGTGTTTTGATGTTTATGTTTTTCAGTTTTATTGAGCTATAATTGGCATACATTACTGTCTGAGTTTAAGAGGTACAGCATCATGGGTTGACTTACCTACACTGTGAAATGATGACTGCTCTTAGTTTAGTTAGCATCCATCATCTCCTATAGGTACAATTTTTACTTATTTTTTTAAGATTTTATTTATTTATTAGGGAGGGGGAGAGAAAGAGAGAGAGAGAGCAAGTGGGGGGAGGGGCAGAGGGAGAGAGAGAATCTCAAGCAGACTCCGTGATGAGTACAGAGCCCAACACAGGGCTCAATCTTATGACCCTGAGATCATGACCTGAGCCAAAATCAAGAGTCGGATGCTTAACCGACTGAGCCACACAGGCACCCCGGTACCATTTTTAAAAAGGAAAAAAAAAGAAAAAAATTTTCCTTGTGATGAGAATTTTTAGGATTTACTCTCTTACCAACCTTCTTATATATCATAGGATTGCTCACTATAGTCATCACAGGACGTTACAACCTAGTACTTCATTCTCTTAACAGTGTCTTCCAAAGAGCAGAAGTGTCCAATTTTGATGAAGTCGAAAACATCAACTTTTTCTTTTAAGGATCATGCTTTTAGTTTTGTAACTACAGAATCTTTGCCTAACCCAAGATCACAATGATTTCCTCCTCCATTTTCCTCTAGAAGTTTTACAGTATTGGGTTTTACATTGAAAGTAAGTCTATTACCCATTAAGGGTTAATTTTTATATATGGCACAGGGTTTACTTTTGCATATAGATGTCTAACAGAAATCGGGTGCCATTTATTGTTGGACCATCTTTTCTCCATCTACTTGCCTGTGCCTTTGCTGGGCATCAATTGACCATATATGTATGGATCTATTTCTGGATTCTCTATTTGGTTTCATTGATCTGTGCATATCCTTTTGACAAACCACACTGCCTTGGTTACCCTAGTTTTATAGTAAGCCTTGAAATCCAATACTGTGAATCCTCCAATTTTGTTCTTTTTAAAAATTCTTTTGACTGTTCTAGATTTATTGTCTTTTCATATAAATTTTAGAATCAGTTTGTGAATTTCTTTTTTTTTCAGTAAAGATTATATTTTTAAGTAATCTCTATACCCCACATGGGGCTTGGACTCACAACCCCAAGATCAAGAGTCACATGGTCTACCAACTGAGCCAGCCAGGTGCCCCCAACTTGACAATTTCTACAAAAAAAAAAAAATTTCCTGGATTTTGATTGGGATTGCACTGAATCAATAGATCATTGGGAAGAATGGCCATCTTAACAATACTGAGTGTTCTAATCCATGAATCATCCATTTATTTAGGTCTTCTTTTTTATTTCATGAGTGTTTTGTAGTTTTCAGCATACAGATCTTGTACATATTTTATCAGATTTATACTTAAATATGTTGTGTTTTTGGATGCTATTGGAAATAGTACTTAAAAATCCTTAAGTTTCCAACTGTTAATTGCCAGTGTATAGGAATACAATTGATTTGGGGGTTTTGATCTTTATCTTACAATTTTACTAAACTCACTTATTAGCTCTCATAGTTTATTTTGAAGATTCTTTGAGATTGTCTATGTATATAATTATGTCATCTTTGAATAAAGAGTTTTATTTCTTCTTTTACAATCTATGACTTCTTTTTTTCTTGCCTTATTGCACTAGCTAGGAACTCCAATAAATGTCGGATAGCAGTGGTGAGAGTGCATAGTCTTGCCTTCTTCCCAATTTTAGGAGTTAGAGTTCCCTTGGAACCTTCTCACCAAAGTGAGAGGGAGACATTCCCTAGCTCTCTCCCAAGGGAAGAGTACAACTCTTACCCACTGACAAGTCTATCCAAAGAAATCTAATTTCAACTTCTGGCCTTGACAACTTCAGGCTCTGTATACTTTGAGGGAGGTAGCGGTGGGTAGAGGATAGAGATCACAACACTGGTTCCAGGATGCCTCCTTATAAGTCCTGCATATGTGTCCTAGCACCTCACTTTTGGAATGAAGGGGATTCTTGCCATCTATTTTTTTTTCTCAGCATTTTGGGGTATCAGCCAAAACTAACTCATCCTTATCCTGATGGTATTACAACTTTTCTTTTACAAATGAGGGAAGTTAGGCTCAGAGAGTTTAAATAACTTGTTCAAGGTCTTATAGCTAGGAAATAGCAGGATTAAAACTCAGTTCTGTCAAGTTCAAAGATGGTGTTCTTCCCACTAGGCCTCATCAGTACAGACAGAAACATTCAGGCCCATTATTGCTCCCCAAATGCACATATAAAACCAAGAGGGCTAAGGTATTTCAACATTTAATTTAGCCATTGTAGAAGACCATACTTTGGCCAATGGAGGCGATATCGTTGCATCTATCCTTCAAATGACCATGGAATGATAATAATTCTATATCCTGAAGCAGGTGCTGAGGTCAGAAGCTGAGAGTCTCTAATTATCAACACTGGTCCCCTCAGGCCTTCCTTGAATAATCCAGGCAGGCAATCAGGACTGACAATATGGACTCTGTTTTAGTCAAGAAATTTGACCATATGTCTCTAGGTCAAGGAATCCCAAGCCAATTTGCCTCCACGACCACTTCAGAAAACCCAGACCCTTCCTGAAGATCACTTCTTGCTGATGAGAGGCAGGCAGTCCCCAGGCAAAAGTTTAGGATTGAAGCTGATACCACTAAAGTCAAACTGAAAGAAATTGGCATTAATAATCCTTAGGCAGGTGAAGAAAACTTTCCTGTCAGTGTTCCAAAAAATAGATTTTTCTGGGAACTAAAATGTTTAAGTTAAAAGAAGGGGTCTCAGCAATTCCACTCCTTGGTATATACACAAAATAACTGAAAACAGGAGTTCAAAAAAAAGCAATACAATAACTTGTACATTAATGTTTATAACTTCATTATTCACAATAGTCAAAATGTGGCAACAACCTAAATGTCTGAAACAGAGGAATGATAAAGAAAATGTGGTATATCCATACAATGGAATATTACTCAGCCAACCATAAAATGTAATGAGGTACTAATACCAGCTACAATGTGGATAGAGCTAGGAGACATTATGCTAAGTGAAGAAAAAAAAAAAACAGACACAAAAGGTCACATATTATAGGATTCCATTTACATGAAATATCCAGAGTAGTCATATCCATAGAGATAGGAAGTAAATGTGTGGTTGCCAGGAGACGGGAGGAGGGGGGAATGGGGAGTGATTGCTTAATAATTATAGAGTTTTCTTCTAAGGGAATAAAAATGCTCTGGAACTACCTAATGGAGATAGCTGTACAACTCTGTGAATGTAATAAATGCTGCTGAATTGTACACTGTAAGATAGTTAAAATGGTAACTTTTATGTTATATGTATTTTACCATAATAAAAAAAGAGGGGTCTTTGCTAAAGAGTCAGGGTATGACCACCTAGCCAGATCACTTCCTGAAAACCGCCTCTTGCCTAATTAAGTCCTTTGTCATATCCTACGTGGATTATCACACTGGCCTCCTACCTGGCTTCCTCTCCCTGGTGTTACCTATCTCCACTCCATCTTCCACAGACTACAACGTTGAAATGAGCATGACTTTCTTTTGTTCAAAATCCTTCAACCGTTCCTAATCTCCTACTGCAGAAAAACCACATTCCTTCACACAGCCTCCAAAGTCACTTCAGGATGGGGCACCGATCACTTGGTTTCCTGTGTCTCCTTCATGGGGGGTGCACCCTGAGCAGGCAGGGACCACAACGGTCTCACACCTTGTTGTGTCCCCAGCACATGGCACAGTCTTTGGTGCACAGGAGTTATCCAGTGAATATTTGTTGAGTGAATTGATCAGGCTTCAGCCTACCTGTCTGGCTCTAGCTCTTGCTCTCTCCTCAAATACCCGGTATTATAGCCAAACTGACCTGTGCATGGGAAGCCTGGGACACGTTGGTCTCTCCACTGGGTATGTTTTCTGCCCCATCTGTCAATCTGGGGAAGTTCAGACTCACCCTTGAAGATGCAGTCCAAGTGTGCACATTCTTCTGTGGCCCTCAGTCACTCGTTTCTCTGGGTTCCCACCGCATCTCACACGGTGCTTTGTGGCAGCACTTAGCACATGTCCTGGAATCATTTATTTACATCCCTGGCTCTCCTACTGGACCGTGGGGACTGAGTAGCTCCTCTTACCCCTCCCCCAGCCGCCACGTGTGATATTGGGGGACGAAACAAAAAAGTAACCAAATAATTTGTCTTGAAGGAGCAACCTGGGAAATTTTTTGTGCACAGGAGGAAACTATCTGAATTAAATTGGAGATTGAGAGCAGCTCACTGAATCTCTGAGTCATTCTATTTACTTGGCCGTGGTGAAAGGAAAGAGGTAGAGAAGGAGTCAGAAATTGAAGCAAGTGGGAAGGGCGGGAAACTGTAATGACATAATGGACATCTCACCTTCACCCAGCACCTCTCCGCCGGAAGGACGCTGCCCTGTACTTACTGAACTACTCAGACAGTGAGTCTTACCTGTGTCCCCAAGAAAGCCAGAGGCTCTCCGTCCCGTGCAAGGGGAACCTTCCATCCAGCCTGAGAGACTGCAGACCCACCTGACGATGAAAATTCCAGTTTCCTCCACCTCCCTGCCCCTGGGTCACTTCATCCCCTTTTGTCCACTCACATCAGCAGGAATATTCCATTATGACTCTTCCTAATAATGTGGGTCTTTTCCGTTTGGTCAAAATGTGCTGTGTGGTCTGTGCCCTATTCAGCTCCCCATGTTCCACGGCCCTTTGGGTTAACATGGCCCTGCTTTCCCCAGGTAGCAGGAGAGGGGGGGCCCCCAGGAGAG
This sequence comes from Neomonachus schauinslandi, assembly GCF_002201575.2. Classification (NCBI taxonomy): domain Eukaryota; kingdom Metazoa; phylum Chordata; class Mammalia; order Carnivora; family Phocidae; genus Neomonachus; species Neomonachus schauinslandi. The sequence goes on from NC_058417.1 coordinate 28,572,374, forward strand.
CTCAGCTGTGCAGCCAGACTCTGGGAGAGCGCCCCGCTTTCCTTTTCTTTTCTCTCTCAGACCAGGAGGCACTTTGAACGCTGGACTTCAAGGGTCAAGAGGGGAAAGGGAGGGAGAAATCTAGGAACAGGTGGAGCTTCCCAAAACAGAAGGGAAAGGAACTGATGCTGTTTGGTGTATCTAAGTGACCTCACTTAATTCTGTCTTTGCTATGAGACAGCATTATTCCCGTTGACAGGTGAGGAAATGGAGATGAAGCCACTTTCCCAGATTCCCCTCCCCTCCTCGTTAGTGCCAGGGCCAATGTCCAACCAGATGTGTCCACTCCAGCATCTGGGCTCTCTCCTTCCTCCTCACCCGTTTGCCTCTGGCTGTGGGAGCAGGCTGCCCAGCGGGCTGACGGGAAGGACAGCAGACACTGAGGGTGTCCAAAGGGACGGGTGAGCATAGGTCTGAGCAAGGCTCACGTCCAAGTCCCAAGGGTCCAGTGTAGCCATGGGAGTTCATGGTGCTCCTCACCTCAGGCTACCTACTATCCATCAGGCCTGGGTGTTTTGGGTTTGATTTTTTGTTTTTGTTTTTTTTTAATTTTTGTTTAGCGAGAGAGAGAGTATGAGTTGGCAGGGGGGAGACAAAGGCAGGGGCAGAAGGGGGGAGAGAGAGAGAATCTTAAGCAGGCTCCACGTTTGGCACAGAGCCCAATGTGGGGCTCATTCTCACCATCCTGAAATCATGACCTGAGCCGAAATCAAGAGTCGGATGCTTAACATACCCCAGTGGGGGTTGGGAACACCCCCGTCAGGGAACCCAGACACACGGAAAAGAGACTAACACAGTATCTCCAGTATCTCCGGGGGCCGTTGCTCCCTCCATCCATCTCGCTTCGGTGAAGCTTCATGAAGCACAGTGGCATCTGAGGAGGACTGTTTTTCACGCTCCCACTTACCATTTTGGTGTCTCTGCTTTGCTGGCGCTGTAAACACACACACACTTGGCCTACAGGAGCGTGGGGCTGGTGGGTCACAGCGCAGGGCCCATGCGCACAGAGCCGCCGATCGAATTTCTGTATTCCTTCATTCACACAGCAAACATTTCGGGAGCTACTATGGGCTACGTAGGGGGTATAACCAGATAAGTAAAACCAAATCCCTGACAGAAGGGAGGCCACAGGTAGCCAGGAAGCACATGTGTATGTGAATAATTGTAGCATAAGGGATCAGTGACCTTGAAGGTGTGTCTGAGGTAGCCTGGGAGCAATGTGTCCCTCGAAGACGGGGGTAAGAGAAAACATCACAGAGGAGAGGGCATGTTCCTGGGCCAGCAGGGATAACAGGACTTTGCCAGATGGAAAAGGATGGGAAGGGGTTTGCAGACAGAGCAAATGACAGAAGGAAAACAACAGAGGCAAGAAAGCGAGTGAAACGTTTGGAGAACAACGGGGAGCTCGGAGAGTGGGATGGGGGGCTCTTGGCAACAGTGCAGGGCCTCAGTCAGCCCCCAGAACCAAACGTCGAACATGCTTGATGGTGCAGCAAGGGTTAAGACATCGAGCTAAGAACAGTGGCAAAGAGAGAAAATAATGTTTTCTTTTTTTTAGTAGGCTACACACCCATGTGAGACTTGAACTCATGACCCCGAGATCAAGAGTCGAATGCTCTAACTGACTGAGCCAGCCAGGCGCCCCATAGAAAGAAAAGGTTGTTATCGCAATAAGGTGAACCCCTGTGTTCTGAGAGGCCTCCTCTGTGAGGTCCAGGTGGACGTGAGGGAGCAGCCCAGGTTTCTGCCATCACCCATGCCGATCCGCCTTTCTCCTTTGCGCTGCTTACCTGTGGCTTAAAGAGTAAAACCAAAGGAAAGTAAGCTAATGGGGTCAGAGCGACTATTCTTCCCAAGCCTTTAACCTGGGCTAACCTCTCTTTCTGGCCTGTGTAGATGACAATACCAGTGCTCTGCCCTTTGGGACATTTCTGAGGTGCAACCCACACTCCCCTGTGGGGTCAGGCTGATGCACGCCCCGCAGAGCCCGGTCTGCACTTGAGCCTGGCTCAGCCTCCTCCCCTGTCCTGGCCTGCCTCGTCCTCTCCCTCTCCTACACTCCTACTCTCCTCCGAGCATACAAGTCTCCCCTGGGAGCACTTCTTTAAATAAATTACTTGCCCATACATCCTCATCTTAAGATCTGCTTCCTGGGGACCTGACCTAAGACACTGAGCTTCAGGAGCATGTGAGAGAAGGCTGCAGCTGTGGCTGGTGCCAGCCGGGGACCCAGGATGACATTCTTGCAGCACTGCCAGATTTAACAAATAAAAGCTTAAATTTCAGATAAACAGGATGCCCAGTTAATTTGAGCTTCACATAAACAACAAATAAGTTCTTAGGATAAGTATGTCCCATGCAGCATTGGGGGTATACTTACACTAAGAAATCATTCATTGTTTATCTGAAATTCAAATTTAACCAGGCATTCTATCTTTTATATGGTAATCTTAGGAAGGGCCCTACATACTTTTGCCTTCATGGGCCTCTTCATTTATGACATTTTTAAAAATTCTATTTAGGACTGCATAGATATAAAGATGAATAAAAGTCAGGCTGGATTCATTACCATATATTCATATACTCATTATTATTATACTCATTTTTTCCTACTTTAAAATAAATTAAAGCATGTTCTCGGGCCTCTAAGGGGCCTAATGGAGAAGTCATCCTGTTACCAGCTTAGGAAGAGTCTTGAGTGCCATGATTAGACGTGACTGGACTTTTCTTCATCAGCCATTGTTCAACTAGGAACTCTGTGATTAGACTGTGTTGACTCTGTGTTAGCCCTAGTTGAGAGTGTGAAGAAAAGGCCAAAGAATGGAATTTTTGGACTGGGGAGAAGCTGATCACCATGACTGAGGTGGGACATCAATAGGACCTCCGTAAGAACAGCTGGTAAACTCATTAGTTCAAGGGTCTACATGCTATAACGCCCCCCGGGGCCTCCATCTGCAAAGGCATGGCCTGGGCACAGGGCGGGTGGTGCAATGGGCTTATCTGAAGGCGTCAGAACCACTGTTGGGTCAACCCCCTCCCTATGAGAGCAAGCAGGGCACCATCACTCAAAAAACAACGGCTTGGGTCCCCATCAGGCAAAGCACCGAGAGATGTTCCAAGCCAGAGCATAACCTGTTCTTGTAAATACAGCTTTATTGAACAGACATGCCTATTCAGTTCCATGTTGTTTATGACTGCCTGTGTGCAGCCTTGAGTAGTTGTGATAGAGACCAAATGTCCCACAAAGCCTAAAGTATTTGCTATCTGGCCCTTTACAGAAAAAGTTGGCGAACACTGCTCCAGGCTGTGGCGAACACTGCTCCAGGCTGTGGGGGAGAATCGCAGGGGACTTGGTGAAAAACTGGTATTTCTTAGTATGTGAAAATTGAAAAGAAAGCCCCGCCCATCAGTCTTCGGCGGCTGCCGCAGAGTGCTCCCCCACCCACCGCTTGCCCGCGCCCTCCAATTGAAACAAAAACTCTACACATTGTCTCCAATCAGACGGAAATGGCTTATCTCTTTGGTTATTGGGGAAATACAGAAGAGAAACTTGTCCAGATGGTGTTTATAAATCCAAACTAGAAGCCCACCCCACAAAGAGCAGGGGGAGCCACACAGGGTTAGGGAGAGGAAGAGGAGAGAGATTTGGGGAGAAGGGGGGAGATGCTAGTCAGAAATTCCTGCTTGCCCTTTTGCAATCACTTAAATAATCTGTGGTGCTCAATGGGTACCTTACCTGACCTAATTAAAAATCGGATTGCTATTTTAACTGAGAAAAATAGTACTTTGAACTGTTTTAGGAAGAAGAAAAGAATAAACATTATCAAGACCATCTCTTAGAAGATTAGGACAAAAAAATCCAGAAGGAGAGGCTTCAAAGCTGTTTTTGTTTTCCCTGGCTTTGAAATACTTAGACAGTCCTGATAATTTTATCTTCCTCGAAATATAGCAAATAAAGTCTATTTACTACTCCCAGGCAATTCCATACATAAATTCAAACACACACACACACACAAAACACTTTAAACGAACCTTTCTGTGAGTCTCAAATCCATCATTTCTCTTCCTGTGGCGAGGGCTTTATACCACTGATCAATGCAATTCGAAAGTTTTGGAGGTGATTTTGTTTTTTCTACCTTGCTATTTGATGAGTTTTCAGATGGCCATCTAAAGCACAGTTTACATGCTGTCCCTCACGGATCTCAGGGAGGCTTCAGATGAGCTGACATGGTGAGAGATGGTTAGCAGAGATAGAAATATATTTTATCTAGTTTCTTAAGTCGGCTTTTAAAGTTAGTTCAAACACACTACTTAGTGATTCATGAAAAATCTTTTTTTTAACCCCGAGAATAATATTTTCACTTCTCATCCTCCCACTTAGGAGGAGAGTTGCTTTAGGAAGCATCATCCTTCCCATAAGAAAAGGCTTTCTAGGCACAAATATGCCACAAAAAGCCCATGGAAAGATAAGCTGATTGCCCTTGAACTGTATTTTGAATGTCCTGGTTTTAAAAATGGGATAAGATATTCCATTATCCCTAATTAGAATTTTTTTTGGGCAGCCAGATAGAAAGTAAGTTATTCTGTAGCCATAAAAGTAATCTACTCTTGGCAGGACGTGCATTTTAAAATAATTTTGTATATAATACGTTCTTTTTTTCTTTCAACAAATCATCTATCAAGCACCCTGTATGGGCCAGACCCTGTTGCCAAACTTAACAAAAGAGAGATTAAGGATGTGGTCCTTGCCATTAAGTTGCTCACAGCCCAGCAGGAAGATGGACACGGAAAAAAATAATTGCAGTACAATGCAGCGAGTGTGTCCATAGACCTTCACCCTGAAGTTGCCTGCTTTACCGATGGCGTGCATCAACGACATTGATTGGTTGTCTCGTTGACTGATGCATACCCAAGCCTCATTCCTAAAAGGGACATTATCAATATGGCTAATCAAATGGTATAACGAAAGAGCAAATGGACAGATTAAGCAGACCTTAGCTAAATCTCTTACTTTCTGCCAAGGAGGATAAATTTCTATCTCAACCCTTCCATGAAGAGCAGATACAGGGCACCGATAGAGCTGTGATAGCTTCCTTTCCCAGGCACAGATATTAGATAGCTTGTCTTTACCCCACCACCACTACCTTAAAAAAAAAAAAAAAAATATATATATATATATATATATATATATATATATATACACACACACACACATATATACATATATATACATATACATGTATATGTATATAAGAAAATATACATACATGTATATGTATATGTATATATGTGTGTGTATAGACATGTATATGTATATATGTGTGTGTATATATACATGTATATGTATATGTATATATATCAGGGAGCCAATACATGGGGGGAAACATTATTGTTACCTAGTATTTGGGAGTGGGGTTGGGGGAAGGAATAGGGGAGATGCTGACAGGGCTCCTGGCCCCCAGAGCCTGCAAGAGAAATATTTGCACGCACAGTTCAGACATGACCGAGTTCCCATGATCCCTATATACATCAGTTAGGATGTTTTGGGCTATAAGTAACTGAATATTCAATTAATGTGGCTTAAACGGGAGGGTTTATTTTCACTACGTAACAGTAAATCCAGAGGCACTGGTTCCAAGCGAGGGACAAGGGTGGTATTCAAAACACTTAACAGTCGGTATCACACAGCGCTGACAGATCAGGACCAGTGGCCCACCAGACAGCGCAGCGACACACAGCGCAGCTGCCTCTGTCCGTCCGCGGAATCCTGTCCCTGGCTCCAGGTTGCTTCCACAGCTCAATGATGTCAGAGCTTAGGTCAGCTTGAAAAGATTCTCTTGGCCTTGCCTTTGCGTTGAGCAGCTGAGTGCCATGCCCCAAAAAATCACTGCATCACCTAACAACGAAGCCTAACAGCAGGAAGGAGGGAGTGAATGTTTATCTCGGTGCATCTCTCTTTTTATGAGGGGGAAATCTCTCCCAGAAGCCCTCAGTGGACTTCCTCTTAAGTACGATTGGCCAGAAACTGGGTCACATGTCCATCCTTAAACCAATCACTAGCACAGGAACGAGGGCCTGCCGTAGTTGGCTTGGAGCAATCATCATTCATTCTCTGGGGCTGGGGCGAGCGTGCCCCCTTGCCAAAACACGTAGCTTTTGTTACCTGTACTAGAACCAAAGTCGTGTGCCGTTGGCATGGAAGAAAGCACAGTGGGGAGGGGGGCAGTAAGGAAGAGCTTTTTGGCAGGCAACCAGCGATATCTGCCACATCACCCTTTTGGTGAGAAGCAGGTTTCCATTTTTCCAATACGATCACCATAGGGTGGAGGTGGGGTGACCGGGGAATCTGATTACCCCACCGGTCTGCTCCTTTTCTCTCAGAGATGGAGCCATCATCAGCCTGTGCAGGCGGCCCTAGAGATCTTCAAGGTCATAATTTAAGACCAACTCATACATACAAGGTAAGTGATGGAGCGCTCTGATCTCACTAACTGTGGACAGGACGCCATGCTTCACTACTGTCCTTGGTAGGTCACATCTGTGGCCTAGATTCACGAAGCTTGATTTATAGCCCTTCAGCCACAAGCTGTAGGTTACTCCTCCTAACTCTTCCATGTGTAGAGTGTCTCGGAAGTCAGCAAGAACCCATCCAACTACAGAGCAGACATACTGTGATGGGGTGTTTCCAAAAAACAATGCTTAGTGAGTTCAAACCTTGTTTCAAAAAGAAATATTCATGAAAAACTAATGCCCTGATTTTATGGTCTTCCTTTCTGTAAAACGCAGGAAGTGCCCAGGAAGGTACTGAGAGAAGAAACCATAGGCGATATTTTGAATGCGGGACACCCTTTGGCCCTGCAATTGCTTGCTTAGGGAGATAGCCCCATGGAGGTCAGGGCTGTGGTCTGATTACTCTGTGGGTCTACTCACTTCACACAGTGATGGCTTGGGTTCCAGGTCACATGGCACACCCATGGCCTGGGTCAGTCGTCTCACAAATACAGTCAATCCCTCTGTGTAGGTGATTACAAATAATGTCCCTAATTCTCCATCTGCCTGCATCTTTGCCATCGATAACAGACTTCACAGCTCCTCCAATCAAGAGATGGGGTTGATTTCCCCAATCCTTGAATCCAGGCTGACCACATGACTTGCTTTGGCTGATGGAACGTAGTAAGTGGCACTGAGATAGTTCTTCAAAGCCTCTCATACTTCTTCTAATTCTCTGGAACCCTGCCATCACCCAGAGAACAAACCTGGGCTGGCCTGCTGGATGCTGAGAGACTCATGACTCAGTCACCCCCATTGCTGCGGCCAACAACTAGCCAGTCACCTAACATAGGAGTGAAGCCATCCTGGACCAGCCGGTCTCCAGCCATCTCACCAGCTGAGAAGAGAGAAAAGAGCATGAGTGAGCCAAGCCATGATCCAACCTCATTGAGGCCATACCAGAGAACCATAGTTTTTCTATAGACTTGCGAGGAATAACTAACACTATTGTTTTGGGGTGGTTACACCACAGTCGTTCACTCATACCCCGTCCACTATAGAGGTGACTTGAGCCTCTTCCCCACCCATCCTCCCTTTGGGAAAAAGTACTTTAAATACCAGGGAGGGGGGTTTACCATCTCCTCCATTACAGGACAGCATGTGGTGAGGAGTCCTGCTAAAAGTCTTGCTGGTGATATTGGGGTTTCTTGTGCCTTTATGAAACCCACAGGCTCTAAAGACATCCATGCCATCAACCTGGAGTAACTTCTCAGGGCCAGTGAGCACCATTCTGTTAAATCTATTCATGGCTATCTGATAGGGTCAAAGGCTGAACGTGAAGAGGTTAATCCTGGAGTTCAGTGAAACCAGTTTCACTCTTCTAGAGTTCTGGGATCCATCTTGGTGCCATGATTCTAGATACCCCTTAGCATCTGACTTTTCAAGCCATCTCAGAAATCATGATCCAAGTCCAAACCACCATATGATGGCCCTTCCCAGCCTGGGGCACCCACCTCTCTCGTGGGTGAGCTAGTAACAGTCCCTTCTCCTCCATGCAGATAGCAACCCAAACACTCCAAAAGAGTTATCACCTCTGGTGCTTCAACACCGTTCTTGGCACAGCCTTATTTTACCCTTTCCAGCCCAGCAAGTTTTTCTCCCTAGTCCATATAGTGGGCCTGTGCCCAGGCTGGAGGCGGAGGGTGGTCTCTAACTTGTCCAGCTCAGAACGGGCATGAAGGTCAGAAAGAGCCTTGATCAGAAAAGTCCCTGAAGAGGAGCAGGAGGTAATAAATCAGCTTTGGAGAAGCAGAGCTTTTGAGTGTGCTTTGGTCCAAACCAACTTTTTCCATCATTAAATATGCCCCAAATTACAGCCCAGAGATCCAGAAATCCACTTACATAAAAACTCAGGTAGGGAAAATGTCAAGATAAAAACAAATGGTCTCGTCTATGGAAATGTTAATGCTTTTTCCCTGCTTTCCCCCCCACCCCCCCATCAAACTGAAACTTGCACAGTGTTCTTGCTCATGTTCAGAATCAAGTTCAAGGAGCTCCTTCTTCTCTCTTCTGCATTGGGTTCCCACCTCCCGTCCCCCGCCCACTCAAAGTCCTGTGTAGAAAAATCTGTGAGGGGACCCTGAATGGTTAGGTTTATGCCACTGTGAGGTTTTTGGATGATTTTTTTTCCCCTCATGAAAGGCGCCCTTGACGAAGTTTTGCCTTCTCCCAGGGAGATGGCTGGGGATGGCCTGAGTTTCCTGAAGGAGGCAGCCATTCTGCCAAACTCAGAAGTGTGAAGCGGGAAGGTCACTGAGCCCCAGGCTCCAGGATAACAGGGACCCTGTTCTGCCAGCTACACACCCCTGAGCTCTGCGTCTAGCAAGAAGCCTAGAATTACTGCACAAAGGTGAGCCTGAGGATAACCTCCCCCTAAACTCAGAAAACTGATTATTCAGGCCTCTAATTCAGAGAGTAGGGGGTGCTTGAATTAAACGTTCATTTTTATGCCCAGTTTGGCAATGGGAGTTGGGCACCAACAGTTAAGTTTTTTATCTTTTTTTAAAAAGCATGGAAAGTTTGGGGGCTGGAGGATCCTTATCTTGTGATAAGTCAGTCAGACTCCAAGGGTAACCATCAGAAACTTAGAACCGTGTGTCACTCCAGCAAAAAATGGAACTGGGTGAGAAAACCCTATGCTGGAGCTCTTCGCTTGTGATGCTCGGGAGACTGCTCCTGTCTCACGAGGCAGCTGCTTGCAGGAAAATGAGCAAGGGATGGAGTCCTGGGTCTGAAATCTGCCTCTGCTCTCCCGATTGGTTGTGCAGTCCTGGGAAGGCGACCTGATCTCTCTATGTCCCCATCATCAGTTTCTCGGAAAACGGGGGCAATTATAAGCCCCGCGTGGTGATTACACAGTTAGAGGGCATGATGCATTGTTGAATAAGATCAATTTTAAGAACAAACACCAATAACTAGGATTATGTTTGAGCATTGTATTTGTCCGAATAGACTGGGTTATGTGTGTTAACAAGTGACTCCAAAATCTCAGGGGCTCACAAGATGTAATTCTAGCTTAAACAGCTGGTCCATTGTGGGGGCTAAGGCTCTGCTCCATTTGCACTTCACCTTGGGACCTGGACGATGAGAGTGTCTCCTTGTGGGCTCGTGGCAGAGGAAAAGGGAATATGCTGGAATGACACAGTGGCTCTCAAGCCCTCTCTTAGAAGTGGCACAGGTCACTTCTGCCAAGTCTTCACTGGCCAAAGCCGGTCATGTGGCCGAGCCTGTCCTCCTAAAATGGGAATATTCCATCCTCCCACAGGGATAGAGAGGAAACGTTTGAACACGGCAATGTTGGTGCCCATCACTGCTGCCTGTAACAGAAAATCCCAAATACCGGAGGCAGATTCAGAAGCTGTTCCTTTCTTGTAAAATAAACCCCAAAGTAGGTGGTCGTGGGTGCACATGGAGGCTCCTCAGTCACTGGGGACCCATACCGTCTATATGTGGCTTCTGTCGTCTGTAGCTGGCCTGTTATTTTCAAATAACAGTAGAGAAATGTGTGCTCTTTTAGAAGTGGGAGGAAAGGGAGGGGTTCCCCTATTGAACTATTGCGCTTTCCTAAATGGGGCTGTGCCCAGCACTCCGGACCCACTGCCCGCTGCTGCCTTGGGGACCCCCCGGCCCCTCCCCCGGCCACGGCGAGACGAGTGCCCTTTAGGAAAGCGCATTAGGACTCCTTAGCTGAGAGAGTGGGAAACAGAATAAACAGGAACCTGACCCACCCAGTTGAAGCTGGGGCATAGAAAACGAGGAGACGCCCACGTGAACATAAAATGGAAATGCTCTAAGCACACACAGGGACTCTGGCACCGAACGGGTCCATGGCGAGAGGATGGAGAAGAAGCTGGCGCGCTCAGGAGGGACGTGTACAGCGAGCCCCTATTGCGCCCCCGTGGTCCCAGCTAGTGGGACCTGGGAGCCACCCCATCGTACTTCCCGAGGCCTCTGGTGGATTCATTTGTGCTTTTGTCAGCCTCTTTCGAGGATTGTTCACAGACGGGGCGGGGAGCCATGCACTCTGGGTTTTGTACATCCGCACGTATTTTGTCTTGTGCTTCTCCTCTGTCTTCTTAAGGTGCGTGTCAGTGTTTGGCCAACACTGATGCCTGTCTCGGTTCTGCTCGACACAAACTCCACTGGTTGTGCTGGATCTCCCCAGGAGGACCCAAGGACCCAGACAACCCATCCAGCTCCGGCCCAGCCTCTTGCCATCACATGTAGACAGCAGCCCGGGAATCCTATGTCCCATGAGGGCCAGGCTCTCTCGGGGGCCCGCCTCACCCTAGCTTCTCTGAGGCCGATCGCCCACCACTTACCCAGTCCTCTCGCATTTCTCCCAAAGCCCAGAGCCTCGCCACCTCTCCGGGCCATCCCAGTTTAGAACGCAGACGGACGGGGTTTGGGCATGGCCAGGGGAGATAGTCTTGTTCGGTTGCCATGTCTGCAAGAGACAGTTTTGAACAAGCAAGTGTTTTGTCCCTTCAAGGTGCACACAGAGGCAGGGCCCAAATGTCCTGTGGCTTCTATGAAGAGATGAATTGGTAACTGTTCTCACTTCTTGAGGCAGCTTACTAAGAAACCAAATTGCCACCCCAAGGCTGGGCCGGCCAGCTCCCTAGACACCAGCCCCAAACCTGGGCCTCTGAGTTCAGGCTCTGGGGGTGCCTTCCCCTTCTTCGGAAAGTATGATCAATAAAGGTGATTTCACGGTGCACCAGGACAGTGCCAGCTCAGTCTGGAGAGCAGGCCTGCCCTGGGTGGGCCCTCCTGTGGCCCTCAGCCTGTATGGGCAACACATGAAGGCCTTTAATGTCTTGGGGGATCAGGGCAGAAACTGGAACCACCTTTTTAAATGGCCTGACACAGCAGGCCTGGTTCACAGGGCTCTGCACAGGCCTGACGGGGCACACACATGGTCAACGAGCAAGGGGAACCTTCTCATTTCAGTCCCCACACATAGGGTTGTGTGTTATTTCCAGAAGGATTACGCAGGCAGCCCTGTCCCGCAGTACTGGCTTTCAGTGCCACGCTCAATGAAGTAGAAAACCTGAAAGGATCCCACACCCACAGATGCCGTGCCACTCCAACCCCATGTAGACTATGGGCCACTTTTAAATGCCAGCTCTGAAAGTCATGGCAAAATGGGCCTTAGAAGCCCAGCACTAACCCAGTTAAACCATTATGGAACTGTAGGTTCAAATCTCAATCAACTCCCCTTCCCACCATATAATATCATAGAGCACATTTTTCCTAGACCAATCCTCGGGTATTATGCCTTAATCCTAACCCAAAGTCTCTGCTTGCCTAGAAATGTCACAAGACAGGAGGGCTCCGCATGCTTCCCGCTAATCTTCTTTCAGATAAACAGTTGATTGTTCCTGGGTCCCCTGCTTCTCTGCCTCCTATCAGAAAGAAGCCCAGGATTCCCTCACTCTGAACCTTTTCCAGAAAATGAGGCTGGAACTCCCTGGCACGGGAAAGCTGAACTCTGCAGGAGGACGCATACACCAGCACACAGACACCTGCTGCAAGGTGGGCATGGTGGAGGTGAAGTGGGCTGTGTGTGAGGTCAAGGTCTCTGTGTTGCATCACTAATCACCACAGACAGTGGTTTAGAACAACACACCGTTAGCTCACGGGGGCCCAAGGGCCAGGAGTCCAGGCGTGGACAGCTTAGCTGGGTTCTCCGCTCAAGGTCTCCTGAGGCTGCAGTCAAGGTGTTGCTGCCAAGCTGTGTTCTCATCTGGAGGCTCAAGTAGGAAACCATTCGCTCCCCAACTCATACAGGTTATTGGCAGAATTCATCCCCGTGAGGCTGTATGAGTGAGGGCCCTAGCTTCTTACTGGCTGTCAGCGAGAGATGGCCCTCAGGGTCTGAAGGTCGCCCACAGTCCCCTGCCACGTGGCCCTCTCCGTAGGCAGTTCACAACAGGTGCTCGCTTCTGTAAGGCCATCAGGAGACTTTCTCTTGCTCCGGTGGGCTAAGACAGAGTCTTATATGATAAGGTAGTGTGATCCTCGGAGAGACATCCATCGCCTTGCCATTTTCTATGTATTATGAGCCAGTCACAGGTTCTGCCCACACTCAAGGGGGCAGGACTATGCAGGGATGTGACTCATTGGAGGTCCCCATGGGGTGTGCCTACCACCCCCCATAAACTGCTGCCCACCTCTGCCACTTACAGCTAGGTGACCTTGAGCAAGTTACTCGGCCTTATTTACAAATAATCTTTCTTATTTGTAAGATGGAGGTAAACCCCATAGGATTCTTGGGAAGATCAAATAAAATATTCCATCTCAAGTGTTTTGCAGAATGCTTGTCACATAGTAAACACTCAAATGTTAGCTGTGATGGTGGTGATGGTGATTAATATTAATATTATTGGCACTGTGAGACTCTCAGGTCTGTCTTGGATACTAAGAAGCAGAAATATAACTCAGACTACAGCTCCCCTGGCTACACAACCCTTCATGAAGGCCAGATCTGCATCACTGGCCACTCCAGGAATCTCAAGAGAGATCAGCTCCAGTCTCAGCTGGAAGCTGGGGCATCTTGGGACACCGGGCGGCAATGCCAGCCTCCCAGCCACTGCTATCTGTTAGGCGACAAGTGTGCATCAGGAGATGCAAGGGTGCTTCAGCAAGAGGGTCTGCTCATCTCTTGTGAGCCCCTGGGGCAGCTGAGCTTAAGGGGTGGGCCTCACCAGACCCCATGGGACAAGACAAATTGAGCATCTCTCCCAAGTTGGCCATGATTGGTACCTCACTTATATCAGGATATAGGAAGTTCTTCCTTTTTTTTTTTAAAGATTTTATTTATTTATTTATTTAATTGACAGAGAGAGAGAGAGACAGCGTGAGAGGGAACACAAGCAGGGGGAGTGGGAGAGGGAGAAGCAGGCTTCTGGCCGAGCAGGGAGCCTGACACGGGGCTCGATCCCAGGACCTTGGGATCATGACCTGAGCTGAAGGCAGTCACTTAACCAACTGAGCCACCCAGGGGCCCCAGGAAGTTCTTCTATATCCTAATCATTCCTGCACCTCTAATTCTATTATTCGTTCACACAGAATAACAAAAGCCATTGTTTATTATTCGCCAGAATCCCATAAATCCCATGAGAAGAATTAAAAAATAACAAGTAAAAGACACAGTCAACCCCACCATCATTGCAACAACAACCTAAATACACATACCATCAAGCACACAAGCCAAAGATAACCATAGTTAGAATAGCTCACACCAATAATAATAACAGTAACCGACAATGAATTTTTCAAGTTTAGTGTTAATACACTGATCTGGACATTGGCTCACAGAAGGATGTACTCTCAGGGCACCTGGGCAGTTCAGTCGGTTAAGCATCCCACTCTTGGTTTCGGCTCAAATCATGATCTCGATGGTTGTGAGATCAAGCCCTGCACTGGGCTCTGTGCTCAGTGGGGAGTCTGCTTGAAGATTCTCTCCCTCTGATGCTCCCCCCTCCCTCTCTCCCTTCCTCTCTCTCTCTCTCTAAGAAATAAATAAATCTTTAAAAAAATAAATAAATAAAGGATGTGCTCTCCTGGCTTGGCATCATGGGAGCTCAGTTGTTCTGGTAATGCATTTATGTGGTGCTTCGTTTGTGCGACATGGTTCTGTAGGATGCTTGGAGGCCCACCTCAATGTTAGCTTCTCAACCCTATAGGGTTCCCATACTGGACACCAGTACATCTTAATTTTTTTCTTTTGGAATTTTTGGAAACTTCGAGGTTATTTATTTCACAGGGAGGTAAAAATATTTTTCTAATTATTTTTATTTTTTGAAAGAACAGCTGCACCACCACTGGAACTTGAGGGGGTGGCTGTTTTGAGACTCATAGGCTTGGAGAAAAAAAAAAAAATCTTGCTTTATTTCAAAGAAGGATATGACCCGGGCGCCTGGGTGGCTCAGTTGGTTAAGCGACTGCTTTCGACTCAGGTCATGATCCTGGAGTCCCAGGATCGAGTCCCACATCAGGCTCCCTGCTCGGCAGGGAGTCTGCTTCTCCCTCTGACCCTCCTCCCTCTCATGCTCTCTGTCTCTCATTCTCTCTCTCTCAAATAAATAAATAAAATCTTTAAAAAAAAAAAAAAAAAAGAAGGATATGACCCTTCAATAATATCCAGGAGAACTGGATGGGTGATTATCATCAGTTCTTTGGAATCTATGGGCAACTCAATTGTGTGAAGAGGCAAGGGTCTGTGATCTACTTAGCTTTCCATTTGGGGAAATTTCCTCTAGAGGATTTTCTCTAGATCCTGAAAGCTCCTTTGTTTATGAGGTGTATGTAGGTGTACCAAATAAGCCAGGACACACAGTGGAGGGCTGAAGCTTGGGTTTTTGTCTGGAGAACCACATCCCACCCTCATTCATTCTTTCATTCAACAAATGCTGTGGGCACTTCCCATGTTTCCAGTCATATGTAGCCTTTGAGGATAGAGCCGTGAAGTCATGATGGAAATAAATATGGCTCCTATTCTAAGAGTTCACTATCAGAGGAGATTCTCAGTGTGGTGTAACAAGAGGTAAACCTGGGATCACACAGAGCATTGGACAAGCACAGGGATGGGAAGGACACCCAAGGACATCCAGCTTGGAAGAGGGATAAAGGAAGGCTTTCCCGAGCCAGTAAGTTCAAGGAGGATAATAAGGGTGTAGGGTGGAGGCAATATTCCTAGGCAATATTCCAGGCAGAGGGAACAAAGAATGAAAAGTCTCTTAAGCCTAAGAAAGCAAGGTGTGCCAGGAGCTAAAGGAAGTTCTGAGAAGCTGGAGAACAGAGATGGGAAGTGGGGGGCGGACTCTCTGGAGAGGCACATAGGGGGCCACCTCACAGCCCTGCCTTGAAAAGCTCCTTCAAACTGCTGCCTCAGAAAAGCCATAAGAAAAGATAAGGCCATCTGGCAGTTGGGGAGCTTGGATAGAGGATTACAGTTAAAGTTAAATTTTAAAGCAGAAAATTCCTTTATTTTTACATCATTAATTAAGCTTTTAAAAAAAAACTTTATGTTTTAATACATGCTCGTTTGACAAATTCAAACAATACAGAAACTACATTAATTAGAAAGAGGAAGCGCCCCCATCCCCTTCCAGTCCTATTCTCCAGCAGAAATTCCTGTTACTGTTTGATTCTTTCCTTACCCACTTTTTATCTATGCATATGCCAATATATATCTGTATATCATTGCTGTTGTTGTTATTATATAAATAACAAACACTAACAAGGAGTTCCAGTGTTCCTGAGCACTGTTCTAAGCCCTTTGCATGGACCCTCACTTCATCCTGACTGCAACACAAACAGGTTATTTATCTCCAGATCAGAGGTAAGGAAACTGAGACACGGAGAGATTAGGTAACTTGTCCATGGTTGTACATGTAATCTCAGAACCAGGATACAAACCAGGCAATGTTATTCTAAAGTTTGTACATCTAACCACTATGTTCTATGCATGTATGTGTGTATACACACACATGTGTGTGCACCTACAACCCACAATGTTTGTTATTTAACCAAACTGGAATCATAGCATACATATTAACTATTTTCACTTAAAATACATCATAATTTAAAAATGGGCAAAAGATCTGAATAGACATTTCCCCAAAGATACACAAACGGCCAGTAAGCACATGAAAACATGCTCAAAGTCATTGGTCATTGGAAAAACACAAGCCAAAACCACAATGAGATACCACTTCATACCCACCAGGATGGCCATATTTTTTTTAATGGACAATAACAAATGTCGTCAAGGATGCAGAGAAATTAGAACCCTTGCACATCACTGATAGGAATGTAAAATGGTTCAGCCACTGTGGAAAATAATTTGGCAGTTCCTCAAAAAGTTAAATATAGAATTACCATATGACCCTGCAATTCCACTCCTTGGTATATGCCCAGAAGAACTGCAAAGAGGTAAACAAATACATGCACACATATGTTCATGGCGGCACTCATCACAGTAGCCAAAAGGAAGAAACAACCCAAATGACCATCAACTGATGAATGGATAAACAAACTGTGGCGTATCCATACAATAGATTATTATTCAGTCATTAAAAGGAATGAAGTAGAGGCACCATGCTGCAATGTGGATGAACCTTGAAAACACACGGCTGCAAAAGCCAGACGCAAAAGGCCATATACCGCATCACTCCATGTACATGAATTATCCAGAGTGAATAAATCCATACAAACAGAAGAAGTTTGGTTGTTGCCAGGAGCTTTTTAATGGGCACAGGGTTTCATTTCGGAGTAATGAAAATGTTTCGGAACTAGACAGAGGTGGTGGTCATACAACATTGTGAACACACCGAATGCCACTGGATTGTCCACTTTAAAATGATTCATTTTATGTGAATTTTACCTCCATAAAAAATAAATGAATAAAAATATATCATGGGGGGGCGCCTGGATGGCTCAGTTGGTTAAGCGACTGCCTTCGGCTCAGGTCATGATCCTGGAGTCCCGGGATCGAGTCCCGCATCGGGCTCCCTGCTCGGCGGGGAGTCTGCTTCTCCCTCTGACCCTCCCCCCTCTCATGTGCTCTCTCTCTCTCTCTCGTTCTCTCGGTCTCAAATAAATAAATAAATAAATAAAATCTTTAAAATATATATATATATCATGGGTTTCCTAGTCCTGGCCATGACTTAGTAGCTGACATCAGCCTCACTACAAATAACTATAAAAGTGAACAAAAGATACGAAGCAACTGATTTCAGGCATTGAGCAGGTGCTGAGCTGCTACCCTGATAGGAGGGTAGCACAGAAGAAAAATCCCATAGGAAGGTGGTTTCCAAGTTTCAGGGACATAAGCGGGGCCCAAGCTTAGAGCAGTGGTCGCTCTGGGAGAAAAGCAGGGGCCTGGAGGAGGAAACAGGTTAGAGTGCAGGGCTGCTGAGGGGCCGGACTTACAGGGTGTGGCACAGAGGGAACTGCCCAAAGGGGCCCCAGCAATCTGTGAAGGGCTGCCTGGACCCAGGGCCATAGTTCACAAGGTCTAGCAGAGAACAGCTTCTGAGGGGCTGAGAGATGAACAGAGATTGCAGACAGTGCAGAATACTGAAGAGAACTTGGAGTTCGGATGCAGCCAGAGCGGAGAAATTCAGGGCACTCAGTGGAGACAGTTCTTAGGAATAAGGACCATGCCCTAGGAGTAAGCACTATGCCCCAGGAATAAGAGCAACACTGAAATAGACCCACCTTAACAAAACAGTTAAGCCAAGCCTCAACAAGGGCAAGGTGACCCATCAAAAATTTAAACACCTGCCAAAATAAAATTCACCACTTGGTAGAAAAGGATTTTCAAAAATGCAGAGTCTCTATGCTACATCAATCATAATACCAAGAGTGAGAAAATTTGAAATGAAAATGAAAAATTACTACCCATTTTTCTATTCCTATATATATGCTTGACCTTATAATACCAATACCAATTAACGACTGAGCCACCCAGGCACTCCTATGAGGAGGTTTTAAATTATGAATTTAATTTCTTTAGCAGATATAGGACGATTCAGATTTTTTACTCCTTCTTGGGTCAGTTTTAGAAAGTTTTGTTTTTCAAGGAATTTTTCTATTTCCTTTAAGTCATTGAACTTACTGCTGTAAATCAAAAGTCAAGATGGAGTAACAGGGACCAGATTTGCCAAGAGTGAGAAAATTTGAAATGAAAATGAAAAATTACTACCCATTTTTCTATTCCTATATATATGCTTGACCTTTGTTCTGTGGTGTGATTAAGTTACTTAGACACAGTATGATTCAGGTTTTGTTTTTAAACTTTGTCAGGTGGGAACTGAGTAGCATTTAGTCTAGAGCTAATTCTGCCCCACTATGGAGGAAAGACTTTTCTGAGGACACCAACTGACTGGAATGCTTTGTTGGAATTATGAGGCTTTCCACTCTGGTGGCAACAGGTATTATTCCCAGCCCTGCGCAAACTTCAGGGATTGTTCTCTCTAATGCTTTTGGGTAGTTCTTTCTTCAGCCTTAGACAGTTTCCTCAGATGCATGCACTATCCAGTGTTTAGCTGAAGACTTGTGTGTGCCTGGGCATGCACACGCACAGCTCCTCTTCTCTAGTACCTTGCCCTGCAAACTCCATCCACCTCTACCTTCCCAGACTCCGAGACTCCCAGCTCCACCCCTTCAACTCAGGGAAATGGCTGGACTCCACCTGGGTTCTTCCTTCCTGCACCAAGGTCTTGAATCTTTGCCCAGGCAAAACGTTCAGGTAATTGTAGGAGGTTCACCTTGTTCGTTTTCTTACTCTCAACTGTCATTAGCTATTGTTGCCTGATGTCTTATCTAATGACAACCATTGTTTCACAGATTTTGTTTGTTTGTTTGGTTGGTTGGTTGGTTGGTTGGTTGAGGCAGAAGGGCAAATCTGGTCCCTGTTACTCCATCTTGACTTTTGATTTACAGCAGTAAGTTCAATGACTTAAAGGAAATAGAAAAATTCCTTGAAAAACAAAACTTTCTAAAACTGACCCAAGAAGGAGTAAAAAATCTGAATCGTCCTATATCTGCTAAAGAAATTGAATTCATAATTTAAAACCTCCTCATAGGAGTGCCTGGGTGGCTCAGTCGTTAAGCATCTGCCTTCGGCTCAGGTCATGATCCCAGGGTCCTGGGATCGAGCCCCGCATCGGGCTCCCTGCTCCGCGGGGAGCCTGCTTCTCCCTCTCCCACTCCCCCGCTTGGGTTCCCGCTCTCGCTGTCTCTCTCTGTGTGTCAAATAAATAAATAAAATCTTTTTTTTTTTTAAAGATTTTATTTATTTATTTGACAGAGACAGAGACAGCGAGAGCAGGAACACAAGCAGGGGGAGTGGGAGAGGGAGAAGCAGGCTTCCTGCTGAGCCGGGAGCCCGATGCGGGACTCGATCCCAGGGCCCTGGGATCATGACCTGAGCCGAAGGCAGTCGCTCAACCAACTGAGCCACCGAGGCGCCCAAATAAAATCTTTTTTAAAAAATTAAAAATTAAAAAAATAAAAACTTCTCACAAAGAAAACTGCAGGCCCCTATGGCTTAACTGGTGAGTTCTATTAAAATTTTAAGAAAGAACAAATTTTATATAAACATTTTTTAGAGAACAGAGGAAAACAATTTCCAACTCAGCATAACCCAGATATCAAAGTCTGACAAGGACATTATAAGAAAAGAAAATTTACACCAAAATCACTTATGAACATAAACATAAAAACTCTAAATAAAATATTAGCAAATTAAATCCACTAATTCATAAAAAAATGCATCATAGCTAAATATGGTTTATCCCAGGAATGCAAGACTGGTTTAATATTCAAAATTCAATCAGTGTAATTCACAACATTAACAGAATAAAGGAAAACAAACATATGAACATCTCAATAGATGCAGGAAAACATACAACAAAATTCAAAGTGATTCAAGATAAAAAAAAAAGAAAGAAAACTCAGCAAACAAAAATAACATGGAAATTCCTCAACCTAATAAAGTACACTTATATCATAAAAACCACACACAAAAAAAGTACACTTATGAAAACCTACAGCTAATACCTACTTAGTGTTGAAAGACTGAACACTTTACCTTAAAACTGGGAACAAAAAAAAGATATACAGGGTGCCTGGGTGGCTCAGTCATTAAGCGGCTGCCTTTGGCTCAGGTCATGATCTCAGGGTCCTGGGATCGAGTCCCACATTGGGCTCCCTGCTCAGCAGGAAGCCTTCTTCCCCGCCTCCCCACTCCCCCCGCTTGTGTTCCCTCTCTCACTGTCTCTCTCTCTGTCAAATAAATAAATAAATAATCTTAAAAAAAAAAAAAAAAAGATGTGCATTCTTACCAGAACTGCATAGTTCTGGTGGTCCTAATCAGTGCAATAAGGCAAGAAAAAGAAATAAAATATAGGGTGCCTGGGTGCCTCAGTCGTTAAGTGTTTGCCTTCAGCTCAGGTTGT
Organism: Neomonachus schauinslandi; assembly: GCF_002201575.2. NCBI lineage: Eukaryota > Metazoa > Chordata > Mammalia > Carnivora > Phocidae > Neomonachus > Neomonachus schauinslandi. Next base: position 28,592,935 of record NC_058417.1, read on the forward strand.
GATCCCAGGGTCCTGGGATTGAGTCCTACATCGGGCTCCCTACTCAGCGGAGGCCTGCTTCTCCCTCTCCCACTCCCCTTGCTGTGTTCCCTCTCTTGTTGTCTCTCTCTCTGTTGAAAAATATATAAAAATCTTTTAAAAAAACAAAAAATAAAAAGCTAAGAGTTGGTCTTTAAAAAAAAAGAAATAAAATATATAAAAATTGAAAATGAAGAATAAAACCAACTCTTTGAATATAACATGATTTAATACATAGAAAATCCAAAGGAGTCTATAAAATCACTATCACTAAAAAGAGGATTTGCATGATACAAAGACAATGTACAAAAATCAATTGTATTTCTATATACTAGCAATGAATAATTGAAAAATAAAATTTAAAAAACAAAAATACCAAAAACAATTAAATACTTAGGGAAAATTTTAACAAAATATGACATGTACAATGAAAACTACAAAACATTCCTGGAAGGAATTCATAAGATCTAAATAAATGGAAAGGTATACCATATTCATTGAATGAAAAACTCACTATTGTTGAGGTGTCAATTTTCTCACAAACTGATCTATACATTCAGTGCATTGATCTATAGTTTTTTTTTTTAGATTTTATTTATTTATTTGACAGAGAGAGCGAGAGAGCACAAGCAGGGAGAGCAGCAGAGGGAGAGGGAGAAGCAGGCTCTCCACCGAGCAGGGAGCCCCATGCAGGACTCGATCCCAGGACCCTGGGATCATGACCTGAGCCGAAGGCAGACGCTTAACCATCTGAGCCACCCAGGTGCCCCTGATCTGTAGATTCTAATTAAAATCTCAGCAGCCTTTTTTTTTTTTAACATGCTTATTCTAAAGTTTATATGGAAATGGGAGTATCCTAGAAGAGTCAAGACAGTTATGAAAAACAACAAAGTTGGAAGACATATTACCTGCTTTCAATTAACTCAAATGGATCAGAGGCCTAAGTACGAAAGCAGAAACTATAAGATTTATAGAAAAAGCTTCTAAATCAGGAAATATCTTCATGACCTTGGGGTAAGCAAAAATTTCTTAGGACACAAAAGTCACTAACCATAAAAGAAGCATAAATAAACTGTGTCACTCTGTTCTTCAGAGCACACGATTTAGAGAGTCAATAGACAAACAGCAAAAATACTTGAGATACGTATGTCCGACAAAGGACTTATATTCAGACTATATAAAAACTGCTACAAATTAAAAACAAAAAGACAATGCAACAGAAAAGGCCAAAAGACTCAAGAAAGTATTTCCAAAAATATGAAGACTTAATAATCATGAGACTACCTGTTCCACATCATTTATCATCAGGAACATATAAATTAAAACCACAATAAGATAGACCGTTACACACATTTAAATGGCTAAGATTTAAAAAACTGAAAATACTCAGTGCTGGCAAGAGCAACTAGACCTCTCATTTATTTCTGGCTAGAGTGTGAAATGGTACTATCCCCTTGGGAAACTGACGGTTTTTAATATAGTTCAACATATACTTACCATATGACACAGAAATTCACTTCCTAGGTATATATCCAAGAGAACTCATGTACACACACACACACACACACACTTTATACATATGGCCCCACATTGGAACAGCCCAAAGGTCCCTCTCTAGAGAATAAAGAAACCATGGTACACAAACAACTGAATACTACTCAGCAAGTCTGCTCATGCTGCCATAAAATATCACAGGCTTAAATAACAGAAATTTGTGTCTCACAGTTCTGGAGTCTGGGAAGTCCAGTCAAAGATGCTGGCAAAGTAGGTTTCTGAGGTCTCTTGTCTTGGCTTATGCGAGCCCACCATCCTGCTCTGTGTTCACATGACCTTTTCTTTGTGCCTTAACAGAGAGAGAGAGAGAGAGAGAGAGAAAGCCGAGAGCAAGCTCTCTGGTGCCTCTTCTTTAAAAAAATACTAATCCGGGGCACCTGGGTGGCTTAGTCATTGGGCGTCTGCCTTCAGCTCAGGTCATGGTCCCAGGGTCCTGGGATCGAGCCCCATGTCAGGCTCCCTGCTCAGCAGGAAGCCTGCTTCTCCCTCTCCCACTCTCCCTGCTTGTGTTCCCTCTCTCTCTGGGTCTCTCTCTGTCAAATAAACAAATAAAATCTTTAAAAAAAAAATTAAAAAATACTAATCCTATGGGATCAAGACCCTACCCCTATAACCTAATTTAACCTTAATTACTTCCTTAAAGAGCCCATCTCCAAATATCGCCACACTGGGGGTGTGGTGTTGGAGCTTAAAACTTCAACATACGATTTGGGGTGGGTGGTGGGGGGTGAGTGGGACACAAATACTCTGGGCACAACAGCAACAAAAAGGAAACTACTGTTACTTGCAACAACATGGCTGAATATTTTTTAAAAATATAATTCCAAAAACATAAAGTTTAAGAAGAGACAAAACGAATCCGTGGTATTAGAAATCAGAATAATGATTGAGGCACCTGGGTGCTTAAGTCGGTTGAGCACCCAGCTCTTGGTTTTGGCTCAGGTCATGATCTCAGGGTCGTGAGATCAAACCCTACGACAGGCTCTGCCCTCAGCAGGGGAGTCTGCTTGAAGATTCTCTCCCTCTGCCCCTCCCCCCACTCATGCTCACTCTCTCTTTCTCAAATAAATATCTAAATCTCAAAAAAAAAAAAAAGGAAGTAATCAGAATAATGATTACTTTGTGTGGGTGGGGAGGGATTGATGAAAAAGTGGCATAAGGAAATTTTTGGAGTGATGGAAATTGTTTTTTTTAGCTTGATGGGGTGATGGTAACAGGTGAATACATTTGCCAAAAGCCACAGAGCTATATTCTCAGAAGTGGTGCATTTATTGCATGTAAGTTATGGCTCCATAGAGTCCATTCCTCCATGGCAGCTCATATGGATTTACCTTTTTCTTTTTAGCAACTACATAGTCTTCCATTATGAATGTCATAATTCATAACTATTTTCCCCACTTATAGACGTTTATAGATAGACCTTCCAAGCTTGTGCTGAAGTGAACACACTTGAAGGATAAATTCCTAAGTGGGATTGTTACAGCCTTCACTTTGTTAAAAATGAAGAATCTGAATGAAATGAATAAGTCATGGGGATAACCGCTACAGCATAAGGAATCTAGTCAAAAGTATTGTAATACGTTGCATGGTGACAGATGGGAACCACGCACGCCACCGTGAGCATAGCAGAACTCGTTGAATTGCTGTGGGGTGCACCTGAAACTAATGTAACATTGTGTGTCAACTATACTTCAATTAAAAAAAAAAAAGAATCTGAATCTCAGAAGCAAGAAGAGACTTCTCCAAAGCGTGCCGTAATTACACAGTGTGTTACGCCGGCAGAACCTGGAAGTGAGGAGGTGTGTGTTATTACACAGAAATACTGATGGGGGGTGGAGGCCGATGCTGAACTTCTGACCAGAATAACAGGAACCATTTATGCTAATTCCATTTCTTTCCTTGTCTTCCAGTCATCCTGTGAGTATTAATGCCTTCAGGCAGCCTTAATTTAACATAATCCTAAGTGAATTCCTGGGATCCCACAGTACTTTAGTTATAGTACCTTAATAGTATTAATACCCATTACTTAATAGTAATAGTACCCAAAGTACCTTAATAATAACTCATTACATGCCAAGCAATGTGCCAAGCAATATGCATTATCTCATTTAATCCTCACAACTCCATAAAGTACAGCTGTTATTAATTCCATGTCCATTGTATAGATGGAAAAACTGAGGCTTCAACAGGTTAAGTACCTTGCCCAAGGTGACACTGCTAAAAAGTGATCGAAACAGGTTTCAGACCCAGGTCCCTGACATAAAAGGCCCTACTCTTAACCATTATACCACACTTCCTCTTAAGAAAAAGATTCCACAGGATGTTGTTGTGAAGGTCACACAAAATGATTACAGTGTTGGCTACCAGCTTCTCAACAATTTGAAGGCAGTTCATGCATTTTTATTTCTGTCTTCCTGACATCTGGCTCCCAGTGGAGTGCAAAGGGCTTAGCACTGTGCCCGACACATAGTAAGCACTCAGTGAGTGCTAATTATTATCATGCTTGGAACTCAATAAATGTTTGTTGAGTAAGTAAACATTTGCATGAATGACTAATTATCTAAAGTATTCTTTTAGCAAATAAACAAGGAAATAGGGACCACAGGTTGCAAGCCCCCTCTCCTGCCCAACAGCTCATCCGGAGGCAGCTGAACCAGGAAGGAATGGCCAACCCCCTTCTGTTCACTTGTCTGCTCCCCCATGGGACACAGAAACAGGAAGCGCCCCCGATTTGGTGTGGGACATCAGCCCCAGTCTGTGCGGGCACGGTGTGGGGCAGACTCTCAACGTATTTGTGCGTGAAGGAAAGAATCACTTGGTACAGCGGTGGAGGTGATGGTGGTGGTCGCGGTGTGTGTATGTGTGTGTGTGTATGTGTGCGTGTGTGTGCGTGCATGCGCCCTGACTCTTACTCCCCCTCACAGTGAAACCCAACTACAAATGAGTTGAGGTTGGGGAGGTGCCTAATACAAAGCTTCGGGCAACATCACAGTGTGCACACAGGATGAACACGGGCTTAAGAGTAAGTCATTCACTCAGGGTCCAAGGACATCAGAAGGTCCTTGAACCTCTGCTGTATCTTTCCATTCTGTTGCCTCATCTTCGTTAGAGGAATGCCCTGCAGCAGGAGGTAACAGGTTTAGGGTGAGGAAAAGCCTCAGCCCCATGAGCCGGGTGAGCGCTGCTTCTCTTGACCCACACGGCCTTGTGTGCCCCATCCGCATTCAGAGCCTCTGCCAATTTCTTTGCCAGCTACCAGCATCCACTCAAGCAGAGCTGGGGGTTGACCCTTCCCGCTCCTCTGCCTACGTGCTGACTCTCCCCTCTTCTTGGCATGGGCTGAGAGCAGAAAACAGCATATCCCAAGAGCCCGGTGAACTGAGGGAGCACCCAAAGCACTTGCTAAGATCACAGTTTTTTTTTCTACCAGGCTCCTGCCTTGCCTCGTTACCCAAATCCTCATCTTACGCCTCTAAAAGCCCTTGTTCTCATCTTGTCGTTAAACTTTCAGAGCCCTGCTCACTTGAGGCAGTTTTGATTTAGGTTTTATGGTGATCCTTAAACTCATAAGTGAAACTTGTTTGAAACGTCTGTCACTCTGTTATTACAGAAATAATATAACAAGAAATATTTTCATGTAAGACTTTGCAGTGAAAAGACAAATTGTTCTCAAGCTTAAATATACTTGCAAAATATCAAGACGAAGAGGTGGAAAAAAGGAGCCAACAGATAAGAGACAGAGGAATAAGTGAGGATCCAACCAATAGAAGCTTATGGAAAAAGAGGAGAAGAAACAGAGGAGGGGTGCCTGGGTGGTTCAGTCAGCTAAGCGTCTGCCTTCGGCTCAGGTCATGATCCCAGGGTCCTGGGATCGAGTCCCACATCAGGCTCCTTGCTCAGCGGGGAGCCTGATTCTCCCTCTGCCTGCAGCTCCCCCTGCTTGTGCTCTCTCTCTCTTTGTTCAAATAAATAAATAAAATCTTTAAAAAAGAAAGAAAGAAAAAGAAACGGAGGAGAGGAAATTATCAAAGAACTAATATAGGAAAATTTCTCATAGGTAATGGACACAAGATCAGAACAATGAATGAAGCAAGGCTCACACCTGGGAACAACACTGAAATAATAGGTCACCAAGAATAAGGAGAGGAACCTAAAAGCTTCCACTGAAGGTCAGGGTCCTTATAAAGTGATAACAATGAAGTGGATCAGGATTTTCAATGGGAAAATCGATACAAGGGGCAATAGAGCAGTGCCTTCAAAGTTATAAGCGAATTTAGGGGCACCTGGGTGGCTCAGTCAGTTAAGCATCTCTCTTTGGCTCGGGTCATGATCGCAGGGTCCTGAGATCGAGCCCCACATCGGGCTCCCTGCTCAGCATGGAGCCTGCTTCTCCCTCTCCCTCTGTCTGCCACTTGTGCTCTCTCTGTCAAATAAATAAAATCTCAAAAAAAAAAAAAGATTTAATTTTTAAGTAATTTCTACACCCAACGTGGGGCTCGAACTTACAACCCTGAGATCAAGAGTCACATGCTCTACCAACTGAGCCAGCCAGGAGCCCCTAAAAAAATTTCCAAACATAAAAGATTTGGAAACTGTACCCAAACACACCTCTGCCTAGGACGTCACTTACTGGTATGCTCTGGCAAAATAAGGGAGGAAAAATCAAGAACAACCCCCCAGATCTCAGGAACTGCGGGTTGAGGTCAGGGAATCAGTGAAAGGAAGCTCCCCGATGGTTACTGTCCAGATTGAAGCAAGATGACAGAAGGTTCTAAAAGGAAGATCTTGGGGTAGGGGAAAAAACTCAATAGAACACCTGTTAGAATGGAAAGTGAGGGGGAAATGGAGACCATGCTAAAGTCAAATAGTGCAAGAAGGGGAAAAAAATGCTATTTGAAATTCCAGCTCAAAGAAAAGTACCACAAGGAAGCAAGCATTAGCGGGGACACTAGCGGCCAGCAGAGAACCACAGATGTACGTATGTGTCAATAAGGGCAATATTGTTCATTGATTTTAGAATCAATCTTTAAGCAAAACATTGATTTCAGTTATAGAACAGAATGAGGATGCCATCTATCAGACCCTGTGAAAGCACGTGTGACAGAGATGTATAGAAGGAAGGACAGAATTGGGGGGAAGCCTGCAGCATTAGGTGGGGGACCTCGGGACTAGTAAATAGTGAACGAGTGTCGTGTCGTTCTTAAAGCGACAGTCGTAGCCAAAATAGCGGTATGATTATGTTGGGAGGACAAGAGGAAGGGAGAGGGAGGTGGGTGTACATGAGCTAAGCCCTTTACCAACATAGCAGGAAATCAACGAGTACACCCTTAAAACGTAAAACAAAGAAATAGCAGTGTTTCCTGGGGGACATGCGGATAACATTCACAAGAAACAGCTGAAAATGGGAGAGATGGTTGCTCGGGGGAATGGATTGGAAGAAACAAACGGTGGACGCTGTTACTTTGACTTAAGAAAGAGTTTTGTTGTTGGTTTTTTTTAAGATTTTATTTATTTGACAGAGAGACGCAGTGAGAGAGGGAACACAAGCAGGGGGAGTGAGAGAGGGAGAAGCAGACTCCCCACTGAGCAGGGAGCCCGATGTGGGGCTCGATCCCAGGACCCTGGGATCATGACCTGAGCCAAAGGCAGACGCTTAACAACTGAGCCACCCAGGTGCCCCGACTTAAGAAAGAGTTTTAAATAAAAGCACAGTTATAGTCCATATGTTTTATTTGGGAAGGTATGTGAGTGCGCGGTAAGTAAGTGTGACATTTCTCGGATACAGCTAGCAGTCAAAGGAGAAGGAAGCCGGGAGCCAAACTTGAGGCTGAGTCACTGGGGCAGTGGTGGGGCCAGGAGGGGTCCTCGATCCATCTCCAGATGAAGATCTGTGAGTGAGGAGCACGCAGGGCCTCTGCAGGGACGCAGCGGTCCTCCTGAGGCGTCAGTCCCCAGTGTCCAGCAGAGCCAGTGGCCCTTAAGGCCAGAATTCAAATGCAAGCTGTCCCCAAACAGCCCCCTGCCACACCTATTTTTAAAAGTCATATTCTTTTTTTTTTTTTTTAAGATTTTATTTATTTATTTGACAGAGAAAGACAGTGAGAGAGGGAACACAAGCAGGGGGAGTGGGAGAGGGAGAAGCAGGCTCCCCGCAGAGCAGGGAGCCCGATGCGGGGCTCGAACCCAGGACCCTGGGATCATGACCTGAGCCGAAGGCAGACGCTTAACAACTGAGCCACCCAGGCACCCCTAAAAGTCATATTCTTGTTGTAAAAACAACATAAGGATGGTTTTTGAGGAATGTGTTTCAATCACCCATAATCCTTCCCATGCCTGTGCACCGTAATTACTTATATTTTTTTCTGTGATCCTTTCTAGACTTTGTCTACATTCTACAAAATTCTGCATAGTTCTGATGCTCATGTACATATAATCTTGCAAGCATTCTACCTCTCACAAGTGGTATTGCTTGTTTCTACACAGCCTGCATAATTGTCCATTTTAATGGCCGCGTATTATGCAGGATCACTTTTAATGAACAACAGCACCCTGGGTTAACTGTTTATCATTATGCCAAGTATTTCTTTATTTTTTAACCTCCATTTTACTTTTATATAAGGCTGTTCCATTTACAGACACTTTCTTAGCAACCTCACAACTTCCCAGCATGTAGTGGGAGCTGGTGTTATTATCCCTGCTTTCTAGATGGGGAAACTGAGGTCCAGAGAGATCAAGCAAGGGTCCTGCCCTAGGTCATACCGGCAACAGGACAGGGCCAAGTGGACACTGCCTCTAGGTCTTTGTCTCCAAGTTTGGTGTTTCCTTCCACCACGCGGCTCTGACTTTGAGCATCTCTTGGCACATTCTCTCGTTCACAGGAAGGAATTATTACCACCTCATTTTGCAGGTGAGGAAGCTGGAGCCCAGAAAGGGAAGGTAACTTGCCCAAGGTCACATGGCAGAGCCAGGAGGCAAACCCAAGCAAGCTGACTCAAAGCCAGATCTCTAACCCCCACCCCAACCTCCCCAGACCCCTGACCCTCACCCCAGACCGAGGCGTCATGTTCTCGCCCTGTTCCACCTACTTGTTCTCATGTCTTAGCAAGTGCTGGCCCTCAGCTCAGCTGCTCACATTCACTTTAGAGGAACCCTTGGGCTGACCCCAGGCAGCCAGACACCGGGGAAGCATGGCTTCTTGGGCAGAATCAGTGGATGAGATTTTGGGGCTTTTTTTCCATTTTCCATTTCCATTTCCATTTTCTTCCATTTGGTTGATTGGTGTGTGTGTGTGTGTGTGTGTGTGTGTGTTAAAATATACATAATATAAAGCTTACCATTTTAACTAATTTTAAATGTACAATTCAGTGACATACATTCACAATGCTGTACAACTATCACCAGGATCCAACTCTATCTAGAACTTTCTCATCTTCCCAAACTGAAACTCTGTATCCATTAAATAATAACTCCCCATTGTCCTTAACCTCCAGCTTCTGGCAACCACTATCTCTATGAATTTGATAACTAGGTACCTCATAGAAGTAGAATCAAAAAGTATTTGTCCTTTGGTGTCTGGCTCATTTCATTTACCATGATACCTTTAAGATCCATCCATTTGTAGCATGTATCAGAAATTTCATACTTTTTTAAGGTTGAATAATATTTTTGTGTGTGTATATATATATATATATATATATATATATATATATACTATATTTTTTATTATCCATTCATATGTCAATGGACATTTGGGTTGTTTCAACATTTTGCTCACTGTGAATAATGCTGCTATAAACATCAGTGTACAATATCTGAGTCTCTGCTTTCAACTGTATGGGGTCTAGACCCAGAAGTGGGTGAGTTTTCAAAAACAAATAAAAACTCGGGGCACCTGGGTGGCTCAGTCGTTAAGCGTCTGCCTTCGGCTCAGGTCATGATCCCAGGGTCCTGGGATCGAGCCCCACGTTGGGCTCCCTGCTCAGCGGGAGGCCTGCTTCTCCCTCTCCCACTCCCCCTGCTTGTGGTCTCTCTCTGTCAAATAAATAAATAAAATCTTAAAAAAAAAAATTAAAATAAATAAATAAATAAAAACTCTACACTCTCTGTTTCCGGCTTTTCAGAAGGCGGGGGGTGGGGGGGAGGCAAGCACTACATAAGCATGGATGGGTAGGAGAAAATATTTGTAAATCATACACCTAATAAGGAACTTATATTCCAAATATATAAAGAACTCTCACAACTCAATAATAAAAAGACAACCCATTTAAAAAATGGGCAAAGGAACTGAATAGACATTTCTCCAAGGAAGATACACAAATGGCCAATAAGCACATGAAAAGATGCTCTACATTATCAGTCATCAGGAAGATGCAAAATAAAACCACAGTGACATACCACTTCACACCCAATATGGCTAGGATAAAAGAGTCAGACAATAATGAGTGTTTGAGGATGTGGAAAAATGGGAACCCTCACACACTGCTGGTGGGAATATGAAATGGTATGAACACTTTGGAAAACAGTCTGGCTGTTCCTCTAAATGATTAAACACAGAGTTAGCATATGACGTAGCAATCCCACTCCTAGGTCTATATCCCAAAGAATTGAAAACAGATACTCAAACATGTGTACAGGAATGTTCATAGCTGTATTAGTCACTGTAGCCAAGAGGTGGAAACAATCCAAATAGTTATCAACTGATGAAAGGATAAGGGGGACCTGGGTGGCTCAGTCAGTTAAGCGGCTCAGGTCATGATCTCAGGGTCATGAGATTGAGCCCCGAGTTGGGTTCTGTGCTCAGTGTGGAGTCCGCTTGAGATTCTCTCCCTTTGCCTCTGCTCCTCCTCCTCCCTCTGTCTCCTTCTCTCAAAATAAATGAATAAAATCTTTAAAAAAAAAAAAGGATAAACAAAATGTGGTATATCCATACAATGGAATATTATTCAACTGTAAAAAGGAAGTACAGCAGCCTATTCATAATTACCCAAACTTGGAAGCAACCAAGATGTCCTTCAGTAAGTGAATGAATAAGTCCACTGTGGTCCACCCAGGCAATGGAATGTTACTCAATGCTAAAAAGAAATGAACTATCAAGTCATCAAAAGACATGTTACTAAGTGAAAGAAGCCAGTCTGGAAAGGCTACATATATAATTCTAGCAAGGTGACATTCTGGAAAACACAAAACTATGGAGACAGTAAAAAGACCAGTGGTTGGCAGGGGTTGGGGCTGGCGGGAGAGATAAACAGTTGGAGCATAGAGGATCAGTGAAACTATTCTGTATGATGCTATCATGGTGGATACACATCATTATACACTTGTCCAAATCCACAGAATGTACCCCAAGAGTGAACCCTAATGTAAACTATGGAGTCTTGGCGATGATGTGTCAAAGTAGTTTCCTTTATTGTAACAAACGTAGCACTCTGGTGTGGGATATTGATAGTGAGGGAGTCTGGTTTAGGTCAGGGGTGGGCCAAGAGGTCTGTGGAAACTCTCCGTACCTTCTGCTCAATTTTTCTGTGAACCTAAATTTGTTCAAAAAAATAAAATCTGGAAAAATAAAATGAAGTATTGACACATGTTACAACATGGATGAACCTGGAAACTATTTTACTGAGTGAAAGAAGTCAGTCCCAGTCCCAAGAGACCACATATCGGATGACTCTATTATATGAAAGGTCCAGAGTAGGAAAAGTATCTATAGAGACAAAAAGCAGATTAGTGGTTGTTTAGGACTGGGGGATACAGGGTAGGGGTGCGGATGGAGGGTTAGGAGCTAATGGATATGGGATTTCTTTTTGAGATTATCAAAATATTCCAAGATTGACTGTAGTGATAGTGTATTGATCTATGAAGATACTAAAAATGACTGCAGCCTATGCTTTAAATGGATGAATTGTATGGTATAGAACTTATATCTCTATTAAGCTGGAAGGAAGGAAGGAAGGAAGGAAGGAAGGAAGGAAGAAGAAAGAAAGAAAGAAAGAAAGAAAGAAAGAAAGAAAGAAAGAAAGAAAGAAAGAAAGAAAGAAAGAAAG